>NW_020955343.1:324788-488332 GCF_003031625.1 Empidonax traillii | reverse complement strand
ATGACTTGCAATTTGTTCTTTATCCATCCTGTGGCATCCTGGAGAAAAGGAGGCTCAGGTGGAACCTTCTCACTCCCTCCAACTCCCTGACAGGAGAGGGGAGCCTGATGGGGATCGGGCTCTGCTGCCGGAGAACAAGGGACAGGATGAGCAGAAATGGCCTCAAGTTGTGCCAGGGGAGGTTCAGGTTGGACATGAGGAGCAGTTTTCTCATGGAAAGGGTGGTGAAGCATTGGAAGGGGCTGTCCAGGGAGGTGGTGGACTCCCCATCCCTGGACATGTCCAAGGAACAACTGGACATGTCACTCAGTGCTCTGGTCTGGGTGACAAGGTGGGGGATCAGGCACAGGATGAACTCCATGGGCTGGGAGGGCTTTCCTAACATAGCAAACCTATGACTCTGCGATCTCTCCTCTAATCCTGGTATTTCCAAACTAACCTAAATATTCAGGAAGGCCAGTAATTACGTATTTGTTTCCCCTGGAAGCTAGGGAGGGTCTTGGAATCACATGGATGCAGCATCTGTAACTGAAACAGCCTGGAATCTCGGGCTGATCCCGCTCCTCACAATTATGTCAAGTTTGATCATCTGCAGAAAGCTGCTTCCTCACTGGGTATTTATCACCTCTCAGACAGGAGCAGACAGTGATCTTTTACTCCCTCATGCAACATTTCCCCAAGCATTATATATTTCAGAGACATTTTCATGTATGTATATGCTAGGAATTGTATGCAATATTCCAGAATGGTTCCACCAGTAGCGTACAGGGAAACATTATGGCATTAACCACCTCTCACCTCGCCCATTACCGTGTTTCTTTTCCTAACATGCAGCAGTAGAAGAAGCATCTGATTTCCTGTTTAAGTGCCATATAATCACTTGTTACACATAACAGCACACTTCCTTTTAATGCTTAAATCCTGGGAGCTGTGATTTCCTTCACTGAGCCTCTGTGGTGAAACACTGAGCCCACCAGACCCCACCCCTGGAATAAAACAGCCTGAGGGCTTCAGCAAGTCCTCTTTGGATATGGACACAACATTTAATATTGATGTAAAAAAGGTGAGTAAGGGAGATTGCACAGCAACTCTTGGTAAGCTGTTTTCCAGCAATTAGTTATTCCTACTGATGCAATTTTCTTATTTTCTAGACAAATATACCAAATCTTCACTGTTTGGTGCTGGACCTTGGGCTCCACCTGCCCCTGGCAGAGGGATATTTGGTGCTCAGTGAATTCATTGCAGTGTTTGAATCTGAGCACAAACCAGACAAGCTGCAGGACACCCGAGCTTGGACAGATGAGATCCTAACCTATAAGGAGCAATGTTTCACTCAGAAATTTAAATGACTATATTTATTCATTTAAGAGGACTCTGCAGGTGCCCCTTTAGTACCCCGAGCACAAGGCTTGGACTCAGGACCCCCAGGCTCTCATTTCCCCTGTTCCAGGACCCTCCAGCCCAGCCAGGATCCACTGAGCACATCCCTGGCCTGGGGACAAGAGATGCTGATGCTCAAGGAGGCTCAGGGGGAACTTTCTCACCTTTTACAGCTCCCTGACAGGAGGGTGGATCTGTGTAGGGGTCAGACTCTGCTCCCAGGGAACAAGGGACAGGACAAGAGGGAATGGCCTCAAGCTGTGCCAGGGGAACTTTAGGTGTGATATTGGGAAAATTTCTCCATGAAAGGGCTGTCCAGCCCTGGCACAGCTGCCCAGGGCAGGGGTGGAGTCCCCATCTCTGCAGGGACTTAAAAGCCATGTGGATGTGGCACTTGGGTGCAGGGGTTAGTGGTGGCCTTGGCAGTGCTGGGGGCTTTTCCAACCTGAACAATTCTGTGATTCTTTTATTCTATGATTTTATGTGTGCAGCACCCACAGGGCACCCCTAAAATGCACACTCTCGGGTGTGGAGGGATAGACTGGGTAAGAAATTCCTGAGTTTGGTTTCCTTCAGCTCCTGGGGATGCCAGGCTGGGGCTGCAGGGGCTGTGCCAGGTGCTGCTCATTGCTTCATCAGGAAGAGAGGGGAAGCTCAGGTGAATGCAATAATGACAGCCAGGATTTATTTGGTGACTCCTGGGGGCCCGGGGCTCTTTGGGATTGCTCTGAGAGTTGCTCCTGGTGGTGAGTTTTCTCCTTGTACACAAGAAAACTTGTGCAGGTGGAGGCTTCTCCATGTGAGTGATCCAGACCTGGTGGTAAGAAGAGTTTACCTGTCCTGGTGGGATCGGTGGGTGTCTGCTGGGTTCCTCAAGGTAAGTAAACTGAGGAAACATTGGAGCATCAGCTTTGGATGTTTTAAAAGCACAATAACCACAAAATGTTGTGATGCTTTGTGTGCAGGAACTCTGATTTTTGGATTTATTGGTGGGGTGGTAAGTTGGCAGGGTGGTTTTAACACAATAACTTTGGGGTGACATCCCCTCACTGAAGCTGGTGGGAGCTCAACCATTCCCTTAGAGAGGAAACCTGAACCTCTGGGTCCTCAGACTCATTTTTGGGAGGAGTGGGCAGAGTACCCCTGGGTTTATGCAGCACATGAAGTGGGCAGCTTGATGGGGGTGCTTGAGAGTAGCAGAGCATGACAGATCTCTTGCCCAGCATGAATTTTGGATAGTGAGACCATGTGTAAGCTTACACTGGTGGCTATGAGGAAAACAGCCACATGTGTATAATAACGTACCACATTTTAGTTAACTTGCTCTGAGTTACTGCTTTGAGGCTGATGTGATGCTGGGAAGGGGTTACTGGAAAGCCTAGAGGGGTTTTGGGGTGGCTGAGTCTGCTTGTCATAGAGAGGGGCAAAACCCCCTCTGTACTGTTGCTCTTGCCCACTGCAAACTCTTCAACACTCCCCAAATCCAGAGGTTAAATGTGGATTGATACACACAAAGGCAAGCGGAGCAGGGAAATCAGAAAGCAGATTGTTGCTACGTTTTTCGTCCTCAGCGCAAAAGAAAAAAAAAAAAAAGGGAGGAGGAGGGGGCAAAAGTTTCTTACCAAAGCTGGTTTGCAGGATTCCATGCCTGGAGCAATGCTGTGGAGAGAAAATCTCATGGCTCTGAATGGTTCTGTTCTAGTCTGCGTCCACAAATAATGATTGGTATCTGCTCGTTACAGCTGGAATCCCACAGGGATGTGAACTTAGGGCTATAATTTCATGGTGATGAAGCCAAAGTCAAGAAATATCTTTTCTGGGCATTGCAAGAAAACCAAAGTGCCCATTGTGGGTCTCTTCTGGCAGAGCTCAGGAGGGCAGATCCCCCAAGCCACTCTGACAGCAGCAGGGGACACCACAGCCTCTGCTGCCAGCCCTGGCTGAGCTCTCCCAGCAAACCCTCCTGCAGATCCTTTGGAAATTTCTGACTAAGAAATTAGCAATACTGAAGTAAAATAAATCACCACAGTGAGATGAAATTAATTGATACAGAAATCAACTGTATTGACTTGAAAGTAGCATTATAAATGCCAATAAATTAAAAATAAAATTTTCCTAAAGCTCTTAAAATTGGGGAAATATAAAAGTAGGATGAGCAAAGCTGCCTGTGGAAGGAAGTTGTGCCCTGAAACACTCAGGAAAAGTTTTAGAGAGAAATACTGGAGTCTATGTGTGCCCTCAGGTTGCTGATGATGTGGGATGGGTACCTCCCTGTCTGATCCTTGCACACAAGAGCATCACCTGGTGCTGCTCAGCACTGGGTTTGCTCAGCTGAGACTGAGTAGCTCTGATGATTCATCGTGTAAGCTGATATTTAAAACTCCTGTCATGCTTAAAAATGGTATTGTGAGCATTAAGGTGGGATCCTCGCTGTGAAAAAGGTGTGTGACTGGTGAAGGGAAGGTTCAGGATTTACCTTACTGAAAAGATAATGAAAATAGGGAAAAGGATATTTATTTTCTCAGAGATTGGAACCATGCACTGGCACAGGCTTGTGCTTTCTTGTGTACCTTTGCCCTCTAAAAAACGTGTCGGTGGCAATAGCCGTAAGTTGGCTGATGCCTGAAATGAGTTGGACATTGCTATGGAGAAATTATCTGCACTTTTAGAAGCTCTCCTTGATTTGGATTTGAAAATAAGCTTAAACTTGAATGGATCTTCCTGATTTGGGTTGTTTGGTGTGCTGATTGTAGTCCTCCAGCCATAAGTCTTTACAACATCTCTGCAGATGTACTAATAGATCCTGTTAGGGTAGTTAAAGTATGAAAACATTAGTCTTTAAAATATCATTCTGTCTCTTCTTGCTGGAGTGAATTGAACTCGGGTGATGTTATCAGGCTTTGCAGCCCTGCCATCTACTGGCTGATTTTTTGTAAGGTGGTTTGTGGGGGTATCAACTCAGAAAGTCCTCAGAGGAAGGTTTTAAACTTTTTAAACAACTGGAGGGGAGATTTGGACTAGATTTTAGGAGGAAATTAATCCCTATGAGGGCGGTGAGGCCCTGGCACAGGTTGCCCAGAGTGGCTGTGACTGCCCCATCCCTGGAAGTGTCCAAGGCCAGGTTGGACAAGGCTTGGAGCAACCTGGGATGGTGGAAGGTGTCCCTGCCCAGGGCGGGGGGTGGGACTTGATGATCTTGAAGGTCCTTTTCAACCCAAACCAGCCTGTAGCTGTTTAACTAGGCTGTGGGTGCCATGCCCAGCCCAGCAGACCAGGACAAGCTGAGCTCCCTCACGACTCTCCCCCCCCTCCCCACTGGTGCAGGAACAGTTGTTCTCCTGGACTATTTTTAAGCCTGTGTGGACAGTGGGCTTAGTGAGCGCTCCCTCAGATCTCCCGAGTGCCCATCCCTGGCCTGGACAAAATGCCGCAGTGACAACACCACCCACACGCTGCTCTAAAGGTTATGTCTGCAGCTTGTCGTCAGAGCTGCTCAGCACGCACTGGGGCTGGTATTCCCCTTTTTTCTGTCTTTGATTATCGTTTTTCCAGTGATTGGGAAGGTCAGTTGTCCCCGTGCTGTTTTACAGGTGTGGGGTTTGCTGAACTCGGTGGATGTTTTGCAAGAACAAAGATCCCACCAGGATGTGATTTATAGGAAAAGAGGTTTAAGGCAGAGGAACCCACCCCGGGCTCTGCAGTGAGCACCTGCACAACGTGCCCAGGTGCACTGTCCCCTCCTCGAGCTTTTCCTTGAATGTACTGTCTGCTTTTAACAGATTCCTGCCTGGTCCCTGGTGGGATATCACGGTGCTTCAAAGAAGATGGAGCCCAGCACACCAAAGTCCTTGCTGAAGGAGGAAGCAATAATTCTTTATTTAAAAGAGATTACAGCTTGCCGCTGTAAATTACTGTATCTCTTGATTTGATCATGTGGGTAACGGCTCTGTGAGGGCTTAATATCAACTGGAGCCTTCTGCTGCACCGTGGGGGCTGCTTGGGGCGGCAGCTGGGGCTGAGCAGGACCAGAACTGTGCAGAGGACTCAAGGTGTGGCCACAGCAGCACCAACTACAAAGGGACAATTGCTCTCCTGGCCCTGCTGCCACATGATTTTTGATACAAAAACAATACAAAAATAGCCTCTTCTTGGACTCTGCTTCCTTTCACTCCCTTCTTTCTGAAGCTGGATATTGCTGTGTATTTTATTTTCCTTCTTTTAAGTCATGGATTAGCTGCTACAAGTGAAAGGTCCTCCTTCCAGCTGTAGGTGTTCATTAAATGGGGCACTGAAATGTCTGTGATCCCCGTGCCTATTTGTTTTTTTTTTTTTCCCTAGAGATTAGCTGGTGGGAAAATTCCTGTGGGATTAATGATAGAGAATGCTTAAAAATGGGCAACACTTCTCCCTGTTCCCTGTAATCCTGGCACCAGTGGGTTCCCCGTGGGAAAGCCTTCCCCGGGAGCTGTTGGCTCCAGCAGTTCTGGAGCTCTCCCCTTTCCCCAGCTCTTACTGGAACAACTCTTTGCAACTGAGTGAAACACTGGTACCACCAAAATCAATGTTATTGACTTCACAGCAGCTGATGTATTAGCCCTGCTGAGTAACAGCTCTCAGCTCTCACCCTGAGAGATGCAATGGGAAAAGCTTTTAGTGGCTCCCACAGCCTGAACTCCTGCCTGAGCCCAGTTCATGCTCTGCTGTGCCAGATACATCCCAAAACCGAGTCAGCTGTTGCTGTGGATGTGTGAGGCAGAGCAGATCCAAACTGCTTAAAAGATCAAGCCCTTGTTTGTTAAGGCTTAAAAATATCATCTCGCCAAGCACAGGCTGTAATTTCCTGGGCCTCGTGGATGAGGATGCTCAGCCTTGGGAAACGGATGGTGCTGCTGGAGCTTGGCCTCGTGTTTGACGTGGAACGTCGCCTACAAACTGCTCTCAGTCACAGCACCACCAACCTGAGGGCTTCCTGCCCCCTGACAGGGGCTCCTGGCATCAGTGTGAGCAGGGCCAGGGCTGGGAAGGGACTGTCCAAGGGGATCCCCAGTTGCTGTCCTGGCTCTCTTGCGTGTCTCTGCTGGGTGTAGTCTTGGGTGGCAGAAGTTATGTGACCTGGAAAAGGTGCATCTATCCCAGTCTGCCCATTCTGTGCTCTTTCATAACAAGTTTTGGCTGTCAGGGCAGTGAAGGGCCCTGTTGGTGTTTAGTCTGAGATGCTTTCAGAATCAGCCAGAATAACCCGCCTCAATCGTTTTTATCAGTTCAAAAAGTTCAGCAGCTTTTGACTTCAACAGTTAATTTTTTTTTTTTTTTGATTCTTCAGATACATTTTCCTGCGCTGTTTGCTGTGAGAACTCTGTGATGGGAGTGGTGGGGGTGCTGAGGGTGCATGAGTGGGGGCATGGCACAACATCTCCTCTGGTGGGGCATCTCTGGGTGTGCTTGGTGGCTTGTGGCCACCTGGCGATTGCACCCTTATTTGTGTTGCTCACTTCCAATGCCCTGCCTGGCATGTCGGGCTGTGTGGTGGGTCTGGCTGCCCCCAGAGAGGTTATGGGCATGGGATGGGCTGTGCCCATGGGAGCTGCCACCCCTCTGGAGCTCCTGACCTCCCCCAAAAACTCCTGTAAACATCTGCCCGTATTAGTCCCATACTCCAGGTTTTTAATTGATCACACTGCCTCCCTGTACTTGAGTTTTTTTTTTTCCAGGGTTTTCCCATAATAATGACTTCTAATGAAGCTGATTATGTCTCCCATAAGGAACATTAATAGATGAATGCATTGTTCTTAAGGTACCTCTCTTTATGGAATGAGCTGTAACGAGCACTGTGTGGTGCTCCGTGGAGCACAGGGTGATCTGCGCCCACCACAGGCCCTCAGCCCTTGGTATTCCAACTTCTGGGCTGCATTTGTGCTGCAAGAGATTGCAGAATCATTGGTTTGGGTTGGAAGGCACACAGGGGCACAGAATCCCAGAATATGCTGAGTTGGAAGGGCCCCACAAGGATCCAGTCCAATCCTTAGCCCTGCACAGGACTATCCCTGGGAGTCACACCCTGTGCCTGAAAATATCATCTATCCCAAGCCCCATCCAACCTGGCCTTGGACATTTCCAGGGATGGGGCAGCCACAGCTTCTCTGGGCAGCCTTTGCCAGGGTCTCCCCACCCTCACTGATGTGCTTCACTACTACAGGGTGCAAACTGAGGCAGCAAATGAGGTGTAAGCAACATGAGACATGTGGTAGTTATTTCTACTTATTCTATAGGTCAAAAGGCATGGGTATTGCATTCCTCCCTCAGTTTTCCCTCCTTGTGTGTATTCCCAAATACTTTTGGCTCCAAGAGCATATAATCTCCTGCATAGTGGCCTGTGCATGTTCCAGCTCTAAATCCTCATGAAGTTGGGCTCATTTTCCTCCTTCAGTGTGGTGTTAACAAAGTATTCTATCGGAATAAGGCTGTGAAATGCAAATTCCAGCTTCCGTAGTAGTTTGCTTATTACAAACTCATTAAAATGCGTAACCCAAAAACTCTCTCTCTCATTACAGAGCTCTGTGCTGTATCACTCCATACTATAAAGCAGCTGTGTGTTGGCTCTTTGATATTGGAAACCCTATTGTCATTAACCTCATTATGACAATACTCCTTTATGATATTTGAAGCTCGTGCCTTTCAAGGAGGATGCTGGAAGGATGATAATATTTGGCTGTTTTGCATAATGCAAAGTGAGGGGGGGAAATGGGCAGCAGGAGATGAGGAGACTTGGATTATTTATTAGTATCCTCAGGAACAACTCTGGTTGTGGAAGTTTAGACACCAGTAAATGCTTGTGCCTTTGACAGGGGGATCTCTTGGCAGTGGAAATAGTGGCTCATGTAGGTTTTTAATCTTAAAATCTTTTGTTCTGTGGATAAATTATCTAAAAGTTGTGTTGGGCCTGAGGTGTTTGCAGTGACAGGTTGGGAATTTCGAAGGGTGCAAACGCCACATGGATCATTCTCCCCGAACTTGTTTGTTGTATTTTCCACTCTGAAGAAACATCCCCTGAACTTACTAATTCTTCTAATCATGAAAGCACTCTGTTTTTTACCATTTTCTACATTTTTTTTCTGGCCTTTTTTTTTTTTTTTTTTTTTTACTTGACTTGGGACTGGAAGGAGATAAAGTTTTACTTGGTGTTCAATGGGCAGGTACACCTTGGATCTACAAAACTGCAGTGTTTTCTATTTTAATTTCTTTCCTTGTAATCCTTGATGTTTCATTTGTTACTGAGCTGAGTCTTTCATACGAACACAGTGATATTTTTTGGTAGCTGGTAATAAGTCAAAAACCATAGTTATATTATGAAGTCAGGACTGTCTCCCCCAGTTCATGCATAGCTTAAAATTCTCTACCATTTTCATCAGCCAGTCACTCTGATGTTATGAAATAACTGTTTTAGCTTTGCATCTTGGTAGGTTGACATAGCCAGGTTTGATTGGCACTCCTCTGGCATCTGCCAGCCCCATCCATCCGGGGATCTTTTGATCACTGCTGTGGGAATGAGAGGAGCTTTAAGATTCCTTCCAACCCAAACTATTCCTGCTGAGCTCAGCTTCTGTCCAGCTGCTGGTGTGGGACATCCCTGAGCGTTTGATATGAGAGGACTCTGCAACTGGATCATCCCTGTCTGCACATGCAGTTATTCCTTCCAGAAATGTTAGGTACTTGTGTTATGGCTTAATTTTGGGGCTTGGATTTTTTTTTCCATGTCAAGACAGAAAAGGAACTACTGGAGAGGGTTTGGTAGAGGGCTATGAATGTGGAACAAGCTTCCCAGAGAGGTGGTAGAGTTTCCTGTCCTGGAGATGTTCAAAACCCACCTTGACATGATCCAAAACCCACCTTGACATGATCCTGTGCAACCTGCTCTTGGTGAACCTGCTTTGACAGGGGTTGGACTGGGTGGTCTCCAGAGGTCTCTTCCAACTCAACCACTCTGATTCTGTGCAGTGATGGGAGTGGTGTGGGTAGTGCTGCCTTCTTCCCTCTTCATAGCCTCAAACTGTACCAGGGGAGATTCAGGTTGGACATTAGGAGGAATTTCTTCCTGGAAAGGGTGGTCAGGCACTGGAAGGGGCTGCCCAGGGAGGTGGTGGAGTCCCCATCCCTGGAGGTGTCCAAGGAGTGACTGGACGTGGCACTCAGGGTTGTGGGCTGGGTGACAAGGTGGGAATCGGGCACAGGGTGGACTCCATGGGCTGGGAGGGCTTTTCCAACCCAGATGATTCTGTGATTTACCTTCCTTTATCAGCATTTATCTAAAGTTAAAAATGAAAAATGTCAAGCTGGAGCAGGATTGGGAGCTTGGCATCACACTGTGGGTGGGAACAGCACTGAGCTTTCACACCCGGGGTGATGGCAAGGGCAGCAAACCCCACCCAAACGATGGCATGTCCTTTCAGCTGGTGCCCAAACTTTGGTGATGCTTTGTTTACACTGCCTAAGTGATGCCTAATCTGCATGTCTGGTTGGGAATACCTCTTTTTCATCGAGTGCACTCCATTTTGGCTGGTGCATCTCTGGGGTGAATAACAAAGAGGTTGCCAGTTGTCTGGAGGAGCAGCAGCTTTTGAATCACAAAAGAGCCCATTTTATCAGAAAATCTAATAATGTGCAACACTTCTGTAAACCAAACCCTATGTGACCAGCTGGAACTTTGAAAAATTTTACAAGAAGCCGTGGGGACAATTAATCATAATAGAGGCAACTTTTATGCAATTTTCTGAACCAACATGCAATTACATAATTTTTACAAGGGGAAACAGGGTTGGGGGATGTTTTAGGGGAGGAGTTTTTGTGTACACAGCAGGAACAGTGTTTGTCCAATGAGCTGCTGCCTAGGACAGGGAAAAACAGTGTATTTAGTTCCCATTAGCGGCCTCAACTCACATTAGAGAGAATAAATTTATCCTTTCCATGTCATTGCCTGGGACATGTCTTCCAGAAGAGTTCGGAGCAAACATGCAGGACTTGCTGTAGCAAGTGATAGATCAATGATAAATCAGTGATTTTAAAAAATGTTAAACACTGGCATTAATGCAATTCAAAAGAGATTCTCCTGATGCATCTTTGCGAAATCCAGCTTCCTTATTTTGCTGGATTAGACATCACATATATAATTGTATGTTACAGAAGTTCCTTAGGAACCTGGCACAGTGATACTTTCCAAGAAGGCAGTGATGTAGAATCATAGAATTATTAAAGATAGAAAAGCCCCCCCCAGCCCATGGAGTCCGCCCTGTGCCCAAATCCCACCATGTCACCCAGCCCAGAGCACTGAGTGTCACATCTAGTTGTTCTTTGGACACCTCCAGGTATGGTGACTCCACCACGCTCCTGGGCACCCCCTTCCAATGTTTAGCAACCCTTTCTAAGAGGACATTCTTCCTGATATCCAAAAATACGTAACTCATGAATTTATTAATTGGGATGTTGTAGGGAGAGCTCTTTCCTGGTTGTCTCAATCTGATATTGCGGAGGCAGGAGGGACCTGAGAGTGAGTCAGGAGGGAGTCAGCACTTGGACTCTCCCATCCCTACTGATCTCCTTGAGAAACACAAGTCTTGCTTATACTTATAAGCAAGATCTGAGCAGCCTGGTCTTGTGGGAGGTGTCCCTGTTCATGGCAGGGGGTTTGACCAGATGGTGTTAAAGGTCCCTTCCAACCTGAACCAGTCAATGATCTGCTGGTCATCCAGCTCTTGCATGGCTGTGGATTATCACTGCATATTTCATAAATGAGCCACTGACCTCACAAGTTATCCAAAACCACTCCCCCCTTACTAACTAATCTTGTACAAAATCACTTATTTGCACAGGGAATGGCTCCTGTGTCAGTGCTGGCTTCTGCCAAGTGCTCCTGCTGGTGGGGAGGGAGGGAGTGATGGCTTCTGCCTCAGGTATTCCTGACAACATTCTTTCATTTCCTACATGAAGGTTAAATTCCAGCATTTCAAGTTTCTTTCTTCTCTTTTTCCTTTTTAGCAAAATCTGCTTAAATTTTGAAATAGGTTCCTGAACAACTCCAAAGGCTGTCCCCAGTGAATTCCTCCACCATTAGGGCTGCTCTTTACGGATGTTTCCCGTTCATTTTGGTGGAATGAAATGGCACTCTGTCTCTTACATGATAGGGAAAAGCAGCAGTAAACTGAAACTGAAACAGAAGTACAATCCACAAGGGAAGCACTACCACAGGTTTAATGTATTCCCATCAGAAATCACAAAAGTCTTTCAGGGTCTTATGTGTTTATCGTTAAACTTCCCCAACCCCTGGATGGCTGAGGGCACCTGGATATTTTACATTTTGGTGTGTGTAGATGGTTTATAAGCAGGTGCTGAAGCTGCAGGAACCTCTTTGCTTTTACAAGCTCTGAGCTGGAACTGTTGGTGCTGCTGGGGAGGGACTCTGGGATGCTTGGAAATATTTTCAGAGGGTTTGGTACTGATTTCTCATGGCACATTGTAACGCTGTGCAGGAAGAGCCTGGGCTTTTCGGGGACGCAAGTGGTGCTGAAACAGCCCATGCCATGGTACAAGTGGTTATTTCATAGAATCACAGAGCCTCCTGAGCTGGAAGGGACCCAGATGGGCCATTAGTACAACTCCTGACCATTCACAGGACATCCCAACAGTCTCACCCTGTGCCTGGGAGTGTTATCGAAAACTCCTTGAGTCAGCCTTGGGGCCATGCCCACTGCCCTGGGGAGCCTGTTCAGTGCCCAGACACCCTCTGGGGGAAGAACTTTTCCCTAATATCCAACCTAACCCTCCCCTGACACAGCTCCAGCTGTTCCCTTTGGTCCTGTCACCAGAGACCTCGTGCACACTTCATTACACAAAACAATTATTTATTTCAACCCATGTTTTGCTTGGAATCTTCATTCCAGTGACTGAACCACGAGCAGGTGAGCTGTGATTCCAGCCAGCCCCATGTGTGGTGTTTGTCAGAGCACCAGCAGAACACACTCCTGAAAATGCTTTCTGCCTTACTTTAAATGCAATTATAAATGGTTATGTTTGTGCCTCTGCTGGGAGTCCAAGTTTTTAAATTGCTGAGGAACTTTCCCTTATTTGATCCCCCCCTCCCCTTTCCTTCAGCTCTAGAGAATTTTTATAAAGCAGCCAAGTGCTTAACTTTGAACTAGAAGGCAGGCAAAGTGGGCTGTGTGAAAGCCAGGAGGTGGCTTAATATTTAGTCTCAATTTAGTCTCAATATTAAGCGGATTAAGAAATGCCAAAATAAGAAAATAGGGAGAAAGTGATCAGGTGAGCTGGGGATGGAGAGCTGATCCCTCCAGCAAACACCAGAAAGGAGCTGGGGTGTGGGATTCCAAGTTTTGTGCCCTCATCCTGGTGCTGCTGCTCCAGTTTATCTGTTGTCTTGCACTAAAAATTTGTCACCGAGTCTGCAATGGAAATACTTCCGTAATTGCCCGTATTATATGGATCATTGACCTTCAACAGTGGAGCTGCTGAAGCAACTGTCCATTTATCTGGAAAATTACCACATGGCAAGAGCACATTAGGCTGTTTCCCTCTGTCTCCTCCAGCAGGTGCCGGGGTCTTTTAAGCTGCTGGACCACAAATCCCTGCACTTGGTTCTGAATGCGACTTTAGTGCTGGAATAGAGAAGGAAAAGGAGACAGACAGTCCATTTCCCAGTGCAGCACCTTGATCTGGTTTAACGTAGTCAGAGAGCCAGAAAATACTGGCTTTGATCATTCAAGTTAAATATCAGCTTGAAAATGTAGATGTAAAAGTTGTAGGTCAATGAAACACAGAGATGATGGGCAGCCTGCAGGAGCCAGTGCTGCTGCTGCAGCAGCTTGCCTAAAATACGTGATAAATAAAGTGATAATAACATAGTAAATGATAAATAAATCAAGTATTGAGGCATGGGCTTGTGTTTGTCTGTGCCTGTGCTCCAGCCAGGAGCATTCCCAGAATCATGGCACACCAAATTCCAGCAGTTCTGAGCAGTTCAAAGTCCTGCTTTGAACGGACTTGCTGGTGGTTTTGAAGAGAACCAGGTTTTTATAGAATTCCAGACTGGTGTGGGGTGGAAGGGGCCTTAAAGCTCATCCAGTCCCACCTCCTGCCGTGGGGAGGGACACCTTCCACTATCCCAGGTTGCTCCAAGCCCCATCTAATCTGGCCTTGGACACTTCCAGGGATGGGGCATTTTCCCCATGTTCTGTCTAGTTCAGTCACGGGAGGTTTGATCATATCCCAGGCTCCACAAGTGAATTTTTTGTGCCTAATTTTATTCATTTTCAGCACTTTTGTGGCATTAAAGTTCACGTCTTGGCATAATTCTGTTCAAAAGTCTGTGTGTGCCCAGCCCTGCTTCCCATGGAATGGGGGCTGCTCAGGGGCTCCTGTGTCCAAATGAGTTTTGTGGGGAAAATAAAACCCATTTATTGTTTTGTTCAGAGAAATGAATTTATGGAAATTTATTTAGTTAATGAACTTCAGGTAAAGATGGGGGGAAACAAAACTTTTCAGCCACAGTTTCATAAAGCCGCCCCAAAATCACTAAAACCCAGTATATTTTGTAGTAAATAATTACATTATTTCATTCCCAAGTGTAGCTGCAGCTCTCAGCTCTGACTTTGTAAGCTGATGTTTACCAGGCAAAACACAAAGGATAAAATTAGATGCTTGTTAAGTTTAGTTACACTTGTGTCTTATCTTGTAACTCTGTCTGAGGGTTTAAAAAAAGACAAATGAATAAGCAGCTCACTGGTGCCCAAGGCCATGTGCTGTCCAATGCTGAGGTTCCACGGGCAGAGCATCCTCCTGTCACTAATCCTGAATGCTTAAAGGAAAGCATTTTAATGGAATCTATCTTAAAAATACAGGTTTATTGACTTTACCTCAAGCACTTATGCTTTGAGCTTTAAACTACTCTAGATTAATAATCCACTTAAAAAGAAGCATTTCCCATTTTCCTTGGCTCTTGCACAGTCCTGAAGCGGTTTTTGTTGGGATTATCCAGATAGACTATTCTTTTGCCTTACCTCATAATTTCCAGCATTTTCCCATGAGCACAGCACCCCATAATAAACCCTTCTTATCACCTGGGATAATTGTCTTCTATAAATATTTGTATTTTTACCCATATCACTGGTAGGAAAGGTGCTGGAGGAATATAGAGCAGATCCCTTAAGCTTCATTTCCTCCTTCTAGAAACTTTTGCTATTTTCAGGTGTTGTGTTTTGGTTTTGTTTTTTCTTTTTTTTTTTTTTTCTCCCCAACTGAAATTTTATCCAAACCCTGAACATTTTAAGTTAAAACACTTTGGTTGAAGATAACATTCCTTTAGAGCAGGTTAAGGCATCTCCTGAGTGTCACACAGTTGATGGTGACTTGGGTTTGCCTCATCCCTGCTCTGGCACCTGGGAACAGCACCCTTGGGTGGGGGAGGTGATTTGGGAGAGGGAACTGGGATTTCCTGTGCCTAACTCATGAGCTGCCAGGGAATAAAGCAGTGACCCTTCTGTGTGTGTATTTTCTTTCTTAATCCCGTGCTTAAACTTTGTGCTCAAGCTCCAGGATAATTTTAGCAATAGAAAAATATCAAGTCTATTTTTTAAAAGCTGAGTAACTTGTAAATATAGTTTATAGTTAATAGTTTTCAATGAGCTCTTTCAGAGCTCATATGGAAAGTTTGGAGATTTATTTTTAAATATTATAATTAGTTGTAATTTAATCTGCCCCCTAAGCAAATGCCTTGAAACACATCTCTGGTATTCCTCTCATTTCCCATGATTTGTCTTGTCCCAGGATGTGCCAGGATCAGGTATGGAAATGCTACCTGCAGACCCCTCTTCATTAGGCAGCTGCTCACTTCACAGTCTACTGTGACTTTGGGTGCTGCTACAAATCAGTGTATTCCTAATTTTAATACTCTTCTCTGTCTTTTCCAGCACAGGTTTCCTCCACTGTGTTGCCCCATTTATCTCTGTTGAATCTTGTGTTGGAGTCAGAACATAAAAACCTCAGGAGAGGGGCAACAGCAGCGGGAATGGCCCTGAGGAGCTTCTTTTACCTGGGAACTGGGATCAGCACAGCCAGGGTGAGTTAGTGGAGGAGAGAGGGTTGTGATAAAGCGTTTGTGTGAGATTTTTTGCACAACTTGGAACAAAAGGAAAATATTTAATCGCAGGATAAACTTTAAGGGGAATGTTGTGAAGGTGTTCAAGGCCAGGTTGGACGGAGCTTGGAGCAACCTGGGATAGTGGAAGGTGTCCCTGCCTATGGTACAGGGTGGAACTGGGTGGTCTTTAAGGTCATTCCCAACCCACACCAGTCTGTGATTCCATGATGATGATGAAGGTGGGACCAAGGAAGGAAGTTCCCCTTCAACTACAAATTCTCCAGACCAGGGAAGGGACGGGCCAAGCAGCAAATTGGGGCTGAACTTTGTTCCCAGGGACAAGTAAAGGTGATTTTGGGGTAAATCTGGTGTTTTCAGACTTGCATCAGTATGAGCAGCCTCCTTGAAAGCCAGAGAGGGTGTCCTGGCCAGGAGCTGGAGTGGGACTGGTGCAGGGCAGAGGGATGGCTTGGCCAAGGACCCAACAGCCACCATTCCTGCCTCTGTCTTGCGGCGTCACAGTGGTGAGGCCACGCCTGATACGACCGAGGGAACTGCAAACACAGAGCTCTTTAAATATTCCTGTATTTGAGAATCTATGGAAAACTGCAATTTATCTCTCGCAGGCAATCTCTAAATATTTGCATTTTGCTCAGTAGCTGCACAGAACATGGTTGAGAGCAGGATCAGGCCACAGGCAGCCTTTGTTTTGTTAGTGAGAGGAGTTTGGAACAGGCTTCATTTTCACTCTATAAGCCTCTCTGTGATCTGCCTCGTGCATCTGTTTCCCCTTGATCTCGCTGTGTGACTGACAGCTACTTTACACCAGCATTATCTGTCAAAACATTATTTAATGGAATCCCTTCTAGAAGGAGTTTTTGTTATTATTAGAAATCAAAATGCGGCGATAATTGAATCCCTTTATATTCCCTGTGTAATGCAAGGAGTAAGACATATTCACACCTAAGGGGAAAACACATCTGGATTTCCTCTTTGCCCCAAGACCGGGAGCTCTCCCTCTCCCTGGCACAGCTTTGATTCGCCGCAGCTTGGAGGGAGAGGAAATTTGCAGTGTGTGCATCTCATCTGAGGGAAACAATGCCATACATCCACTGATTTTTTTTTTTTTTTTTTTGCTATAGGAATCACATTAGATAAATATATAGCGAGCTGCAGTGTCACAACAAGTAGATGTACAATTACGAAGACAAAATACCCCAAGGAAATCAACACAAGGCTTATTAATATCCAGGCCTGCAGAAGACAACTGTCAGACAATTGGTCAACAAGGTACATGGTATCTGTTAGATACTGACTAACCCATTATGATCTTTATGAAGTGTCCTTTTGGGGGTCTAGATCTTCAAATATGAGTTGGAAGACCCTTTTCTTTTATTAGTTGCTAAGCTCTTTATACTTTTACCATATTGCGGCAGGTTAGAAGTCTGAGCTTTATTGTCTTATGTTATTGAAAATCCAGATTCCCGCAGCCTTCTCCCTCAGGTCAAGATTTGTCTGAGAATACATTCTCATTTCTCCATGTACAAAGGCTGTCTGGAGAGAGGCAGAAAAAGATTATGACTGTAATATACTTAAATCCAATTTATTTGCCTGACTAGAAACTTCCACACTTCACAATTGCTTCCTACAGAAGATTTTGTATTTAATTCCTTCATCGCAGTAAGGAGCGGGAATGATCTTAGTCCTCCAACAGGTATATGCTCCACACACACACCTGAGCCAGAGGAAGGAGAGGTGATGAAAATGGCAATTGGACACTTATTTTGCAGGTTTGCAGTTTATTTTTGCTTAAGGATAATGAGTTGCAAAGGGATCTTTAAATACCCTCTGCAAAGCTGGTGTTTAAGGGCACTGAGGGGGTTCTGAGCATCACCTGTGAACCACTCAATGTAGACATTTTGCTCAGTAACTTCATTCTCGTGCTCCTCTCTTAGTTCTTGGTTTAAGCTGCTGTGGTCACTCACCATATTGCTGGGGCTATTTTAAACTTTCATTTGAGAAGGCTTGAAAAGCCCTGGGTCGGGTTTCCTACACCCTTTCTCTAAGCAGAGGCACCAAACCCTTTCTGCCTGGCTCCCAGCACTGACCAAGGGAGACATGGACAGTCCATAACACGCTGCAGGCCGTCTGGGGCCTCACCAACCCATTTTTTAGGGGAAAAATATAAAATAGGGTCAAAAGATGCTTTGAAAAGTGCAATGCTCACCTTTGTGCTGCAGGTGGAGGGCTGTGGCTGACAGCACTGACTGTCCATAACCCTGTCTAGGGATTGGGATTCTTGTAGAGGGTTGATAAACCATCATAAAGCTACTTATTGTGGCACCAGCTCCTGCTTGCCTTGGATTTAGCATGTGGTCTGTAGCAGTGGTTGGGGCTCACTGCTTGGGCAACACCAGAAAGTGTCAAAAAGGAGATTTTCTTCACAGATATCAGAACAAAAATGTACAAAAATGGGACACGATGTAGTGTGAAGGTCAGACTCTGGGGGCAATGTTACCAGATATCACCTCAGTCCGTGAGCTGGGCTGGGGTGATGAGTGTGGTGGCCACCTCCCACGTGTGGCTTGGCAGGGGTGGTCAGCAAGGCCAACTCCATGCCCACAGCTCCTCTGCAGCTCCCAGGATGTGGAAGGTCTTGGGAAGCTCATGCAGGTGTGTGTGTGTGTTGTACCTCCACAGGTGCACCTGTATCTGAGCTGGTGGTTGAGGAGGGGGAACCCCAGACAGGTGCCCTGGTGCCAGGTGTCCCTTGGGACCCTCAGAGAGGTGACCTGGTACCTGCTGGTCACCAGGGTGCCACACACCCTGAAGGTGCAAAGTAGGAGCCGCCTCTGTCTCCCTCTGGGTTTTCCCCCTACTTGGGTAAACACATATTTTATAAGCCTAAAACATGATTAACTCACTCTGGGACAGCTGTTTATTTAGGCATATGCTACAGCTGTGTTTTTAAGCAGAGAAGAGCTCTCAGTTTAGTCCTAACAGAGACAAACGTAATTCTCCTGCAAAGTGCCGTGGCACTGATAACTTCGGGGCAGCCAGACCAGATAAAGATCTTTGTCACAGCAAAATTTATTCAGTTGCTCCCCAACGTCCACAACTTGTAAAAATCCAGCATGTGGATGTGTGGCTTGTGTTTTCCACGAATGCTGTCCTTTCACCCCCCTGAGCTGGAAACCTTTAATTCTCTTCTCAGTGTTCCCAGCACTGTCTCTGTGCTGGAGTTTTGCACAGCCACGGTGCTGGATTTTTTCATTTTCCTCCCAATCTCAGGAACAAATTCTCCCTTTCAAAGTCTTCACCCTGTGGGGCTCTAAAATCATAACAATTAATGCTGGCAAAGACTCCTGAAGCCACCTAAGCCATCCCTCCCAGGGCAGGATTGCTGGAGCAGGCAAAGAAATTAATGGAGAGGGGAAGCACAGGAAGCAGGCAGGTACCTCCTCCAAAGCTAAAGTTGGGGTAAAAAGTTGAAATCATATAAAAGAACTGCTTGAGGGGAGGTGGCAGAACTGCTCTGTCACCTGAGTGTTTGATGGTTACTCTGCAAGCTGTTGAAATCACTAATTTGTCCCAATTTTGACTCTTATTTCAACATTTGCTTTTTTTCCTTATTTTTACTTTTTTTTTTTTTTTTGTAGCAACAAGGGGTGATGGAACAGATTTACAGTATTCAGTGTTCCTCACCCTTCCAGAGGCGTTAAGTGGCTCTAAATGCATATGAAATATGTGTGCTGGGTTCCTCGCCTGCTCAGCAATGTGTTCTTCCTACGTTACTAATTGCTAGCAGGAAAAATAGGAGGAATTTGTTTACCAGCTTCCTGCATAATATTCAGACATCTGGAGCTGCTAGGTCTGGATGGCATTCCTGGGGGAGAGAACATACATCAAGGACAATTAGACAACTGGGGAACTGCAGCCTAAAGGGAATTTGCCCAAACATGGGAAACAGCTCCGTGACGGGCGCAACGGCTCCGGCTGAGCCCGGCACTCGCCCCGGCACCCACTCACTTCCCTGGGCTTTTCTGCTCTTCCTCCTCTCCCTGGTGCAATTTTTCCCAGCTCTGTTTATCACCTTGGCATGGATGGCTGGATGGATGGCTGGACTCAGTGATCGTAGGTGACTTTTCCTAAATTATTCCATGATGTCTGACCTGCTGGTTTTTGCTGTCTGCAGGTGCATTGTCACCATGGCTGGCCCTTATTCCTGTGCAAATTTTCCCAAAGCAGGGATAGTACCCTCAGGAAAACTAATTTTTGTGAAACCTAATTGCTGCCAGTGTCACTTAGGGATGTTTTATGCTTTGTTTAGGGAGAGTAAATATGTTTGTTGCACACGCTGACTGTGTGAGCCCTCCCTACTTCTGTCTCCTGTCACAAAGCTGCAAGTACAAAGTTTTTTGTGGCTTCCTCTGGGCTTGTGCCACTCCTCAAAAATTCAGGGGCCACCACATGAGAAACAGGGAACAACAGTCCCCGTGTGGCTGCTCCTCATCTGTGACACAGATGGGTTATTGATGATTTTCTCTGTTCTTATTTAACTGCTCGAGATCAGCTGAGACAGACGGTGTGAATTGATTGAAATCAGCCAAGTAACTGCTTTTAATCATGATTTAAATCAAAAAGTGAGAAACCTTGGTTTAGCTAATTGATTTTTAAATTTGCTTTGCATTTGTGTTTTTTTCAGTTTCCTAAATAAATGTCTGTCCCCTTCAGGGGTGTCCTGGAACCAAAATTTTCTTTGTAACACATTGGGGCTTAAAAACACCACATGGTTTCCACTTACATATTTTACGAACATACTTTTACTCAAATTTAATTTTTATACAAAAAACCACTTATCTGCTTTATTTTTATTCCTTTTTTGTTGCCTATGTTTTACACTTCACAGCATCAGGCTACAAGAGGAGGTGACTGGAAGGCAGCCAGGGGACACTTGGGTGGTCTTTAGGGCCCCTTCCAAGCCAAACCCTTCTGTGACTCTATGAAACTGAGCATTTTGGGGGGAGGAAGCACAGGGGAACCTCTCTGAGCACCCACAAATTATTAATTTATCCCCCCACGTGGTTACTGCTGCGGATTTCCACCGAAGCACCAGCACTTCTGAGAAGGTCCTTCTGTCAGAGCTGGTGCTGGGATTGGTGAGGGTGGGCATCACTGTTTTTGAGTCACCTGGCTTTGTCTGGGGTGGGTGTCCCTGGTCATATTTGCCTTTGGATGTTCACAGTGGTGAGCAGGAAGCTGAGCTACTGGTGTGGCCCAGTAACTGGGGGGGGGGGGGGGGGTAGATTTCAGAATTCATTCTGGTTCTGAACCACCTGATTCTCCTCCAGCAGGGCCTCTGCTCCCATGGTGGTTTGGAGTTCCCTCTCAGCTGGTGTTGCTCGCTGAGGACCGATCCACATGCCATCCCAACAGGTGTGAATGGATCCCGGTGTCGGGAGCCCTCACTGATTTCCTGAAGGACTGATCAATACTTGAGCCGGGCGTTTTGCTGCTGGCAAAGGTTACTCCCTGCGCTTCCCCTGTAGATAAAACAGAACATTATGTCTTCTTTGAACTCACTCAGAATTGCAAATCACCCGCTCCTGGAAGGGAGATACGGTGAGATACCTGTAGGCAGCCTTGCCAGAGCCAGGCAGGGCTGGTTTCCAGCAGGAACAAGGTTCGTACCAGCCAAGGTTCCTCCCCACCTTCCTGAGCTGCATCCCGGAGTTTCCCTTTGCTGGCGTGAGGAGAGGATGGAGCTCAGCTTTCTCCAAGACCCTCAGCCTTGGCAGTATTTGAGCTGTGGAGAGGTGATGCTCAGGAGAAGGAAATCAGAGCAGAGCAAATAGAGCTGTATGTGCAGCTCTGAGGGAGCACGGAGCGCTGCTCCACGAGCAGTGCTGGAGCTCCTTCCTGTGGTGGCAATGATGAGTTACTCACTGTAACTCGTGGCTGTGACCAGCCTGGCGTCATGAGATCAGCCTGAGCATCCACCTGCCTGGTGATCCACCCTCCAGCCAGGACATTCCCAGGATGACAGGAGCCCTGTGGTGCCTCGGGGCTGGGGGGGCACAGGGCAGGGTGACCTGCTGGGCACTGTCTGCTCCTGGAGAGTGCAGAGAGGAGTGGTCATTCCAATCAGCTCTGTGCCAGCTGGATGGTCACTCATGGGATATTCCATACATAATGCTATTTTCTCACTGCAGGTGCATGTGTTTTCCCAGTCAGGAATGGTCAAATTGTTGTTGGGGATGGAAAAATGGAGCAAAGAGGTAAAGCAGATAATGCAGCTTCTGTACCACAGGTATTCCTGGCCCCAGCAGCAAGGAATCTGGGGGGCAGGCAGCTCTGGGAAGCCCCTGCCCAGCCCTGCCAGCCCCCAAGAAACCCCTGATAATGGCAGGTGATGGGCCAAGCCATGCTTGGTCCATCCTTCTCCCCTGGCCACGGGCACAGCAGCAGCAGTTTGCAAGTGGTGCCTGCAGATCTTCAAAAGAACAGAATTTGGCCCTTAATGTTCTTTTGATGTGTTTTTTGTATGCAAATAAGGTTTAATTTCTGAACTTTGAACAGTTTGCAGATGAGTTTATTAGAGTGTTGTGTTATTAAGTTTATACTCCTGGGGTCAGCGCGAGGCAGTCAGAAACCGCAGCGAACATTATTTATATTGTTAAACAAAGTCAAGGAATTTCAGGCAGCTGGTATTCACCACCAAAGCAGACAATCAAAACAAAGCCATATTTGTAATCATACTCAGTAGTCTTTTTATGTGGAGTAATTACTAAAATAATCGAAAGACATGGATCAGATTATTAATGACGGCGATAGCCTGCAATACACATCTCTACCTTGCAGAGAGCAGACGGGGAAGTGGGGAATGTAATGAATAGCCCTGGGGTTGTGCAATGCCAGAGCTCACACTTGGAAATCTGTTGTCTCAGCTGATGAGCTCTGAGGGGACCATTAGCAGCCCTGCTGCTGGTTGGGCTCTGGATGGTGATTTTGAACCTGGTGCTTTTCTATCCGATGGACTGGTTTCGCTCTATAGAAACTAAATATGACTTATTAATGAATTCCTTTTAATATGATCATTTATATGCATATAGCTGGTGAAATTGAAAATAAGGTAGAAAACATCCAGGCTAATTTGCCTGTATTGACACAGGAATGGGACACTGAGTGGGGATACAAGTGGGAGCCTGCACAGGCTTCACTGGCTCAGGGTTGTGACGTGGCCTCAATGCCGGGTTGGACAGGGCTTGGAGCAAACTGGTCTAGTGGAAGGTGTGCCTGTTGATGGCAGGGGGTGGAATGAGGTGATGGTTAAGGTTCCTTCCAACCCAAACCATTCCATGATTCCGTGACATTTGTGTACGATGCTCATCTGCTCACGCTGCTCCACAGAACCTGGCCTTACCTACGCCCACCTCCCAAAATTATTTGAAGTCTAAACCTGCTATAGAGAGAAAGTAGAGCTACAGAGATACACCAGGTTCAGCTCCAGCCCCCTGAACCCCTCTGAGTCTCCATTCAGGGCTGGGCACTGCACTGAGAGCAAAGCAGGGAATGCAGGACTGTGTGGGAGTGGGAAGAAACCCCTCCCGTACCCCTGGAGTGGGAGCAGTGGGAATAAAATGCCACCTCTTTTCTGGCACTAATGAATATGTGGCAGTTCAGGAATAGCTCTGTGCCCATAGGAAGTCTGGATTTTCAGCTACTGTTTAAGTTTCTCTTCTAAAAGTGCCGGTGAGGCTCAGTCCTGTCATCCACTTCCTCTTACAACTGCCGTCAACTTCAAAGGAAATCCTGCTGGCAAAATAGCTACAGAATTGTGTCAGGAGTTTATTTGCTCCCAAGATTAGATAATTAATGAAGATAGAATATTAAAATTACATTTACATAAAGCTAAGGGTAATCTTAAAGCGTTCTATTATTTTGTAAATGACCCGAAGTTTGTAACACATTTATAATGATGAATCAGGAGACAAGTCCTTTCAAATGAGGAAGTACAATTTATAATCTTACTTTCCTTCATTATTTATTCATCCTGCTGTTGAATCATCTGCTCTTCAAAACCTGGAAAACCACGGAGCTCACTTTACCTGGCAATGTTATTTTACAAAAGTTATACCAAGCTCTGTGTTTGAGTCAGTCCAAATGACACCAGAGGGGAGCTCCAAACTGATCTTTTTTCTTTAGTTAGTTTGAAATTCATTGAATAACAGACTGGTTTGGTTTGCAAGGGACCCTAAAGCTCCTCTTATTCCACTTCCTGCCATAGGCAGGGACACCTTCCACTAGCCCAGGTTGCTCCGAGTCCCGTCCAACCTTCCAGGGATGGGGCAGCCACAACTTCTCTGGACAACCTGTGCCAGAGCCTCACCACCACCCTCACAGGGAAGAATATCTTGCTAACAACCCATCTAAACCTGCCTTTCTTCAGCTTAAGGCCATACATTCTACAGAATTTCTGCTGTCTGGCTTTCCCTGCAGGTTTAGACATTGCTACACCTGAATAACTGAAGATGTAGTGATGGTAAAAACAGACACTTTCTATTTTCAGCATAAAACCATGGAAATATTGATTCCTTTCCACCCTAGTACTGGCTTTGTGGCAGTGCCCTGAACAATTGCCGTCATACGAACTTACTGTTCTGCTTGTTTCAAAATAAGCATCTCTCACCCAGCAGAGCTTTATTTAAAGCCCATTGCCTATTGCCAGGAGCAGCAGTTTCCCACCTCTACATCAAGGAGGAATTTTCATCACAGAAGCTGTGGCTGTCCCATCCCTGGAAGGCTGGAGGGGGCTTGGAGCAACCTGGGATAGTGGAAGGTGTCCCCATGGCAGGGGGTGGGACTGGATGAGCTTTAAAGCCCCTCCCAACCCAAACCATTCCATGATTCTATTCTAAGTGCAGACAAGACCCTCAGTGAGCCACAAGGGCTATAAGGTCCTTATCCCAAAGGTTACTCCAGAGTTATTCCCTTGTCCCAAGCAAAGACAGTAAGAACCTGAAAATCCTTGCCATAAGGGCTGGCACTAAAACAAAACCACCTCCCAGCTTTTCAACACAGAGACAAGTATTTTGGTCAAGAAATGGGAGAGAAAACATTTTGGTCCTCTCTGTAAAATCGATGCCATAGCCTCTTGTCTGGGAAAGGGATTTGCTGCACACAAAGACTGAGAAAAATGTTGGTTTGTAATGGGCAAGATTTTGTGACTCACCTTTGAACAGAATTGGAACAACTTCTACATGATGCTCACCACAACTGAGGTAACCCTGGCCATAAAAACAGACAGAAAACTCTGAATGTTATTTCCTAACTACCCTAAATTACTTAATCTTTAAAGAAATAGTCTCTCTTTACTAAACTCAAACCAGCTATTCCCCTTTTCTTACAAACTCTTTTAAAAATTACTCTGAATTTGATTCCTTCTTGGCTTCGCTCAGAAATTGGCATTTTAAAAGCTTCACAAACTCTTTCCTTGGTGAGCTACTGAGTCAGGGATTGAAGTATCTGGCACTTACTGGGATTTTCCAGCTGTAGGTCTTGAGTTCAAGAGCTTTCTTTTATTTAAAAGATATTTCTTTTCAGGACTGAAAGAAACCAGCGTCCAGTGAGGGTGTTGGAGCCAGAACTGTTGGTGCAGTGAGTGCTGAGGGGTTGGAGATGGATTCCTGACTGGTGGGAGGTTGTAATGGAATACCCACATTCCACTGAACTTGTGCCTTGTTATTCCCAGGGCATGGACAAGCCCAGCTTAGGGGACACAGGGAGAGGTGTGTTGACATGTCTTTATTAAGTAAGGACTAACTCATCAGTCTGGACTCAAGCTGTGGCTGCCCCATCCCTGGAATTGTCCAAGGCCAGGTTGGATGGGGCTTGGAGCAACCTGGGATAATGGAAGGTCTCCCTGCCCAGGGCAGGGGTGGGATGAGATGATCCTTAAGGTCCCTTCCAACCCAAACCAGTCTGAGATTCTCTGTAATTTAAAGGTAAATGTTAATAGCATGGCTTGAGAGAGAAGAGCTTCTGAAGGAGCTGGACAGACTCTTGAGCACCTGCAGATCTGGAACAAGTGGAAAGAGGAAGAAAGTACAACATGACCTGGGTATTAATGTTCTGGTACAGAGAAATTAATCCTCAATAAGTGACCATAGGGCCTCTTTGGAACCACCAGTGGCCAACACTGGGTGGCAACACAGTGGTAGGAAAGAATCCCATGAGGAACACACATGTGGGGAAAGCTCAGGCTGATTTCACACTTCTGGCTCGATAGATTAGGAAGCATCTTCTTGCTTCTGTAGGTCTGTATCCCATCAGCAGCCTTTCCAAAACTTCACAAGCCTCTCAGTGTGCAATTACAGGAGGATTTTAGTCTGATTATACATTAAAAACTCCCCTTTCTAAAGAAACTCAAAGATCAGAGACATTTTCTTTTAAGCATTACATTATTTGAACACTCCTGCTGCTTATTACAAAATGTTTCTACAGGGCACTATGCAACTTTTAGACTTGATATTTTCATTGTTAGAATTGTTTTCTTTTCTCTATAAATCCAAGCATTTCGCTTCCATCCACTTCTTTTTTATCCAAATGCATGTCAGAAAGTTTTAATCACAACCTGAGCAGGATGCACAGTCACAAGCCACTGCTGTGGATACATTAACAGGACTACAAGAATCAAAACCAAACACAAAATAAATGACATGTTTGTCCTTCAGCTATGTGAAAATGGGAATGCAAAGTCTACAGTCTTATTTTTTCTGATCCCCACTATTCTCTAATCTTATCAAATATACATTCCCATATTCTGAGGCAGCTTGATAAAGCAGCTTGCTAGAAATAAGTTGCATTAGATTTTGTAGAGCACATTTTCCTTGTAAATCCAATTTCACAATCTGGTTCTGGTGCCACATTAGCCATTCCTTAGCATAGCAAGTGTTCCTGGAATATTTGATCCACCGAGTTCCACAACACACAGCAGCTGGGCTGTTTCACCTCTGGTGTGGCAAGCAGGACCAGGGCAGTGACTGTCCCCTGTGTCACCACAGGCACCTCCAGTGCTGTGTCCGGTTCTGGGCCCTCATGACGAGGACATTGAGGGGCTGAAGTGTGTCCAGGGAAGGGAACGGACCTGGGGAAGGGTCTGGAGCACCAGGAGCAGCTGAGGGAGCTGGGGGGGGTGCTCAGCCTGGAGAAAAGGAGGCTCAGGGGGGACCTTCTTGCTCTCTGTAACTCCCTGACAGGAAGGGAGAGCCAGGGGATGGTCAGGCTCTGCTCCCAGGGAACAAGGGACAGGATGAGAGGAAATGGCCTCAAGCTGTGCCAGGGGAGGGTCAGGTTGGACATGAGGAGGAATTTCTTCTTGGAAATGGAAGGGGCTGCCCAGGGAGGTGGTGGAGTCCTCATCCCTGGAGATGTTCAAGGAGTGCCTGGATGTGACACTCAGTGCTCTGGGCTGGTGGGGATCAAGCACAGATTGGACTCGATGGGCTGGGAGAGCTTTTCCAACCGTAATGATTCTGTGATTCTACACATTCCCTTTCCCTAGACCCCATTCTTCACTGGGAATGCAGCTGGGTTCCACAGCACACTCCTTACTTACCCTTTGAAGGCAGGGGTGGGGATCACTCCCCAGTAAACATCTCCATTCCCAGCACCTGCCCAGCCCCAGCGCATCAGCACAGGGAGCTTTTGCTCTCCCTGTTTGTCTGTGAATGGAGGTGCCTCAAGGTTCATAAATCTGTATGCAGTAGTAGGGGTTCTCTAACAGCAATTCATTTTAATTATGTGAGACATAAAAAGACCACCTACAGATGAGACAATACAGCTGTAAGATTCTCAAGGTTACTACAGGGAATACTTCATAACTGAAGTATGTTTTCCCCAAGGAATTCGACTACCATTTGATTTAATTTTTAATTTTTACATTTTAATCAAAAATAGATCAAATGGTGGTGTTCTCCCCTGGGAAACATACTTCAGATATGAAGCAGTACATGTTCCTTTTAAATATGTAAAGCTGCCATTTATGTATAACTCATGAATGACACCCTGTGTTGCAAGCAAATATCACGCGGTGATTTCGAGATTGTTGCAGTAACAACACTATAATCACACACAAATATCACCCCACCTGGTTCTACAAAGAGAGTGGCAATAAAGTGAGGACTCTGGGAGCTAATCTGATCTATCTTGAGTGCTACAGCAGAGCCACATGGATGGAACATGTGCATGTTGATATTGTATCGATCCCTCATCCCACAGGGCCGGTGAGCACCAGGTAAGGTGTTGCTGTGCTTGGAAAGTCAGGGCCAGAAACACAGTGTGGAATATCAGAGACAAGAACAAAACAGAGCATGCTCCAGTCTTGCAAGAAGGCTGGAGAGGGACTTTGGACAAGGGATGGAGAGACAGGACACAGGGAATGGCTTTCCACTGCCAGAGGGCAGGGATAGATGAGACACTGGGAAGAAATTCTTGGCTGTGAGGGTGGTGAGGCCCTGGCACAGGTTGCCCAGAGAAGCTGTGGATGCCCCATCCCTGGAAGCGTCCAAGGCCAGGCTGGACAGGGCTTGGAGCAACCTGGGCTAGTGGAAGGTGTCCCTGCCCATGGCAGGGGGTGGGACTGGATGGGTTTTAAGGTCCCTCCCAACCCAAACCAGTCTGGGATTTTGTGACAGGAATAAACAGCCTCAAGTTGTACAAGGGAAGATTCAGGTTGGATATTGGGAAAACTCCTTCATGGAAAGGGGTGTTCTGCCCTGGCACAGGTGCTCAGGGCAGTCGTGGAGACTCATCCCTGGAGGGATTTAAAGCTTTGTGGATGTGGCACTTGGGGACACGGGTTAGTGTGGCCTTGGCAGTGCTGGGATGGACTGAATGGTCTGAGAGGGCTTTTCTGACCTGAATGATTCTGTGATTCTATTGCCCTCCTAGTTTTTTTTTTTCCCCCCTCCTTTTTATGTGTATTTAAAAAGCAAACATGATGGCCAATGTTTTTCTTGCTTCCTTGAGAAGAATTTGGAACCAGAGAGGAAAGGGCTGAGTCCTGAAGCCCCTGGAGGTGGGGAAGCCAATGGCTCCCTAGCCAAGCCGCTTGTCCCCACTGGGAAATACAGGAGAAAAGGATCCCAATGGCTGGTGCTCAAATTACACTTGTGGAGTTTAGTTTTCAGGACAAGTCACTTTGGTCAAACAGCTGATTTGATGCGGCACTGGAAGCTCCTTCTCAGAGCACTATGCAGAGTTTTGGGTGTATATCCAGGTGTCCTGAATGGAAGTTTGACGTGTGAGAAAAAATGCCACGGTGTAACTCTTAATTTGATAATTACTGCCAGTAATCAAGGCAAGAGCAGAATTATTAATGTGTGACTATTAATGTGGAAATAGATGATATCACATAGATTTCCCAGGAGAGCTGCTGAGGTTTTAAGCAACTAATTTAGACATAAACACCACCAATTTTAAATACATTCAATAAATTATAATATTTAAAATAAACAAAAATAAATTTAAATACATTAATTTCAACATATAAGTTCTGTAAGTCTTGCCTTTGTGGCTTGCAAGATCCAAACTGCCTTTAAACCTCAAGATATCAAGAGATGGCAGTCAAGATATCAAATAGATGTGGAATTACCATCAAATAAATAGTTAAGCAAATACCAGTACCATAATCTAAAGCAACTAAATCTAGAAAAACAATCTTATATATGAGATATTTATATATGTGTTATATAAATATATATGTATATAATATATAATTATATAATAATATATTTATTGTCCTCAAAGACTTTATTTGCCTTTATAACTCAGTGTCTTCAGAAATCAATCATAACACACCCAGACAATTCCATGCTGTAGCCGAAGTGGTTTTTAATGCTTCTGCTTTTGTAAGGAACAATTTACAAAATACAAAGTTAAAAATAATAATTATATCACTTTAACCTGAATTAAAAACAGACCAGGTGCCTTTTTTCCCTATGTACATGTAAATAAAGCATCGCTCTGCTTACTCTGTGTACAAACCACAGCATTAGGAAATATAGAGATTATATATTTTATATCTATAAAACAAAAATTCATAGTTTTACAAGTCGTACAAAAATAATTCTGTGGTTCTGCTGCAGATTTGACACAAATCTGCTTTAAAGGAATATTCACCTGTCCCAGCCTGTACCTCCCACAAAACCCTTCTGATTCTGGCAGATTCCAAAATAAATTATATCTATTTAAAACAATAACACTATTAAAAGCCTTCACTTTAGCAAACTGTTATACTCCTCATTCTCAGGAACAATGGCAAACTGATACCAAAAATCACATTAAAATCAAACACCAGTGTGACTTCACCAGCCACAAACTGTGAGCAGCCCTGTGAGTTATGTACCATCAGATGTGAAAAAAAACACCAAGTAATGGTTGTTCCAAAAGGAGGAGAATTTAAAAGAACATGGCACAAAACCTACCAGGACCACAAAAAACCCCAGCTGGTTCTTATTTTTACCATATTCCAGCCCAGATTTAAGTTTAAAGCAAAAGGAAGAAAAAAATACATTCACAGGTATCTGTGAATTTTTAACATGATAAAATTTGAGTTATTTAAAAGAAAAGCAGTTTGTTTGATGTGTTTTAAACATGATTCCATACTTCTGTCTAATGTATTACAGCAGAAAATTCTTCCATCACTGAGTCTACTTTTGACATTCTCCTCTTTGAACACCCTATATTTTGACTGTACACAGTTATACTAAATCATTACTTGTCACACTTGAAGCAGCACAACAGGTTTAGAGGGATTTTGCAGTAACTAAACTCTCAGATACCTTTTAGCCCTTTACCTTTAATCAGCTATTTCAGCTTTTCCAGCACAGGAATTGCTTATCCATCCTGTTTGGTTTTTTTTTTTCCCCTTTAACACTGCCATGATTACCAAGATTTTTTAAAAAAACAAGGGCTGGGGAATGTGAAGATGAATTCCTTACAAAATATAACCTCTCAGACACTGGCAACAAGTATGTAAAGACTTGTTTTAAAGTATTTCTTCTAAATTTAACTAAAATTTTTATTGGTTTGGAGGAAAAACTTATTCTTCCCTAACGAAAGTCTAAATGCCAATTTACTGCAGGTCTGCTTATAGACTTACTTCCTCATCTATTTCTTAATTAAATTAAGTATTTATACAACATCCATTTATTAAGAATATCTCCTTAATAAGTCAACTCAGTGCTAATTACAACTCCACACATAACATGGGAAGATTCTAGGATCCAAAAGTCCTTTGCCTGAGGACTTTGCAGTCTTAGCCCAAAATTAACCTTTAAAAGCTTGTCACTAGTTTTGTCCAACTTTGGAGCTTTTATTTGAATTTGAAGTGGCTCCTGGCTGCTCTCAGAACAGGAGAAGCCAAATGTTGTTGTGCCTTTCTTTGGGTTGAACTCTGCCCAAAAGCTGAGGTGTTGTACTCAAACAGCAAAATGATGTTGTCTTAGAGCCTAAAAGTTATATAATCCAACAGACTGGTAAAAATATAGATGGAATGATTTGTGACAAGCCAATAAAAGGATGCTGTATGATGAGTCCAAGCCTTTTTAAACATATTTTTTGGGATTTCAATTTAAGCTTCAAGGGGATTTTTATTGGCCTTTACAGCTGCAAAGCTGAGCAGCCACTTAAAAACCAAGGTATTTGTGTCCTCCTGTTTCTGCCTGTGGCCCTGTAAAAGGAGCATTTTCCAAGAGTGTCAGGGAATGTGTCCAGGAAAACCTCTGGCACCAACGCGACCTCTGGCCCAGGACCAGGAGAAGACAAGGCCCAAGGCCAGATCAACTCAATTAGTCCAGAACATTAAATCAACCTTTTCTTTTCCTTTTCAAACATATTCTGAGCTACCTTAAGTGCAGAAGCATTTTTTTCCAAGTGTAAAAATGATGCAAATCGTGCACTGAGTGCTACCAGAGCCACTTGGTTTGTGCTGAGCACCACAAACCAGACCAGGGGAGGGGTGTGCAGGGATCCAGGTGGGAACAGGGGCACCTCCAGGATCCAAACTCCAGGAAAGCAGTGCTGCTCCTCTGCCAGCTCTCCATTTCTAGAAGCCCACGATATGACTGAAGTGTCCCTGAAACGCCAAAATTTCACGTCACTAAAAACAATCTCAATGAAGTCTTTTCCTCAGTGTTTGTTATTTTAAATCACAGTTCCACTAGCAATATCACAAATGTTTTTTCCCCCTAAAGACTAGGGGACACCTAAAAAATCTGGATATTAAAACGAACTGTTCAGTGTGATCTGTACAAGGACCATGACTGAGTTATGAAATTAGTTTTGCACATGAAATTAAAATACACCCACAAAAAATAAAGACAATTTTAGCATCATATTTATATACCTTATTCTGTTCTACCATTAAATGTTTAAAGATTTTGAGGACAGAAAAGGAATTTACCTTTTGGTTGGCAACTTTTACTTTAAACTCAAGTCTGCATTTCTTTATGTCACACTGTCTCTTTTCAAAGAACTCACAGTAATACTTATAACTAGATATTATACTCTCAATATCAGCTTCTTATGATTTTAAGAAGGAAGATAATTTACTATTACAACTCCTATCAAATTTACTGAAGTATCACTGTATTATCTGTTACTGGCCATGAATAAATATGTTTCTGTAATAGATTTAATTGTGGTCTCTTCACAGTAACTGAAGAGCCTTCATAGTCAGTTAAAACCAGAAACAAATTTTAAAAATTGCTTTGAGCAAAGCATTTTCCATCTCAACTTGACAATATGAAACTGATTTAGGAAGAAGTCTAGTGAGAAACCCTACAAGGGCTCCAGGTTTTTGTAATCCAGCCTCGAGTTCCTACACTGAAAGCACAGAACATTCAAACTAGAAAAAAATCTGTAGTCTTGAGCTTCCAGCTCTCACTGAGCAAAGCTGGCAAGGTGTTTTTCTTGCTTCTTACAGCTGTTGCTGCAGAGCATTTAATAGTGAGTAAAACAGGTCATCCAATAATCCCAAACTTCCATAGATAAATGTTCTGAAAGAGGTGAATTTTACCTCCTCCAATTATCTGGCTTTTATCTCAAGGTCATTATTAGGCCATAGGAAAGAACATGTCAGGCTGATCTGACTTAAAATAGAAATTGTGTTATTTTATTATATTATTATTTGGGATGATGATTATTTGTACTCAGCCATGAGATTCTAAAATGAGGTGATCACTGACAGAAGAATTTTCAAAGTCTGATGTCACTGTAGCTTTCGAATGCAACAAAACCGACGTAATATACTGGGTTTTAATCCCAAGATGTTCTTTTGTTTTGGGGGTTTTAACCTCAGAGATGTTCTCCACAAAGTGGCCACACTGGTTCCCATATTCCTACAGTCAGCTCTGGATCTGGTTTTCCTTTTAAAGATGAGCAGAAATAAGTTGACACAGACAATGTCTTTATGGTCACAGCTCCTGACTCCTCACAGCATTCAATGGAAGCTCTGCCATGACTTCCATCAAATCCCAGATTTTGCTATGAACATTCAGTATCCCCCCACACCTCTCCTCATTTTGGCTCTGTAAGGAGAAATATTTTCAGGCTACTCACTGGAAAGCAAATATCCATTTAGAAGGGAAAAAAAGGGATACAAGGAAATTCCTGGATATTTTGTTATGACCCAGTAAATCAAGGGCAATTAAAAACAGGGTAGATAAGCTGTATGTTACTGTTGGCTTCAATTACTTCCTAAACTCTGCTTTTTAGGGGGAATTTGAAAAATGTGTTGCCAGCCTACGTATTTTCCAACTGCTGCTCCAAAGATATTAATTTGTGTTTTGCTGAAATGCTAAATGAATCTGCCCTTTTTTTTATTATTATTATTATTTACATGCTTTACTCCTGAGCAATGGCATTGTGGGGTTTATTAACTTTATGTTTAAGGGATCTAATAGTTCTGTCCCAGAAAGCAGGTTCACACACTTACAGACTCTCCAGCAATACATCTGGGGCAGGGCTGTGCAGCTCCTTTGCTTGCATGGTTTTCCAAAATCTGATGAACAAAACCATATGCAACACCATCAGAAAAGAAAAAAAAGGCTTTTCTTTGCAGCTTTATTATAAAATATACTTTAAATATGACTGTGTAACAAACAGACTCACAATGTGAACATACCATAGAATTTTGCTTTGTTTTTGCTGCCCAAGGACCACAGTCAGGGGAGAGTTTCTGTCTGGAATCCAGCTCCATGGCACAATCCATGAGGTGGCCACCATTAGCCTCCCCTGGGATGCTTTCCAACAGTTTGCACACTCGTTTCTGAAAGAATCAAAAGCAATATTTCCATGTCTTTGCAAGGCATAGGGCCCAAATTTTCAGGATTTTCCCGTTTATGACTCCTAAGGATCCCACATTCATTGGGAAGAACACTGAGTTAGGAAGGGACTATGAGACACCAAAATGTTGTATTTCCCACTGCACCTCATGCTGGGTGAGCAGGGAATTCTCCTCATCTCACCGTGTCTCTGGGCTTCAATATCATAAAATTCCACTGGGAAAAGACCCTCCCTCAGCCTCCATTAGTGCAGGATTTAGGCTGGTGTTTATCAAAGGAGAGGATCAGGGAAATTGGGTGAAATGACTCATTAAATTCAGGAATGGAAGGAAAACTCTGAAGCCAAGTCAGACAGCGATGAGGACACACTTTGTGATGTTTCCTTGAATGCTGTCACCTTTTCCCAGCTTTTCACAGCAGGATAATCAATTAACTTCACCTTCCTGCAGCTCTACCTGAGCTAGGACCGACTGACATTGGGATGTCCTGGGAACCCAAGGTGGGAGAAAGGGCTGGGCTAAGCCCTCACAGTGCTGAGCAACTGAACACAAGATTGAAGATTCCCAAAAATACTGCTTTGAGCACCATTTCAGGAACTGGGAAGGTAAAGCTGCAAGTATCTGGAAAACAACTGGAAACCTTAAGAACAAGATCTTTGGGCTGTGACTGCCCACAGAAAGGAAGGACTACCCAAATCCCAGGGGCTCCTTGGAATTGTAACAGCAAATTACCAGAGTAATGGGAAATCACAAAGATGACACGGATTTAGGGTCTGGCTCTGAATTCCAAAGAGATACACACACACACTTCTGAAATTTTTTTCCAAACAAACTCTAAGGAATACCCATGTTCCATCTCTTTCTCCAGCACATGATTCCCCAGGAAGATGTGTTGGCACAGCACTAATAGAGTGTTGAAGCACAGAAACTAAATTTAAAATGGAAATATATTATGTAATAAAACCAAAATGGATCAATACAACAGGAACCTTGGTGGAAAGCAGCGGAGATGGGAACACTGCGAAGGAAGATGGGATATTTGGATGACAGCAAGGAATCAAAAAGTGAAGTACCTATTGTAGTAAGAAAGTGAATAATAGAATAACAAAAAGTCTGAGAAGGTTCTCTAAAGAGAGATGGAATTCCACTGGGAAAACATCCTCTTCCCTTTGTTGCTGGAGAACTCATTCCTTATTAAAGGGAACAGCCCCCTGGTGCAGCAGATGATTGGGAAGATGTGTGAGATGAAGGAAAAAAAAGGGGAAAATGACTCAGTGCCACACATCAGAAGGAATCTGGCTTATCAAAATGAAATTCAAGATACTGGTTTTGGGGTTTAAGGTACTTGGCATCAGTGACAGGAATCCAGGACACAGAGGGGACAAACTCCTTAGGCCAATGCCAAGATAATCTGTGGAAGTTTCTTGCTTCAGGGAAGACTCTCTGGAATTCTGCCTTAGGGAAGAAGCAATCAATTCATCAATCCTGCCTGTGCAAGGAACAGAGGGCAAGATTCAGAGAACCTGTGATTAATAAGGATAAAGGAGCTCCCTATTAAAAAGCAAACAGGGTTTGCATCCAAACAGCTGCTTTTGTTAGGAAATGATCATGCCACATCCAGCTTGGAAATGCAGCTGAAGATAAGCAATAACAAATCAAACACAGGCAGAAAACAGACCTCTCTGCAGAGAAGTCACTCTAGTTTTCTTTTCCAGCTGGAAAGTCCTGGAAAATCCCATGTGTTTTCATGATGCTGACAGGGTAAAAGCCTCACAGATGCTGCTTTTCATCAACAGTGAAACCAAACTGGGGCAAAAACTATTTGCATGGACCAAACAACCTAAATGCAACAGAAAATAGTTAAAAGAAAGATTATTGCTTTTTTTTCTGGTCTTGAAAATCTGATATTCCTTTAAATCCAAATGCCTTAAAACCAGGATAAGGAGCTCCATCCTACAGCGAGTTTCTGAAATCCATGGAAATAACTACATCAGGGTGCAAAAGGAAATCAAATGTGCATATCTAAAGCACAGAGCAGGAGCTGAGGCAGAGCAAAAGAGTAGGGACAGGGGAAGAAATGTTCCAAAGCACCTTGTCTGTGATGCCAGTTGAGCTCATGCTGCCAGCTGAAATCATGGAATTAGGGAATCACGGCATGGTTTGGGTTGGAGGGGACCTCAAAGCCCATCCAGTTCCATCCCCTGCCATGGGCAGAGACATCTTTCACTATCCCAGGTTGCTCCAAGCCCCATCCAACCTGGCCTTAGACGCTTCCAGGGATGGGGCAGCCACAGCTTCTTATCTTAAATGATATTTAAGGTCCCTTCCAACCCAAACCAGTCTGGGATTCTGATCCCTCTCTGTCCCATAAGTTTTATGATGATTTTCCCCCCTCTATAGACAACCAGCTCATGGATTTGTCCATGGGCAAACATCAGCTCATGAAGCAGAAAAAGAGAGCTGTTCTTTGCCTCTCTAACCCCAAACCCAGGAGAAATTCCTTCTTCCCTGTGTAACTTTGTCAGTCCCAGGCAAGAAGCTCATAGAAGCTCCTCTCCTTCTCTGTAAAGTGTGTCCCTGTTAAATGAAGTTTACCCTTAAACACACAAGTTTTTGCTCGTATTATATATGGACATCAGATGATCAAGGAATAGAAGAGCAGGGTGAACACCAGGACTGGTTTCGCTTGGAATTCCTGCTAACTTTTGCAAAGTGAGCAGCTGGGCACGTTCTAGGATGAGAGATGTTCACAAGGCGGTGGATGGGATGGAGATTTCCCTCGCTGGAATGGAGAAACGGACACACACAGAAACTCAGCTGAAACGGAAAACTGCTCCAAAAGCCCAACAGGTAAATGCTAAACACACCATTCCTGGAGGCACATCCTGGAGCCAGGAGAGCAGGAAGGGATGGAACTAGTGAGGCCACCTGGTAAAGAGGGTTTGAGCCAGAAAAAAAAAAAAAAATTTAGAAAGGAAAAAGGGGGGGAAAGAGGGGAAAAGGGAAGGGAAAGTGAAAGGAAAAGGGGAGGGAAAGAGAAAAGGAAAAAGGGGGGGGGGGAGGAAAAAGAACATCCCAGAGCCTGTTCTATTCCACTCCCGTGTCTGTGCGGGCTCCCGGCGGCCCCAAATCCCCCCGGCCCTGACTCAGCACCGACAGTCGCGACTCGGGACCCCCCGGACCGCGGGAGGGGTAAAGGGGGGACCCGGCCCGGCTCTCCGCCCTTCCCTCCCTCCGCGGCCGGCGCCCCATCCCGAGCCCATCCCGGTTCCCGGTTCCCCGTTCCCGACTCACGCGCTCCGGCTCCCCGGGACCCCCCGGCCCGAGCGCCCCGCGCCGGCCCCGCACGGGGAACGGCGGCGGCTGCGGGAGCGCGGCCATGGCGGAGGGGATGGATCCACCCTCGGGATCCGCCTTCGGGATCCACCCCCGGGATCCGCCCCCCGGGATCCGCCCCCCGGGATCCGCCTCCGGGATCCGCCCCCGCGACGGAAACACGCACGCAGGGACGGGAACGTGGGAGGCAGCCGCTGAGCATCCGTGGGTGACGGGGCAGGGAGAGCCCAGCACCGTCTGAATTAGAGTCATGGAATATCCTGAGTTGGAAGGGACCCACGGGGACCATCCAGTCCGGCTTTTGGCCCTGTGCCCAGGACACCCCAGAATCCCACCCTCTCCTGGAAAGCGTTGTCCAAACGCTCCCTGAGCTCTGTCAGGCTTGATGCTGCGCCCACTGCCCTGGGGAGCCTGTTCAGTGCCTGACCACCCTATGGGGGAAGAACTTTTTCCTAATATCTAACCTAACCCTCCCCTGACACAGCTCCAGCCATTCCTTCGAGCCCTGTCCCTGGCCACAGCAGAGATCTGCCCCTTGTGAAGATCTGCAGAGCACGATGAGTTGCCCCTCGCTCTCCTGCAGATGAACAAGCCAAGTGCCCTCAGCTGCCCCTCATGTGGCCCTTCCAGCCCCTTCCTCATTTCCATGTCCCTCCTTTGGACATTCTCCAGCAACTTTAGATCCACCTCAGCACCATCAGTTCAGCCTCCTCGTGCTGCTGTGACCCTGGAATAACTTGGTGTTTCCGCCCATGGCAAAGGGTGAAACAAGATAGGCTTTAAGGTCCTTCCAACCCAAACCAGCCTGGGATTCAGTGATTCTTTCCATTGGGATGACGGGTGATGAGTCCAGTCCCACCCCCTGCCATGGGCAGGGACACCTTCCACTATCCCAGGTTGCTCCAAGCCTCATCCAGCCTTGCCTTGGACACTTCCAGGGATGGGGCAGCCACAGCTTCTCTGGGCAACCTGTGCCAGGGCCTCAGCACCCTCACAGGGAAAGATTCCTTCCTAACATCCCATCTTACCCTGCCCTCTGGCACTGGGAAGTCGTTCCCCCTTGCCCTGTCACTCCATCCCTTGTAAAGGGTCTCTGTCCATCTTTCCTGTCAGCTCCTTCAGGTCATAGAAAGCCCAGTTAGGTCACCCCAAAGCTTTCTCTTCTCCGGGGTGAACAATCCCCATTCTCCCAGCCTTTCCTCACAGCAGAGGTGCTTCAGCCCTCTAAAATAACACACTGCTGGTCTCTCCTGCTCTGCTGAACTGAACAGTTTTGCAGGAGAGAACATGGATTATCAAGCTACCCCTGGCATTTGTTAGATCTGGAGCTTATTCTTCACCAGGGATCCAGTGAAGTACTTCCAGGATATGCTCTGTCACATTCCTTGAGCCAGAGGGCATATCACAAAATATAATCTACATATTATTTTTTAATTTAGCATTTGACATGCCTGATAGCAAAATAACCCGAAATCCGGATAATCCAGTTTGCAGAACATCCGAAACCAGTGCGGAGTTGGAACTAAACCCAAATCCAGTCACATCAAATCAGATTTATTTAATTATTTCCCAGCCACCTTCCAATTCCACCCGAGAGCCTGTTTAAGTGTCTTGCCAGTAGAGCACTGTGGAATGTTTTCCTGTGTATATTCCCGTTTTTAGAACAATGGGATGCACTATAAAAACTATGTGTTTTGTGACACATCCGTCTAAATGTGCCAAGCACATGGCAGGGGATCCTTTCCTGCAGGTGCCAGTTTTGCACGTGGCTGATGTTTACATGGATACACCTCTAAATTTCCAATCAGGGATGCACCTTGTCTTCTCCAGGTGAGACCTGACCAACAAACACCCTCCAGCAAAGAATCCAAGATGTGCTCTGGCTGTCAGAGGGAGCTAGTTGCCATCCAGACCATCAACTAGACTTTTCTGATTTTTATCTGACATATTTTACTCTTTTCTTTTTCAGAGAAATTGTTTTGTACCACCCCAAAATCCCATTTTTAGGTTTGGTCTTGCATCCTGAGAAACTGAGGACTCACAAGTGTCATTCTCCACTGTGTTTGCTCAGGTTTCCCCTCATTTTTTCTCCATACTTTCTCTGCTGTAAACTCCATCATTTCATGTAGTCCCAGGTAATTTAAAAGGAGAATAATTTCACAGAATCATTTGGGTTGGAAGGAATCCCTGGAGATGATAAGTTGAAGTCCCTGCTCCAGCAAGACAGTGTTCCATGGGTAAACTTTGGCTATCTCCAAGGATGGGGATCCCATACCCTGGGGATCCCATTTCCCAGAATTTGGGCACCCTCACAGTGAAAAAACAGTTTTGTTGTGTTCTATTTACTCTGAATAAATGGATTTAGGAGCCACAAACTCATTACACCTTCCCAGCTGTTCCCTGGCACAGCTCCCTGAGCGCTGAGAGACAGAGTTGGGATTTACAACATTAATTACAATTACAAACACTTTTTTCTTTGTTTGGGCCAAAGCTGACTGAGATCGTTAGGTCCTTGAGTGGGACCTTCATTTTACTGTTTTCTTAGAGGAAAATATCAGTGTTCCCATGTTTGCTGCCTTTGATTCCCTGCTAAACTCTCCCTTATTTTGTTTTATTCTGTGTGTACAACGCAGTGACAGCTAATCAGGAAAACTGGTGACCTGCCAGAGCCTTTTCCCACTGTTGTTACACAGACCTGACATATCTTGAAGGGAATTCCTGGCATGTTTCAGGATATTTCCTCTTTTTTTTTGCAGTGTTCACACCACACAACCTCTTCATTTCCCAAACCCAGACATTCTTCCACACCAAAGCGGGTTTTAACATGTGCCTTACATAAAAAAATCACATATAACATAACATAAGGTAATATAATATATAATATAATGTAAAACAAATATAATATAATCCTGGACCACATTCTTACTTATCACTAAGGATTTTTAAAATTTAATATCAATTTCTTCATTTAATATCAATTGTACTTTAATATCAGAATAATAATGCTAGAATAAAAAAAGGATGTAGCCAGATAAGAAAAAGGTTGCTAGGCTTATTCTAAATTTATTATTTTTAATTCTACACTGCAATAAATACTATTTCTGGATCAAAACAGAGCTTGGCTATATCCCGAATACTTGACAACTTCCAGATATTTTCATTTTTCCAACTGGAATTCCACAGTCTCTATACAGTTATATCTTTATCTGTATTATTATTATTATTAAGCACCAGTAACTTTTCTGCCACACGTAAAACTGTGGGTTCAGGGACTGGCTAGAATGAAAATTAGGTTAAAACAGCAATATTTCAATATTTTAGGGAATTCCCAGCTGGAATGCAAGAGCCTAACCCCTGAGTCCACAAGGAATTAGTTTAAAAGATCAATATCTTAGGGAATTCCCAGCTGGAATGCGACAGCCTAACTAACTTCTGTGTCCATGAGGAATTAGGTTAAAAGAGCAATATTTTAGGGAATTCCCAGCTGGAATGCAACAGCCTAACCCCTGTGTCCATAAGGAATGTGCATTCAGTCCTCCAGCTGGGAATTAGCACATGTAAAGCCAACACAAAATTCTTTTGTAAAACCAGTGATTCAGGAAAACAGGAGCAGGATTTGGGAGCAGTCAGGAGCACCCATCCAGCCTGTGCCCTTGGGGTTTTTTTCATCCCGATTTGGGTCTCCAAATCCATCCCTTTGGAGCTCCAGGTGAGCAGGGGATCAGCAGGAGCCTTGCCAGGATAATTTGTCCTGCTGCCTGTTCATCCAGAGTCCTTGAATCCCCGCGTTTCCCTGGGACCCTCCTGCCAAAGCCTCCATCTGGGATGCCCAGAAATACGGCTGGATGGGAGGCAGATTTAGTTCTCCCACGTCTCCATGGGCCTATCCATTTGTAACAGCCATCCTTGTCTTTGCCTTCCAGAGGAACCTTGAAAAGGTCTTGGGAACCTTATTCAAGGATGAGGGTTTAAATCATGTGCCAGAGCTGGAGTTGGCATCGGCTACAGAGGGGAGAGATTTATTTCCAGGATTTACATCTGTCCCATGCTTCATTCCTGAAGTGCAGCTGTGTCATTGAGCGTTGGCTTTAGCCCTCCATCCCATAATGCCTTGACCCAAACCTTTGGTGTACCCTCTGCTGGATTCCTTCACAGCCAAAATCCAGCTCCATTTGTCGAAAATGGGTCAGAAACGGGACTAAAATATGGGCAAGAAATAACAAAGAGTGAATCTGTTTCAGGCAGCAAAAATTCCATCCTTTTCTATGGAATTCTGTCCTTTAATACATCAGGAATGTTTCCATCAAACAGAGTGTATTTGGTGGGGAATTTAAAAGCAAAGGGATTTCCCATTGGAAAACAGATTTGTTTGTGGAATTACCTGTTTTAGCCTCTTTAATGCCACAGCACAGCCCTGTGTTGTTCTTCTCAGTATAATGTTTCCCATATTATTCAATATGTAATTTTATTTTTATGATCTGAAATCTAAAATAAAATTGGGCAGCCCGTGGAGCTTATTTATAACCCAAGAATTCAGGATTTAAGCAAAATTATTTTATTTGAAACAAATATTTTATGGGGAACAATACCAGGTTTTCCTTGGTTTATGACTGAAAGGAACAATAATATTTAAAAGCTCTGAAACTCAGCAAAATAGGGTATAAAATCTCAAATAGGCTTTCCCCAAAGGTTCACATTTCTGATTACTCCGCTGGGTTTTGTTCAGTTTAAAATGTCAGAGAAAATATACAGAATTAGACTTTCTTCCCTCCACGCATGTACTTTACATCAACTAGCATTTATTTACAGAAAATATGTAGTTTTATATATTTTTCTTTTTCTTTTTCTTTTTTTTTTGTCAGAAATAGGCTTTTGTTTTCTTAGAAATGGTCTTTGAGAAAAGACAAATGGAAATACTAATATTTTATTTTTTACTAATTTCTGGTTTGGTCTTGAGATTTCTTGCAAAATACTGAAGATTAATGTGTAAAAAATTGACCTTAAATTTATTAGAACAGTAAAATTTCAGGATGCTTTATGACCATCTTTTTAACAGAGATAAGAGTATTTTAGCTTTTTTTCTCTTTCTGCCTCAGAAGGATTATTAGGCACTCTTCTTGTCCTGTTCCATCTCTCCACACCGAATTTCCCATCACCAGGGGTAATCCTGCTTCCAGCTACAGATTTATGGGCCGTGAGCTCCAGGAGTGAGAATCTCATTTCACTTGACAACATCTCAGATTCTTTTCCACAGAACAGCTTGGCAAACACAAAGGAAAATGGGAACGTGTCGTCCTGAGCATCAACCTGATATTCCAGAGGGTGGTGATCAATGGCTCAGAGTCCTGATGGACAGGAGTGACCAGCAGTGCCCCTCAGGGTACATTCTGGGACTAATGTTACTTGATACCTTCATTAAGGACACAAATGAAGGGGTCAAGGGTACCATCAGTGACACACCTGAAGGACAAGGCCATCCAGAGGGACCTGGACAAACTGGAGCTGTGGGATCTCGGGAATCTCGTGGGGTTTAGTGCTGCACCTGGGTCAGGGCAACGGCCAGGATCAATCCAGGCTGGGGATGAACAGATGGAGCAGCCCTGGGAGAAGGATTTGGGGGTGCTTGTGGATGTCTTGGGCTGATCCCACGGCGTGGGCAGCAGGGAAGGGGGGGATTCTGCCTCTCCGCCCCCTCAGGTGAGACCCCACCTGCAGAGCTGCCTCCAGCCCTGGGGTCTCAGCACAGGAAGGATTTGGAGCTGCTGGAGCAAGTCCAGAGGAGGCCATGGAGATGCTCCAAGGGCTGGAGACCCTCTGCTCCAGAGCCAGGCTGGGAGAGCTGGGGGTGTTTACCTGGAGAAGAGAAGACTCCAGGGAGACCCAAGAGCCTCTTGTCGAGATCACTAATAAATGTCAAGTCCTACACTTTAACAAGGCAATTCCACTGACCAGGAATTTGTCTTTCCAACACCAGGATACCACTTCGAGCTTGCTGGATACTCAGTTTCATAGATTAAATCACATTTCTTGTTGATTAGGCTCGAAAGTCTACAGAGACCGAAGACCAGCCTTTCTTAAGGAAAATTTACATTTTCCATATTTCAAAGATTTCACGTATATTTACAAATATTTTTTTTCTCGAGTGTTATTATTTTTTCTGATGTCACTTATATTATTTTAACAAAAATATTTACTTTTACTTTCGAACATACACGGAATTACACACTCCCGGAACAGCAGCGCTCCGGGCCACCTTGCACGGGGTTTGGAACCACCACGAAAAAAGCGGTGGGAAATAGGACTTTTTTTTTTTTTTTTTTTTTTTTTTTTTTTTTTTTTTTTTTTTTTTTTTTTTTTTTTTTTTTTATATTTTTTTTTTTTTTTTTTTTTTTTTTTTTTTTTTTTTTTTTTTTTTTTTTTTTCCCCAGGCGCCGCGTCACGGGGCGGGGGGGGGGAGGAAACCCCCCGCGGATCCAGGCGGATCCACATGATGCAGGCGGATCCACGTGGCCCCCGGTGTCCCCACGTGCCCCGTGTCCCCTCCCTCCGTCCCTCCCTCTGTCCCTGCCGGGCCATGGCGGGGGCGGTGGCGGCCGCGGGATCCGCCGAGCAGCTCCAGGAGCTGCTGCAGCTCCGCGACAGGTGAGGGGGCACCGAAGGGTGCCACGGGGGTCCCGTCTTGCCCATCCCAAAGGGTTCCCATCCCGCGGTTCCCTCCGCGAGTCCCGTCCCGGCCGTGCCGTCCCTGGGGTTCCTTCCCGGGGGTTCCCATCCCGGCGTCCTCCCTGGGCACAGCTCGGGGCTCAGTGGAACCCGCCCGGGGAAAGACTAAAAAAAAAAAAAAAAAAATAAAAACAACCAACCAAGCCCATAAATTGAACAAAAGCTCCGGGTTTGGGTCTTGGCGCGATGCTCTTGAGCCCCGGTTCTCCCCCCCGGGGGTGCTCCGGGAGGGCACAGCTGGAGGTATCGCCCTGCAGCAGCTCCTGTAGGGAAAAACGGAGGCCAGATGGGCAGATCGGCAGAAAAATGATGTAAGATAGAGCTACCCTGCGATTTCAGGTTGTTCTTCTGCAGGTTGCTGAGAGTCAGCAAAAACAGCGGTCACTGCACGGTGGAAACAGCAGCACTGGGTTGTTTATCGAGAAGGAAAGTGGCATCAAATTATTCATTTCGTCCGCGGTGCTGGTTCCTCTGCTTAATCTGGTTCCTCTGGTTAATCTGTTTTTGTGCTCTAAAAACGAATAATTCTCCTTTCATGGAGTCATGGAATGTTTTGGGTTGGAATGGACATTAAAGCTCATCCATTCCAACCCCTGCCATGGGCAGGGACACCTTCTGCTAGACCAGGTTGCTTCAACTCCTGTCCAACCTGGCTTTGGACACTTCCAGGGATTTTATTCCAGCGTCCCATGCTCGTGTTTTACTTTGGGGGACAAGAGTTGCATGAAGCAGCACTATAATTACAGATGAGTGGGTGCTTAACTGATTAAATGTGTGATGAAACCACCAGCATCACATTCCTAAGGACAGCATAAAGAAACCTTGATAAATGTTGATTATGGGAAGAAGAAACCAAAATTATTTGAAACTTGCTGCATCACTTCCATTTTATTTTCTGGAATTGTCCTTCAGCTGAATTCTTGTGTGGGGACATTGCAGAGGGAACTGTCATGTGTCAAAATGCAGGGAGTACTTTGCAGGGATGCAGGGAATGCTTTGTTTAGAATCACTTATGTGCTTCATTTTGCCAAGTCTTTATTTTAATTCTTAATGTTTTCTGTTTCTCTTGCTATTTTTTATTTAAGGTTAAATTTAAGTGCTCAGAGGGCAGTTCAGTTGTAAAATTGGAAACATTCTGTGAATTAATTAAAAACCCCAACAAAACCCAACCCTAAAACTCTTGGTGCAAATTACACTAAAATATGTTTAATTTAAATTAATTTAAAAATTGAGTTTGTTGTAAACGGATGTTGGGAAGGAAAGATGGGCTCTGGTGGGATGGGGATTAAATAATCATGTGATTATTTGCCCTCCACCATTCCTGTGATCAGATGTGTCCTGCTATGGACACTAAATTAAACTGAGAACTTGGAAATGCGGGGTAAGAATCTGCATTCCTGGTGGAGAATGGAAAAGTTAATGGAAAGAAGGTGCATCAAAACAGTAATTAGTGCTTTGCCCTAATGTGTGGCCATTAGACTATGTCTGTGTCCTCTGTTCTCTTCCACTAATTTTTTAGCAAGTGGAAGCACCTTGTCCCATAAATTTGCAAGTTGCTGCTGCTTTTTGCATTTTAAATGTTCTCTCATTGTCACTGGGTGTTCTCAAATGTATCAGTGCCCAACCTGCCTAATTATTTTCTCCTCATTACACTGTGGCAAGAAGTGTTGGTTGGTGTGGTGTGAAAAGCTGTCCCTGTTGGCTCAAAAGTCTTATTTAAATGTATCTGTGAGCTGAAAACTGTGGGAATGTTGAAGAGACCCCTGTCTGTGAGGGCTGCCTGGGCTAGAACCTGCCCCTTCCCCTGCTCTGTTTTGTTGGAGTTCGGGAGAGACAGTTTTGGGATCTCATGTATGAGAGTCTTTGAGAATTATCCAGGGGAGGACCCTGGAGAAGATTGCCCTGGACTGTTCCTGAGCTCAGGTCTAAATTTGCAAGGTTGAAACTTGCACAACAACAAAGCTGCCTTGTCATTCCTTAATTGAAGTTTTAGTTGTCTTTTGAATCATGACCACACTCCGAGGGCATGATGGGGAAAGAGAAAGGTTTTCCTGTTGGTTTTCTACCAAAATTTTCTAGAATTGTTTTGGAAAATCAAGTTTATGAACCTTAAAGTATTCAGGGTGTGTGGTTACGGCAGGTAACTATTCCACTAAGGATGTTGTCCTGCTATTACAATTTATAATGGATGTCCATTATTTAGTAATAAAAGACACTAAATGGCTTCTGTGATATTGTTGACTTGATTTCTTTTACTCTTTATTCCCATTATCCAGTGGGTTTGACCTCAGCAAAACTAGAAAAGGGAATTGAAAATTCCAATAACTTGTATGTTTAAGTTTGTGGGAATTAGCTCCTGGTACCCAGTGTGATGGGATTTCTGTTGACACCTGTGACTTCCCAGCTTTAAATGCTCTATGGAATCAATCCAAAACATTCCAGGAAACTTGATCGAGGCTGGAATAAGAAGTTGAAGCGAATAAAAGCAGAAAAATAGCATTTGTGAGACATTTTTCTTTGCATTGAGGCTGGTTGGGGTTTGAAATGTTTCCTTAATAAGCATTGAAGTTCTCTGGGCAAGTCCTAGAAAACGTTCCTGGTTTCACTTGCTGGATTTTCTGTTTCCTGAGGAAGGTGATGTGAGTGTGAGTGGGTTGTTTTATGAAGTCCCCATCCCTGGAGGTGTCCAAGGAACGACTGGACGTGGCACTCAGTGCTCTAGTCTGGGTGCCAAGGTGGGGATCAGGCACAGGTTGGACTCAGTGACCTTGGAGTTCTTTTCCAGCCTAAGTGACTCTGTGGTTCTGTTTATTTTTGCTTGAGTCTTTCCTTAACAATTAAATGCTGTTGGTTTTCCCAGGTCCCTGGTAGTTGTCCATTTCTGGGCACCATGGGCCCCTCAGTGTGCACAGATGAACGAGGTCATGGCAGCACTGGCCAAGGAGCACACACAGGTCACCTTTGTGCAGGTGAGTCAGGCAGAGGAGCCTCTTTTAAACACAGAACAGTCATTATTATAAACTAAAGTACTACCAAATATGGATGAGGTTGGTTTTGAAGTGGCTTCGTAATTGAGGATGTGACTTGAACACATTTTCACTTTCCTAAATCTGTTGTCCCAGAGGTGCTTCCACCATTGGTCGTGTCAGACATGGAATTCTGGAAGTGTTTGGGTTGGAAAGACCTTAAAAAACCATACACTTCCAACCCTGATGTTGTTGGTCAGTTAAAGGGATCTCAGAATTCACAGAGGATTTCCATGGTACTAAAGATGAACCTTCAGGAAGGTGAATTCCATCTGTACAACACTGGCACTCTCAGATGACAGCTGTGTAGTTCTGGATGACAGAAACACAGCTGAGATACTCTGTTTTTGTGAGAATCTCTGCACATCCCAGTAAGAGGTCCAGGGGGAAGGAGAAATGAATGCACTTCGTCTACATGCTGTTGGTTTTAATATGAATTTCTCTCATTAGTGAGACACCTCTGTAGTGCTGAGGGCAGGGAGTCCTGGAGGAGCCAGCTGTGAGTGCTGGAATTTGATTTCTTCCACTAAGCCTTCAGGTTCTGTGTTTTTTAATGGTGCCTCTCAGTTGGTGTTTGTAAAACAGGTCAGAACTATTTTAATGATATTTTATGTCTCAAAGGTTCAAAAGATCAGTTTTCAACATTTTGCAGATTCAAGATGCTTAAATTTATCTGGAGTTTAGTAGCTTTTAGTCAGGCCAACAGCATTTGAAAACTCTCAGTTGCCTTTTTATTATTCATGTGATATTTATTTATGATCTTTATTATTCTGCTGCAATTTATTTTCTATTAATAAGGTTCCAAAGTGGTCCAGTGTTGTAAAACTAAGATAATGGCACATCCTTCCCCCTGCTTCCCTCCTCCAAATATTAGTTGGTCAGAGAAAATAAGCTACTGCAATTCTTGGGTGAATTTTCTTGATACATGTTTTGGTGGGAGAAGCTCCTCATAAGGAATGTGTTTGATTTTGAAAGTTTTGTGGCATTTTGTGTTCCAAAATATCCAAACCTTCATTTTATTTGTCAGATACTTGTTAATTCCTCAGATATTTGGTTGAAATGAAAGTTGTGTGTAGATTCTAAAACATTTGGAAGCAACATTTTGGAAAGTTGTACCAGTAAGATCAAGTTACTGAAATATGAAATTAAATCTGTTCTGAGTGGAATTACCTCTAAATGAATAAAGAAACAAATAAATAGATAAATAAATAAACATAACAAATACAAAGAAGTATCCAAGCAGGAAGTTTTACTGGGAAAGATAATTAATTTTAAATGTAGAAGTCATCATATGCCACTGTAAAGAGAATAGGTAATTGGAATTATCTATTCTCTTTCAATTCAATTTCAATTGAATATAAGCTTTCAATTTCTAGCTTTAGTTTCTCAATTGGAGCATTGATTTACTAGAAGAGGATGTGAGGCTTGGGCTTTCAGTTTTGATATTACTGGTTTGCTTCTGTAATTAGTGGGCTCATTAAGAGCCTGTAGAGCTGGAGCAGCTCAAAATTTGAGTTGATTAAGACACATTTTCATAACAAATTGCTACGTTCCATAGTTTCAAGTTGTGCACTGAATGCTGGATAAAACTGGAAGCAATAAGCTCAAGTTTGCCACTCGGCAGCCTTGCAGGAGTTAAAAATAAAGTTTAGTGGGGAAGAACCCCTCCTTTTTCCTGGCTAATATGCAGGAGGCTGCGAATGTCAGTGGTGATGTAGAGCCCCGGAGTGAGTCAATAGAGCCAAGAGCCGGGATTGCTGTGGGCACAACTCCCGCCCCGTGAGGTGACATGGCTGGGTCAGTGATTTATGGATTTCAATATAGTGGGAGCTGCACGGGATTGAAAATTTACGGGGTCACGAGTGCACCAAAAATTTTATTCGCAGCCTCCGGGCGCCTCTTGGAATGTGCAACAAAATAAAAACCTCTGAACCTGTTTTGACACCGCCGAGGTTCAGGGGGAGACACCCAGCACAGAGAGTCTCATTTAAATGCAAATGTCTCCCAAACTTCAGCATCAGACCCTGTTTAAATGTAGAAAATGCCCAGAAGAACATTCACTGTGCGTGTGTCAATGCTGTCTGGAAGCTTGAAAGAAGATTACGAAAATAATCTGGTGGTTTTTGCTTTGGTTTTCAGTTGGAAGCTGAAGCCGTGCCTGAAGTATCTGAAAAATATGGAATTAGTTCTGTTCCAACGTTTTTGTTCTTTAAGGTAAGAGAAAACAGGTTTAAGAGAAAATTTATTTAAGGGAAAATGGATTTAAGAGAAACTGGATTCCACGTGGACCCTTAATATGTATACTTTTGTAATACTGCTCCCAGAACCTTAAGAACTTTCTCAGTGAGGGAACACTTCCGTATCTGATTGAAGTCTATCTAGTGGAACCTAAAAAAAGTAGATAGAAATGATTTTTGCACTTCCTGTGTAATATTTCAGAGCTTCCTTAGCTGGTTTGGGATTCATGCATTTTTATTCATTTATTTATTAATTATTGTTTATTTTTAACCCGAGCCTGTGCTTTGGTTCCTTCAGAATTCCCAGAAAGTGGACAGGCTGGATGGTGCCCATGCCCCCGAGCTGACCAAGAAGGTGCAGCGCCACATATCCGGCACGTCCCTGTCTCCCCCCTCCAGCGACAGCACCAAGGAGGATCTCAACTCACGGCTGAAGAAGCTCATCAACGCTGCCCCTTGCATGCTCTTCATGAAGGGCTCTCCCAAAGAACCTCGCTGTGGTAAGGAATTCCTGGAGTTCGTGTCCAGTTTGGCGGCATTTGTCGGATTTATGGGGGTTTGGGGAGATACGTCCCAACAGCGTCTTGTTCGCCTGTTAATGGGAGGGTTTTCGTGTTGCCCAGATGCAGCTGAGGAATTGTTATTCCCTCAGTTAAATTGTGGAAATGGAGTCACAGATTAGGAGCTTCCTGAAGAGTATGGGATGTGCAGTGCTATCCTGGAACTGGGACAGTTTTCCTGTGTTTATTCATGGTGTGGACGGGACTTGGAGCAACCTGGGGTAGTGGAAGGTGTCCCTGCCCATGGCAGGGGGTGGCACTGGATGAGCTTTAAGGTCCCTTCCCACCCAAACCACTCCATGATTCTGTGTGTTTCTCCCTCAGTGGAAATGTTTTTTTTCTTCAACCTCATTCTCTTAACTCTTGCTCACAGTTTGGTGCTCAGTTTCTGACTAACTTGAAGAGTTGCTCTGCATGAAAAGCTCAGGACAAATGTCAAAAGACAAAATTTTTAAGTACTAGGAAGCCTCTGCTCTTCTATAGTTGTTGAAATTGAGAAGCTGAGTCCCTAGACTGAATATAGGAGTATTTTCCTTAATTTCAGGTGGCTTTGATTCAGGAACAATACTTGGCAAATAAAGGAGCTGAGAGGAGAGGCCACAGTGGTTGAACTGCTGGAAGGGCCTGCTGGGGTTGAATTGGGTGCTTTGGGCTGAAAATAGTCTATATCTTCCTGTGAAGAGCTGAAGTTCCATCTATTTCTGTGTAGATAATTCTGCATTTGTATCATGTACCAATGTGGTTGTAAGTGTGTAGAAGTTCCTTACAATGGGAAATTATAGATCATTTTCTAGGAATGGACATTTTGGCCTATTCTGTAGTAGGCTCTGATGAGCTTCTGAGATTTCTGAGTACTTTTGGGGTGTCTAAAATTTGGGGTTATTGAGATATGTCTTCAAGCTTTCAGTTCCCTGGTACCCCAGGAAAAGTGCACAGCAGGTAGTTACCTAAATAGAAGTATATATTAAAATTGGAAGTGTTAAAATGGACTGAACACATGAAATTATTTGAACTGCCAGCTCTTAATTTGCAGGTACATATTGCTCTGCCTTAGGCTGATGTTCTGGTTCCTGGCAGTAGTTGGGAAATGTTAGTTGGGTTCACCGAATTTCCTAAAAAAGACAAAATCTTTTTCAAGGTGAAGGTAATTAAACATTTTGTCAACATTTTCATCTTTTTCAAAGTGAAGATAATTTAAAATTTTGTCAGTGATGATCTGGATCTGTTTTATCAGTAGTAGAAGTAATAAAAATAGAAATAAGTACAGGTGTCAGGCTTGTTTAAAGGTGAAGATATTTTTGATGTGTATCTATTTTGATACAAGTAAGACTTGCTGGACTCTTTGGTTCAGTTGGCAAGTGAAGGGGACCTTATCCAGCAGGAATTTGGCGATTTTGTTGTAGTTTTTGGTATTTTTTTCCTTGGATAAACCAGCTGAGTAGAGATTGGGGTATGGCTTCTCCTGTCAGATGTGTGTTTACTGACACTTCTATGTGGTTGCTACAGATGTTGTATTATTTCAGTGGATTTATGGTAGTCTTGGCATGTACTTACTAGTATTGGTATTTCTTTGGCAATGTTGATATTTGTTTGGTGGTATTGGCATTTATTTGGCAGTATTTATTTATTTGCTGCATCCATATTTTGTTCAGGATGTTTTTACTGCTGTGGAATCTGTGATCACACAGATAACACTTAAACCATTTTGTCAGCAGTTTAATTGTTCCTTGTCAGGCACTTCTTCAGAAATTCAACCTAAATTCCCTTTTGTTATGGAAGTGAGGTTGTTTGGGCATTTTATTCCTAAACACATCACTTTCGAATGAGCCCCAACCAATCAATCTTTCTGGTTTGCATGGAATTGCCTACAGCTAAAATAAAGCTGGTGTTTTTTTTTTTCCCCTCCCCAGTTCCTTACAGTAGAAACGAGTTAATATATTGGAATAACCACCAGCAATCAGCCTTTAGCTGTTTATTAATGAACTCCCAGATGTAGGAGAAATTCCAGGATCTGTTTGACTTCAGGCTGTACATGAGCTCAACACTTCAGTTGTGCAAAGAAAAGCAACTTGGATGCCACAAGTATAAAAACTGCTGCTTCATATCTCAATAAATTACACATGAAAACTGCAATAAAACCCCATATTTCAAAGCTAAGAGCTGAAATCAAAGGTTATTCTGTTCTGCCACTTCCATCCTTTTCCCCGTTTAAACCTTGGGTTTTTATTCTTTTATTAAAGCCTTTAAGCATTGTCTCTCCCCTTTTTTTTTTTTTTATTTAATATTTGTATAGAGGTTTTCATTTGTCTGCACAGCATTTGTTGGAATTCTTTGAGGGAATTGGTAGGATTGCAAGGGTGTTTGAATGCAAACCAGAACGAGTTGGCAAAGATATAAAACCTTATTATCACATTGATTTATGGGCAAATTCTCCCGGATCCTTTTTGCAAACGGTGGGATTGTGTTGTCTGGGAGGTGTAAAAAGATGAATGTAAATTCCATAATAATAAAATTTTCATACCTACAGTTTTTTTTACAAATAATGTGATGATTTTCTTGGGAAAAAGATGCTTAGTTACAGAAGGGAGAAACTTTTCTTCTCAAATTGGCCACTGCTAAACTTATAAAACCTGGTTGTAAAATCATAATATTCAGTGCTTAATATCCTGCTGAGGGCAGGACATAAGAAAATCTGTCATTAAGGGAAACAAAACATGGTATGGAAGTGTCACAAGGGGAGTAAAATAATATTAAGTACTCAGGAGAACATAAAAAATCTTAAAAGGAATTTGCCTTTTACCACAAAGTAGGAAAAGATGCTCCTAAAGCAAAATAGTAGAAAACATGAAAGTCAGGTTTTAAGTTAAACTAATAAATCAATTAGCAGTCATAAATGTGGTTTTTTTCCCATTTATAATATTTGAGGGTATTGATAGAGTAAAGAAGAACAACTAGAGCTGTTTTGAACTTTCTATCCAGAAAACTCACATTTTTTAACTGAATAAGGTTTGATGCAGACATGGGAATGCTTTGTTAAAAATCCTATTTAATTCCTTTTTCTGTCTCTGCAGGTTTCAGCAGGCAGATGGTGGAGATCCTGAACAAACATGGTGTTTCCTTCAGCAGCTTTGACATATTTTCTGATGAAGAAGTTCGTCAGGGACTCAAAACTTACTCCAACTGGCCAACTTACCCTCAGCTCTATGTGAATGGAGAGCTCATAGGGGGGCTGGATATTATCAAGGTAAGAAACTGGGATTTTCTGAGTTTATGTGGTTGTCAGAGCATGTTTTTCTTGCCTTTTACACGTGATTTTCCTTCCCAATTTCCCTAGGAACTTGAGGCATCTGGAGAGCTGGACACGATGTGTCCCAAGGCCCAGAAGTTGGAGGACAGGTGGGAGGAATTTTATCATTATTTGCAGGGTGATTATTTTGGAGGTTTCATTTAAGTTTGTTCGCATAGGGGAAAGCCTCCTATAAATTCCTGCTCTTTGATTTTATAAAAAAATACATCAAGAACTTACTTACAGAACTCTTCAGTTGTTTCAAATCTTCTGGTTTTTATCCAGCAATCACTTAATATAAAGTGGTACTGACCCAGTAGTCTTTAGTTTTATTTGTGGTTTAATTTTTACTTGTAGCAGGAATACAGAGATTCCTTCTTGTGTCTCTTTTGAGAATTTAATTCTTTAGAGATAACTGCAAAAATCGTCTTTTAAACACGAGTAGCTTTTATCAGCTTTATTTGCCATAGGCCTCTGATGTCACTGGAGAGAATCCCTGCTCTTGTCTCCTCATTTTACTCGTGTCCTTCAGTTCCTGTTTCCCTTCACCTTGGCAACACAAATCTGTGCTGCAGCAGTGGGAATTCTGTTGATTCCTGACTTGGATGGAGTATCTGGAAGGCAATTTGTCCTCCTTTAACCTCCCCATCTGAAGCTCCACTCCCAGGAATCCAGGCTCTGGATATCTGACGTCTGGACATCAGTCACTCTGCTGCACAAGTTGCTCTTAGATGTGGCTTTTTTTTTCCCCTCATTTGTATGGGAATGGTGCCATTAAGACATGCAAAGGGGATGTTTTTCCAAGAAGGTGGACTGTACTTGGAAGCACAGATTCCAGGTTTTTCTGTGCTCTGGATGTGACTCCTCCAGGTTCTTTTGCCTTCTCAGTGCAGTGAAGAAAAAATTTGATACATTCCATTTCAGTGTGGTGATAATTAACACTTCCACAGCATAAGGAGCAACATGATTGAATTTATCCATGATTTTTTGCTTTGGCTGATCTTTTGGGGGAAATCAGACAATAGGGAATGTCTTCTACTTCCCTAAAGTGTTTTAGTAGTTAAAGTTGTTAATTGTCTCCCTAAGGAGCTGCAGAAACACCTGTGGAATGGGGGTGTGAAGTTTTTATCAATTTTTTTTAGCAGCCTGGTCCTGGAATGGGATAGGCTGGACGGTCCCTTCCAACCCAAACCAGTCTGGAATTCTCAGTTTTATTTTGGTTTTGCACTTTGTTTTCCTCTCAAAACAAACTTTGGAATAATAACCAAGGTGTTTTACGTCTTTTTCCTGCTTTCCCTAGGCTCAAATCCTTGATAAACAAAGCTCCTGTGATGCTCTTTATGAAGGGAAACAAGCAGGTGAGATAAAATCTTGCAGAATATATTATATATTTTTTAAACAGTGATAATTGCCTAATTTTTTCTTAATTCAGTTAATAGTGCTGGAAACGTAGTTATTTGTCCTTTTATTTGGTGCTTCTCTAAGCCCTAGAAAAGTCCCTGTTTTTTATTGTTCCTGAATATAAATTCAGTGTCTAAAAAAATATCGGGTGTTTTTGTCCTTATACTGCCAATGTGAGGACTTTACAGTAGGTATTAATTATTAATTAATTTTAATTGAGAATTGCTGTACTTAACAACTGTGTATTAGTTGTAGTTTGTTGGAATGGCAAATAAAGGCTAGTGATGTCTCAAAGTAAAGCACACTTATTCTATAAATCCACATAAAGCAGGATATAAAGGATGAAAAAGGGATTAAGTGGAATGGCTTATCCAGCAATAAATCGGGAATAGCTGAGGATGTGGAATTTTGTGGATTAAATACAACAGATCTAGATTTTAATGCATGTTTTATATTTTAGATGGCAAAATGTGGCTTCAGCAAGCAAATTATAGAAATTATGAATAACACTGGGTAAGTAACTGTTTTTTCTTGGGAAGCAAGTTTTGGTTTAAAAACTGCATTTTATAAATCAAGAGGTTAGAAAATACTGGTGGAATAGTTCCCCAGATATAAGTTTCTGTTTTTAAATAGTTTTTGAAAGCAGTTGAATTCATTACTGGGTGTTAGGATGGGCTTGTGGAGATAATAAATAACTATATATCAATATACAACTCAAAAATAGACAGCAGCTACTGAAATCCTTGTCCACTTGCAGGATTCCACATCCTTGAAAAGTGCCAGTTCTTAGAACTTTAATAAAAACCTCCAAAGTTCGTGTGTGTGTCTTTTTTTATTTTATTTTTTTTAAGCTAATAGTGAACAGAATTAATTTGAACACATGCTGGCCAGTAAGAGCCTAAGATACATGGCTTAATTTTTTAGTGTGTCATCTGTGCAATTTAAAGAGTTTCTTATAAAGTTAGACGTTTTTTACATTACAGTTCTTGGCATAAGAGTTGGCATTGAGATTTTTCCTCCTAATACCCGTTAAATCTCATTAATTTGGAAGCTGTAAATATACCTATTTTTGAGAATTTTGAGAGGTGTTTTTGAGAATTGTGAGGGGTTTTTTGATAATTGTTTTTGGGGAATTGTGAGGGGTTTTTTTTTGAGAATTGTGAGGGGTTTTTTTTTGAGAATTGTGAGGGGGGTTTTTTTTGAGAATTGTGAGGGGTTTTTTTGAGAATTGTGAGGGGTTTTCCAGAATTTTTGAGGGTTTTTGTTCATTTGAGAATTTTTCTAAACTCCACAGTGAATGATGAGTTTCTTTTCCTTTTTCTAGCATTGACTACGAGACCTTTGATATCCTGGAAGACGAGGAGGTAAAGAAGCTTCTCCATCACTGAGGATTCCCCTGGAGCTTTGGAGAAAAAAAAACCACCTAAATAAATATAAATAAAAATAATTTAAAAATCATATTTTTAAAGCAGACACTTACATTTCAGATTTATTTTTTTTTTTTTAGGTGAGACAAGGATTAAAAACCTTTTCCAACTGGCCCACGTACCCCCAGCTCTACGTGAAAGGAGAATTGGTTGGAGGGTTGGACATTGTGAAGGTAGGAGTGGGAGAATTTGGAGATTAAATAGATTTTTTTATTCCAAATAATAGGATTTTTTTTTTCTGCCCATAACCTACAGAAATTGCTGTGGTGGCCTTAAATTTTGACCCCAAACGACTTAGATGCTTTTCCTGTGATTCCTCTGAGCTCACACCCAGGGAAAGGGGCTTTAAATCTCCAACATTCCCATTTAGCTGTGGGATGTATTTCCTTGACAACACCTCAGTTACTGTAAAACCCATTTTTACAGGTTTCTCTTCCTTAGTTTTACTTCTGACATTGCTTTTTTTCTCAAATCAGGTGGGTGAGACTTATTTTTCCTTGCAAACAGTCTCATTCCTGGAAGAAAATCAAAGTTTATTGCAGTTGTTTGAACATCCCCTGCAGCTACAAAAATAGATCTGCATCTCCTCTGATTTTTGTAACACGGCAGGCCCAGAGTTCTCAACCCAAAATACTCCTGAGCCCATTCCTGTCTAGATGGTTTATAGCCAATTCCATGGACATTGTAACTCCTGGGAAGGCACAATCAATAAATCTCTTTTAGTTCTAAAAAATACTGGTATTACTTAAATTTTATGGATTAATTTTATTTATTTAACAAGTGTGGGTATTGCTTAAATTATATAGATAATTCTATTTATTTAACAAGTGTGGGGGCTTTTTCAGTGATCAGTAGGTAGAGTCCTGGGCATTGGGAGATGCTGCAAAATTCTCTCCCTGGTATTTAAATATAATTTGTCTATTTGTGTCTTTGGGCTGTGTTAATTCACACTATGGGTGGATGAGTGTTGTCAGTGTTTTAAATCGCATTTTTTTAATGCAGCATAATATGGAATAAAACTGAGACAGCTGTTCCTCTTGAGATGAGGGAAAAGAATATATATTCCATGTTATTTTAAAACTGTTTCCTGGTGTTATTTGGCTCTTTAACAAGTTAACAGCCTTGTAATTTGAATTTCAATCATCAAGATAATATGGGCAAGTACCTCTTATCCAGAATCCTTAGAATATGTTATTATCTTGTTGGTTTTGATGGGTAGGAGGAACATAATTTATCAAGGGATGGTAATTTTTCACTTTTGCGAGGCCTTTTGGATGTTGCAAAATTTTGTGGATGCTTAAAATATATCTGGAGTTACCTCTAAGAGGAGAATCTGGAATTACATACCAGGTTGATAACAATCCCTTCTTTTAAAGGTTTATCTTTCCACTAAATATTTTGCCTCTCTTACTAAATAGACACAAAATAGAATTTAAATATAACATTATAAACCTCAGTGTCTTGGCCAAGAGGGACCTCTAGTGAGTCATCAATGCATTCCCTTCCTAGTCAGGGAATTATTTCCTTATCCATCACCAATCCCTGGTGAAATCCTGTTGGCATAATCACAAATTGTCCATAATTGCTGTGTTTATTTCTTTACAGGAGCTGAAGGAAAGTGGTGAATTGCTGCCTGTGCTGAAGGGAGAAAATTAATGGGGAAGGACATCAGTGGGAAGAGAAATCCTTGGAACAATTACTCATTTAGAGATTCTGTTGGAGCAATATACAGCTTAGCCCTGTGGAATATCAGGAGTACAGAAAGATAGTAAATAAATACTCTCTGTATTTCACTATTTAAAAATGTGTATTCACTGGAGAGACAAAAATGTCAATTAAAATCTAATGCTCCAGAATTTTGGGTGTTTGAACTTCCTGTGTATTATTTGCATCTGGATATTTTAGGAATTGAGTAATGACCTCAGTCTCCATCCCAGAACTGTAGAAGACTAAATTACAACTGTTTTTTTTTTTTTTTTTTTTGGGCTCAACTCTCATTAGGAGGATATTAATGGACAGTGTTATGGAGCATCATAATTTCCCGTCCCTCTTAATTGTTTTCGTGTCTAGTGAGCAAGAAAACTACAATTGAAACCTTCATCCAGTGCAGCATTAGGAAGTTATTAACGAGTTCCTGCTCTGTACTCTGCATCTTCATTAAGCAGCCACAGTAATTGCTAATTTCAGGTGTTCAGCTTGTTCTAACATGGTTTTTGGGCGTGTTTAAACGAGCCAATAAACAGTGATTAGGCCACTGTTGGTGCATCCTCAGTGATCCTTCAGTGAGGTGGAAAGATTTGCTTCCCGGGTTGTGACTTTGGGAGTACAGGAATCTTTCACTGCTGGATTCAGAGGATTTTGCTTGTAATCCTTCTTTGAATACCTGAGTCTACATCAGGATCGTGGCCAGAAACTCCTCTGGGGAGTTGCTCCTTATCAGGAAGGGTCAGGACTGACACTACCAAGTGTGTCTGGAAAAAAAAGGGGCCTGAGTGAGGTGGTGCAGAGTTTTAGGGAGCAGCTGGGAAGGTTTGGGAAGCATGTTTGGGGTGTTTCTACTAAAATTCTAAATACAATCTAAGTTTTAGAACCTAAAGCAAGACTGGTATTGAGCCTAATCCCAGATTGGGCAAGTTTGGCTGCAGGTAAGAAGGTACTTATATGTGTTACAGGATTGCTAGTGATTGGTACTTGATTCAGGTATCAGTTTTCTAGGATTAGCTTTAATAATTACTATAAAGTAGGATTTGTTATAACTTTAAAAATCAGTTTTAACCGCTATAAAATTTTCCCTGTCATGCAAACGAGCCTCAGTTCATGTTTCCAAGTGAATTGCAAGTGCATCCAGGCAGCTGTCAGTGGGGAAAAAAAAATAATTATATCAAAACATAACATCCCTGTGGTGAAATTAGGAGTTAGAAGCTTTAATTAAGTACTAAATACCAAATGCTGTGTTCTCTGCAATAGTTTTCCTTCAGCATTCATGGCAGTGGAATTTACTTGGTGTTTTTGGAGTCCTGTTGATGGATTTATAGATATGCAGGAGAGCAAAGGGAAGTAACAGTTTATTCTGATGATTTATATTCTTATATATTCTTCCAATATTGGATATTAGGAAGAAATTGTTCCCTATGAGGGTGGGGAGGCCCTGCCACAGGTTGCCCAGAGAAGCTGTGGCTGCCCCATCCCTGGAAGTGTCCAAGGCCAGGTTGGACGGGGCTTGGAGCAACCTGGGACTGCACAGGGATAACTGTGTAGGAATGTTGTCCCACTGCCTCTGGACTGGGCTGATACTGGGGGGAAAATTGGCTTCATCTGGAAGAGACTGGTTTATTTGCATCTGTAATGAGATAATGAGGTGGATTAATTAATGAGGGACAGGAAGGTCAGTGGGAGTTCTGTGGTTGGCACCTGCAAGCAGGGCAGGTGCTGGTGCTCGTTCCACTCTCCAGGTGCACACACACCTTGCCTCCTACAAATCCTTCCTGGTGCTCCTCCAGAGTCACTCCTCTGCCCTCTGGAGAAGTGCAGGCTGAATTCTGAGCTGTTTTTCTATAAATCAGAATGATTTGGGCAATAAAGTCAGAGGGTGTTCCCAGAGCTCTCAGGCTGAGCGTGGGGAGCGCTGGGAGCTGTGCTGGGAGACATCCAAGGAAAAATGGATGTTTTGCTCAGAAGGGGGAAAAGGCAGTGGAGTGTGGGAGCTGCAGTCCTGCAGGTGAAGAGGTGAGTGATGTCCCAAGCTTTTACAGCTGCTAAACTTGTTCCTTTTCACTGGTAGAGCACTTGACATCAGTGTTTGGGTGCAGTTAACATAACTTACATCCTGCTTATTTGTATTTTTCTCTTTTGCTTTCTTTTCCTTGTTTGTCTTAAGATTTCAGTCTCATTACATTTTTCCCTGCACTTTTAATATTAGAGTATAAGTAAAAAACCCCAAACTAATCATGAGCGTGATCAAGAGGGGAACAGGCAGCTTTGGGAGGTTGGAGCTCTCTGCCCTCAGTGATTAACCAGTGTATGATACCACCACATAAATATATTTAATAACTTCTCCCCTGTCACCTCCTTTCTGCTGGAATAAGAAATACCTTCAAAACATTATGAAGTATTCCAGTTTTTAAAGGCAAGTGTCATCTGGCTGAGGCAGGTGATGCAATATTAGTTTCAAATTAAAAATTACCTGGTAATATATGAATGTTAGTTAAAAGCTTCTGACAGGCCAAGAAGAAGTTTGGTTCAGTCGATGGTTTTTATTAGAGGAGGATTTCAAAGGAAGTAATCAGGATCTCATTTCATGGGGCTGAGGCAGAAGTAGAGGAAACAGTGACTCTTCCTCAAGTTGTAGTTCCAGGGAACTGGTTCAGGTGAGACTATGGAGTTTTTTGAAGGGCAGTCAGTGAATATGAGTTTAAAAGCCTGGTTTTGGCTCACGACAGTGACTTTCCCATCTTCCCCAAGCAGATGTGTCCTGTCTGCCACTGCAGGAGTGAAGAGCAGAGTCTGGACCCTGTCTGGGGAGAGGTCACTGTCTTTTCCTCCTGTCCAGATTTATCTGTTCTGTCCTGATGTGTGTGGGCAGGGCAGCAGAAACCCTTTTCAAGCCTGGGAAACACTTGGAAGTGGGCTAAACAAATAAGGAGAGAGGAGATGTTGGCACAGTCCTTATGTCCTTTGCATAAAAACTTAATCCCACTGTTAGTTCAGGATCTGCAATTCCTTCTGCCATGTCATGTTTTCTGTTCTCTGTCGTCATGTAGTTGTGTGTATGTATGTGTGTGTGTGTGAAGTGTTTTCTCCTGTGCAAGAACTGTTTGTGCCCAGTCAGCCCTGCAGCCAGAATCATCCAGAGGTGAAGATTTCAAACTAGGAAAATAGGGAAATTCTGGAGTTCAGATATCCGGGAGCTTCCTCTGTACCCTGGAGGGGAATCTCCTGCTGTGCCCCAGTGCGGCGCTGTCTGAAGGTGATTAATGACGAGCCTTCGTTCCGAGGTGAATGTCCAGGAACGCGAGGGCTGCGCAGGCCGGGCAGGGTGTGGAAAATCCGAAGTTTGAGGAAAAATCCCATTTTTGGGGGAGTTTTTCTGCAGGCGGCAGTACCGTGGGTGGCCACGGGGCGGCGCTGCGCACCGCGGAGCGGGATCATGGGCTGGGAATGCTGCGGGGAGGGATAACGGGATCACGGGCTGGGAATGCCCTGGGGCGGGATAACGGGATCACGGGCTGGGAATGCTGCGGGGAGGGATAACGGGATCACGGGCTGGGAATGCCCTGGGGCGGGATAACGGGATCACGGGCTGGGAATGCCCTGGGGCGGGATAACGGGATCACGGGCTGGGGATACTGCGGGGCGGATGGGGAATAACGGGGGCCACGGGAGGAAAATGAGCGATAACGGGATGTGCGGGGCTGCAGATGCTGCAGGATGGGATATCGACGAGCATGGGGCTGTGGGCGTGCTGCGGGATGGGATAACGGGATGCTGGGGCTTGGGATGCTTGGCAGGATAATGGGGAACGTGGGGCAGGATGACGGGGGATGTGGGCTGGGGATGGTATGGGGTAGGATAACAGGAGGCTTGGAGGGGATAGTGAGGGGGGGACATGGGTTGGGGGATGCTGGGGGTGGGATAACAGGGAAAAGAAGGGGGGTGTGGGGTGGGGGCTCATTAGCTCTGCATCCACCAGGCTTAGAATGAACTCTCAGATGTGGCTATATTGTTTGGAGAGGGTTTTTAAAGTTTAAAGCTTAATTTGTTGGTTTCTGTTCATAAGGAAAGTTGGACCTTTCAGCTGTTTTTTTAGCTCAAATTCTGGGTAGTAACAACAACAATAATAATAATAATGATAGCAGATGCATTTACTGGTAAATCTGGGTGTTCCTGGGGGCTGCTGCACCCTGAACGTGACCTGGGTGAGCCCCCATAGGAGCAGTGCCCCAGCTGGTGGAGGGGGTCTGGATTCCCAGCGGTGCCTCCAAAGGAAGGGCAGGCAGGAGAGGTTTTCCTGCAACTTGAAGGGTTGCGTTTAAATGAGGAATCCCAGCGCTGGGCAGACTGGAGTGTCAGGAAGACTGGAACTCTCAGCTGAGCCCAGGGCTGTTCAGGCTCATGGCAGAGTCAGTGGCATTTGTGTCTGCTCGGTGACTGGGATGATCCCTCAGCTGAGCTGCCTTAACCTGGAACTTTTGGGATGCCAGTCTGGCTGCCCAGCACTGCACACCACGATCCTGGTTTTCTACGGAATTCTGTTGGATTTCAATCCACTGCTGGTTACAGGCAGATTTTGTTGTAATGAAGAGATGCCAACACATGTGGGTCATTACAGAATCCCAGACTGGTTTGGGTTGGAAAGGCACCTTAAAGATCACCAAGTCCCACACCTGCCATGGGCAGGGACACCTTCCACTATCCCAGGTTGCTCCAAGTCCCATCCAACCTGGCTTTCCAGGGATGGGGCAGCCACAGCTTCTCTGGGCAACCTGTGCCAGGGTCTCCCCACCCTCACAACTAAGAATTCCTTCCCAGTATTCCATTTCATCCAGCCCTCTAGCAGTGGGAAGCCATTCCCCATTATCCTATCCCTCCAGGCCTTGTCCAAAGTCAGAATAGAAGGTCTGGTCTTCACTTGGCTTGGGATGGAGGTTCTGTGAACAGCAAAGCACGGCAGGAAAATCCAGTTATTTTGCCAGGACAGCTTAAAAATCTACAGCAATTATTATCAACTGGCTTTTTTCCCCACTTTCATCCTTTTCCTGGGAATATGCTTGTGTAACACTAGATGGAGCCTTCTGTGCACGGGAGGAGCAGAGGGGTTTGGGGAGTTCAGAGCAGCGTCTTCCACCAGTGTCATGTAAAATGTGTTAATGCCATTACCACTGGAAATAGGGATGATGTTTAGTGGGAAAAACACGGTGGGAAGTGATTTCTTACACCTGCAGAGGGCAAAAGTCACCTGGTGTGTTCCCTTTGCATGGAAAATACATCAGAATTAAGAATCAGAACAGTTATAGCATTATGTACATATTGTCCCATGGCAGGAGTGGAATGAGATGGGCTTTAAGGTCCCTTCCAGCCCAAACCAGTCTGGGATTCCATGATTTTGAAGGATGTGGAGAGGAAGGGTTGGGCTTGTGGCTTTGAGAACATGTAGATGTATGCAGAGTTTTCTGGTTTTGTGTCCACAGACATTTCCAGCTGTCTTTCATAGGAAAATTACTGAAAATATGATTATTATTTTATAGTCTGGCTTTGATGGCAGTGCTGTGGTGGTTGGTGACGCGGTGGTGGTGATGGTGTGTTGGGAAGCTCTTCCCAGTGTTATTCCTGCAGCAGCAGAGCAGTGTCATCATTCTGTGCACACACTCAGCCTCTGAAAGCACCCAAAAAAGCAGATTATAGAATATTAGTGTCATAGAAGATGAAATTGCAACATCATTATGGAATGAACCATGTCATCTTAATTATTCTCTGCCAGTTTTAGACTGAATATAAACAACTTGGGCACTTTGCTGACATCCAGAACGATGATGGGATAGCAAGAAAATGCAAATATAAAAAAAACCTGTGGCAAAAAAACTATGTTTGTACTGAAAATGAGAACTGAGAGGGAATTTCTTGTAGAATGTAGATGTTTTGTACAATATTTGGTGCTGGGTTGATGGTTGAACTCATGATCTTACAGGTCTTTCCTTAACAATTTATGATTCTGTGTTTTCTTCGTGTGGTTTTTCTTTCAGTGACTATTTTGATTATTCCTGGACCTTAGTCAATATAAGGCATTATATCAGATTTATGACATTATATCAGATTTGTGGCAAAATGTCAGAGCATTGGGTCGGTTATTACAGCCCTGTTGGCTCTGAGCCCACCCTGTGTTGGATGGGCAGAGCTGGAGTCCCTCAGGATAGATCCATGTGCTGCTGTTGCTCCTTCCCAGCCTCCCCTGCTCTCCACTGACCTAAAACAATTCTGTCAGCGTTGCTGCCTTGCTGTTCCCCACCTCCTGCAGGCTCTTAATGAATATATTGCAAACCAGCAGCCTGCAGAGTGATCCCCAGGGCACTACCCCATTAACCTTTCTCCACACAGAGAATTGGCCATTTATTTCCATTCCCTTTCCTATCCCTTAACTTGTTTTAATCCCTGACAAGACTTTATCGTTCACCCTGTGGTAACTGTGTTTCCTCTGCACCAGAAACTTTATCAAATGCCTTTGGAGTACAAGAGCAGGTCACACCTCCCCGTTCTCCTTCAGATTCCCTCTCTCTGGCCCTCTGAAAGGCTTCCAACAGGAAAAGGAGACTCAGATCAGACTGGTTTGGGTTTGAAGGGACTTGAAGCTCATCTAGTTCTACTCCCCTGCTGTGGGAGGGCCACGGGCAGTGACTGTCCCTGTGCTGGCCCTGCTGGGGCACCCCCAGTGCTGGGGGCAGTTCTGGGACCCTCAAACTGGAGAGACATTGAGGGGCTGGAGCGTGTCCAGGGAAAGGGAACGGAGCTGGGGAAGGGTCTGGAGCACCAGAAGGAGCTGAGGGAGCTGGGGGGGCTCAGCCTGGAGAAAAGGAGGCTCAGGGGGGACCTTCTGGCTCTGCAACTCCCTGACAGGAATGGGGAACTGGGGGTGACTGGGCTCTGCTCCCAGGGAACAAGGGACAGGATGAGAAGAAATGACCTCAAGCCGTGCCGGGGTAGGGTCAGGTTGGACATGAGGAAGAATTTCTTGCTGAAAAGGGTTTTCAGGCATTGGAAGGGGCTGCCCAGGGAGGTGGTAGAGTTCCCATCCCTGGAGGTGTCCAAGGAAGGACTAGCAGTGGTACTCAGTGCTCTGGGCTGGGCGACAAGGTGGGGATTGGGCACAGGGTGGGTTTGATGATCTTGAAAGTCTTTTCCAACCTCAATAATTCTGTGATTCTTCGGCAGCAGGATACCTAAGCAGACCTCATTAACTTCAGATCAAATACAACACAAATTCATCCCCTGAAATGGTAATTTTCAAAACATGGTTTGTCTTAAAAGGTGTCTTTTTTACCCTCATTTAACTTTCATCCAGAATTCATTTCCAGTCTTGCTGAGAACAAACTCCTGTCTTTCAGGAAATGTTTTTGAATTCCTGAGCTAGAAAACTATTTTGAAAACCTAATTTGAATTTTTAAACAGCTTTGCCTGCCCCAAATGGTTTTTGCCAAATGAAAGAGCTGCACCTGAAAAGTTTTTCCCAGCTCCAGGGAAGAACTGGATCTGCATGTGGAAGCAGCTGACAGGGTGTGTGTGAAGGAGACCAGGGAAAGAGAAAACTAGCATGGTGGGAGGGAAAGATGTAGTTTCATATTAGTGAAACCTCCACCTTAATTTTTCAAGCATAAATAGAACACAATAGGCCTTTGGGAGCAGCAAAATATGAAATAGGAACGTGAGGTTGAAAGAGAGAATTGCTGTCGTGCGTCACCGGGAGCTGGATTTTGTCTGTTCTGCTCAAGACTCAGATTAAATCATGGTTTTGTACCAGACCTCAACTGCAAATCCAGACCTGTGTTACTTTAAGTTTTCCAGGGCTTTTAGATGGAAATGGGAATACCTTCCCACTGCCAGAGGGCAGGGTTAGATGGGATAATGGGAAGGAATTCTTGGCTGTGAGGGTGGGGAGGCCCTGGCACAGGTTGCCCAGAAAAGCTGTGGCTGCTCCACCCCTGGAAGTGTCCAAGGCCAGGTTGGATGGGGCTTGGAGCAACCTGGGATAATGGAAGGTGTCCCTGCCCTTGGCAGCAGGTGGGACTTGGATGGTCTTTGAGGTGCCTTCCCACCCAAACCATTCCATGATTCTATGAAAGGTGGTATTTTAGTAGCTTGATATCTCGAGACAATAGATGTTATAATCACAGAATCTTAAAGGTTGGAAAAGACCTTTAAAATCATCAAGTCCAACCATCAAATGTTGCTCTGTATTGTTTGTTTCTCTCCAACCATCAAATGTTGCTCTGTATTGTTTGTTTCTCCATTAAGTAAGAGTATGGGTTTCCCCAACCCACCACTTGGCTGGTGTGACCTGCACTTGCAGTATCACAGCCATATGGAAGACTTTTAGATAAAGCAGAGGAGTTAATGCAGATTTTAGGTTATTGAAATTCCTAAAAAAATTAGGTGCACATGCCACAGAACAGTTGTGATCTAATTCCAGTGCTGAAGCTGCTGGTGGTGCCTGGAAATCTGTGCAGGAAGAAAATCTAATGGGTTGGCACTTGGGTGGGAGATGTCAGGGCTTTGGCCAACCACAGCAAAACCCAGCAGAAAATGACAAAAACCCCCTTGTGCACCGTGTTCAGAAAGCTCAGGAAATTACTGGCTGAAGGAAATACAATTTGTGCCTTCAGAGCTGTCTCCTGGCGAAGTGTGTTTCCTGTAAATAGAATATTTCTGCTGGGGGCTGAACACCGCTGGTTTTGATGCTGAAAGCTCATTAAGAGCTGATGTTAAACAATTAATGCTCCCAGGGACAAATTGGTTCTTGTAGCAGGACTTTCTCTAGCCAGAGGAAAATACAATATCCTGGGAAATTACAGGGCCTGTAATAAACGTGGTGCTTTTGGAAGGCTTGCTGACATTCATTTCAAGCCCCAAAATTTTCTCTGATTCTGTCAGAATCTGTGTGCAGACCTTCCATCTGCCTGATGATGGATGAGTTGGAAAATTTCTCCATGGAAAGGGCTGTCCAGCCCTGGCACAGCTGCCCAAGGCAGGGGTGGAGTCCTCATCCCTGGAGGGATTTAAAAGCCATGTGGATTTGGCACTTGGGGACATGGGCTAGTGGTGGCCTTGGCAGGGCTGAGGAACGGTTGGGCCTGATGGTCTTTGAGGGCTTTTCCAACCTCAGCAGTTCTGGGATTTTGATTAGGAGAGAGGGTCATGGCTAGTTTGAGAGAACTGGAACTGGTTTCACCCTCTTGTGCTGTTTTTGCATCAAAACAAGGAATGTAAAGGATGTTCTGTTTGCAGTTTTTGAGCCTGGTGCCATAAAAACCCAGTTTACAGGCAGTAGAAGCACAGAAAATATCCCACTCCCTGAAGTTGTGCTCCTGGGAAATGTGCTGTGAGCCTCTCATGTGAGAATGGCATCACCAACTGTCCCTTCTCCTGCAGCCTTTATGGTTCTGCTCTTCCCCTGGTTTTCATGCCCAGACACGACGTAATTGTGTGGCAAAAGCTTTTATCTCTCCATCCCAAAGCAGAATCAAGAGATTTCCATGGAATTTATGAAAATGTGTTTAATGGTTTTAAAACCCTTCACTTCCTGGCAATTGGCTGGATTTAGCCCTAAACATTACAAAGGAGCTGAACCAGCAAATGTAATGAAAATACTATTTTAGACTGAACTATATTTTCCCTGCTACATCTTAATAATAACAATAAAAATAATATGAAAGTTACTGGGAGAAAAAAGCCACTTCCCAGTGCCTGAACTCGGGGTCATTACTACCCTCAATTTGCGAGGAAGGATATTTTTCATGCTAAAATCCCTGCCTTTTACTGCCTCATCTCATGGTCCTGGCAGCTCCCCCTGAGCTGAAGCCACTTTACAAAATGTTCCTGTGAAGCCTGAATTTCCCCAAGGAGACTGGAACTCCTTTTCCACTCAATATTCCACACTCTAATACAGCCCTGGTGACAGGAGCTGGCATGACACAGACCAGAGCACTTGTACCCTTTTCATTTCATCTCTAAATTTGATGAGACACTGCCGAGATATTTTTTTTTTCCCCTTCAAATTTTTAAGATCTCCTTTTCTATTACTTACTGCTTCAAAATGGAAATTTAGTTTCCCTAACTCATAATTTCAATTCTTTGGGAGGCTCAGTGAACTGGGCAGGAGTAGAAAGTCACATTTCGTGGAACACTGGCTCTGAAGATGCCACACAGATCTTTTGGAAAACTGCCTTTTCTTTGTGCTAAAGACAGACTTGATTTTTCAATAAACTAATATGTCCCCCTTTTCCCCCCTCTTTTCCTCCCCAATTTCTCCCCCCAATTTCTGCGCCCTCTAATTCCCCTACCCCAATTTCCATCCCCATTTCCCCCTCAAATTCTCCCCCCTTTCTCCTTCCTTTTCCCCCTTATCCCTCTTCTCCTTTTTCCTCCTTTTTTCCCCCCTTCTTTTTTCCCATTTGTTATTCCTGAGGCAATGTGGAAGCACCACCATGGGAAGAAAAGCCTCTACCTCCCACCCAGCAGCACCACCGCAGACTCTTTATCCCTGCCCCAGCAGCAGCTGCTACAGATGTTTCAGAGGCAAACTTGAGTAATTTCCACACTTGTCCTTGCTCCCTTTTCCTCAAAATAATTCTGTGTTCCAAGAACAGAAATCCTTTATTACATCCAACTTTTTATTTACCTCCTTCCCTCAAAAGGACGACCTGTTATTGGGGTGTCTCCTCACAGCTCCGAAGGTTATTTCCCCTCCCCTCTTGTGAGCAGCATTTTCAGTTCCAGCATCTCCCAACCTTTTCCTTCCTGGGAGCTTTGCAAAATCCCATCATTATCTCTGTAATAAGATTTTTCCCTTTAGTCAGGCAGAACTAAACTTGGGATCTGCCCAAAGTTGTCAGGTTGGGCTGAGCTCAGTGCTGAGAGGGAAATATCATATTTAGACCTGAGGGTTTCTTTGTGTCCAAGATAAAGAAACTTGTCTTTTCCACAAGATTTTCCAGAACCATAGGAATAAATTGGTCCAGTAATCCCTTATGTCCTGCTGTGATGAGTTTTCCCCTCATTCTCACTGGTTCTGGAGAGATTTGTGTCTCCAGCCCCTCAGGCTGGGGGAATTCTGGACAGGACAAGGGGGAATGGCTTCTCAGTGCCAGAGGGCAACTTTAAATGGAATATTGGGAAGGAATTCCTCCCTGTGAGGGTGGGGAGGCCCTGGCACAGCTCACTGCATGGCAAAGTTCTTCCTCATGCTCTGGTGGATCTTCCAGTTCAGTTCCTACCTGTTGCCTCTTGTCCAATTTGACACCATCGAGCAGAGCCTAGTCCATCCTCTGGGGAATAAATTGAACTAAAGAAATCTATTTTTATGCATCTTTTGGCACTTGTGAAAAGCCCAAATTAAATTTGTAGTTGCTTAGAAAAGCCTGGCTTAAAACCTGCACAGCTGGTGCAGGATTTTGGCACCAACAGCTGTAACAGAGCGATAGATTTATGGATTTTATTCCTCATCCCACAGGGTGAAGGGAAAATACATTTAAACTGTCAGCCCAATTTTATATTTCTTTTTTTTTTCTTACTGTAGACATCCCACAAAGATCATTTATGGGAGCAGCCTGTTTTGTGAGCATCTGCTTTAAATATTTTATCTTTCATTTTATTACCTGCAGGTCTAATCAGACTTTTCACGGTGCCGAGTCTGATAACAAATAATTTTGCCACCAGACATGTTTAGTCCCAAAAAATGACTTTAAGGAAATGCACAGTGATGCATTAAAATGTAGTTTACAGAGAAATTATCTTTATATGCTTTTTTTTTTTTTTTGTTAAAAATACAGCTACTGTGAGCCCACAAAAGACAACAAAAAGCTGCTGTACTTGGAAAAAGGATTTGTAATATCCACATGAACTGTCTTGGAATCATTAATGGATTTTAATATCTGCCACATTGACCATGGGCACATTATCCACTGTAGGTACTGATTAATTATTAACATGTTTACAACGATTCTGCAAATAATGGGCTAATTACTACAATTATGTATTTTTCATCCAGGCACACTCGGGAACAGCTCTGTGCTCACAGGCAATCCTGGAAAATCCCGTGGCAAAGCCTCTGCTTCCCAGGATGCTGTTTATTTTTATGGACCATTGATTTCATGCCAGAGTTTCGTAGCTTTAATTTTAACTGATAGTCGAGTTGTTCATCCCATTAAATTATTGATGGGCAGCATGTTTGCAGGATTCTAGTGGCTGGGAAGTCAGTGGCTTCAAGAGATTCCGTAGGAATACCTGGATAGGCGAGGAAAGTGAAATATTTCATTGTGGTGGCTCACTGTGAAATCTCTGCTAGACCTGGACTGCTGTAGGATGAAGAAACCCTGGGAAGTAAATAAATAAGATGGATAGATGGATGAGAGATATAAATATATTTATATAGGTAGATATCTATATATTGTTTTATAGAGAGGTATAGATATAAATAGATACAGAAATCCTGCTCTAAATAAGCAGGACAGAGCACTGGGAGAGGTTGGTTTCCCACCTTTAAACTCTATTTTGTCCTGCAGGCCACTGTCATCATGGAATCCCAAAATGGTTTGGACCTTCAAAGCCATTTCATCCCATGCCCTTCCATGGGCAGAGGGGCACCTTCCACTGAGGATGTGGAGTCTCCCTCACTGGAGATATTCCAGAACCATCTGGACACAATTCATGTGCTCTGGGATGACCTTGCCAGAGCAGAAGGTTGCACCAGATGACCCACTGTGGTCCCTTCCAGCCTGACCCAGTCTGGGATCTGCCTGGATATGGAAGTTCCTGAGGGAGTGGTGGTGTTCTGTCCTTTGGGAATGTGCAACATGAGGTTTGTTGGGTTTTTTTGGGAGGTGTTCAGTACCAAGCAGCCTTATTAGACACCCAATCCTGACCCATAAACATCTCCCTACCCTCAGTTTGCTGAAATTCCCTCAGGTTCCAACCACAAGCCCCGATCACTTAATAAGAGGATTATTACCAAGTATACAAGTAGCATAATTAAATGTATGTTGTAATGCCTGATTAGACTATGGATTTAGAGAGGGAGCAGCTTTATGCAGAGCTACAATGTAACTGGGTTAATAACAATCAACTGATTAATGTTGTACATCTTGTTGGAGCCTAAAGGAGAATAGACTGAGCTGATTAGAGCAGTTGCAAATATGCAGAACAGCACAAAGCAGGACGGATGAGACATGACTGCAGAGAGGAGGGGGTTTGTCAGTGCTCCAAAATATAGAGATGTTCAAAGGAGGAAAAAAAATGGTGTGAGGTGACTCACTGAGACTGGTCTGGAATGATCCTCAGCACTGTTTGTTATTATTCACAGTTGCAGTGAGTTAATATTCATAATGGCAGTACAGAGAATTAGAATCACAGAATAACTGAATTATCGAGATTGGAAAAGACTTTCAAGATTATCAAACCCACCCTGTGTCCCATCCCCATCTTGTCACCCAGCCCAGAGCAGTGAGAGCCATGTCCAGTCATTCCTTGGACACCTCCAGGGATGGGAACTCCAAACCTCCCTGGGCAGCCCCTTCAGTGCCTACCACCCTTTCCATGAGGAAATTCTTCCATCAGGGGAGTTTTAGGTTGGATATCAGGGAAAATTTCTTCCCTGAAAAGGTTGTCCAGCCCTGGCACAGGTGTGGACTCACCATTTCTGGTGGGATTTAAAAGCCCCGTAAATGTGGCACTGAGGGACATGGGTTAGTAGTGACCTTGACAGGAATGATCATATCATATATATTGAGTAAATTCTCTAAAATTCAGGTTTTTCAAGCATGAGGGAGGAAAGTTTTAGATTCCATAGCACAATCAAAATTTTATTAAATAGATGAATATAAGATGTGCATCAGAAGGCTGAACCTGCAATAATAAATGAACATCAAAGCACAGTCAATGAAAGGAAGGAGACACTTAAAAGAAGTGTAAAGGTTTTAAAACTCTAAATAGAATTGAAGAAGCTAAATTCTTGGAGCAAACAGAGCTGCCATCATCCTTGGGGAATGTGTCAAAAGGAGGCAGATGGTGCCTGGACTGGGAAAAGAGGGAGAGGAATGATCAGTTTGGGGTTATAGTCCAAAAGTGGGAGTGTTATTATAAGGGAAAGAGTAAATACCTGTTCACCTGAGGTGTGGAAGGAAATATTACTGTGATGATTGATTCGGTGTGGGGAATCTCCACAGTCCCCTCTGACCTCACTGGGCTGTGGTTTGAGCACAGTCACTCTGATTTCTCATTTCTGCTGTCATTTCTCATCTTTGAAGGTATTACAAAGAAATCTGAGCAAACTATTTTTAGTCAGCCTTGAAAGTCATCTATTTTTTTTTTTCCCCAGTCCTAATTCTTGAGGGTCAGCTTTGATTGTGTTTCCTTTTGGTTTCGCTCCTAATTGTTGCTGCCTTGAGGTGCAGCCTCCCTTTGGCCATGGGGTCCCACTTGTGCCTCCCCCTGGGAAGGGACCCTTCCCTCAGCACCAGCCCTGCTGCTCTTTGGAGTTTCAGGCACAGGAGGGATTCAAATGTATTTTTTACTGTGCAGGACCAGGCATAGGCAAGAGCTTGATGATCTTTGTGGGTCCCTTTCAACTCGGGATATTTTGTGATTCTATGGAAACTGTAGAACAACAGAAAAGACAGAGAAAAAAAAAAAAAAGGAAAAAAATCAGAAAAGAATCCTGATCTCTTCAGTTCTGAACCATATACACGGGTTGGAATAGTGGTTTTATCTCTGGCTTTTGAATGGCCTGAGTTCACCCTCTTTGATTGGATTCACACTGTAAAGGTGGGTGGATAAAAGCACCTGGAAATGTCAGTGTCAGCCTTGCTCTGCCTTTAATTGGTACCACTGGTTTAACTGGTGTTCCCTATGGGGCAGGTGATCTCTTGTCCCTGAGTGCTTCAGCCCACTGTGTTTGGATTCCAAGGTTTTCTCTTTTGCGTTTCCTTCCCATCCTTTTTCTCTTGGCTGGAGGGACATGTCACCCATATCTAAGGCTCCTTAGCTATTCTTAATCATTAGAAGAAAGGAAAAATAAATTAAAATATTTCTTAACTAGATGGATTTTCATTTAACAGCTTAACTTTCTTCTTTTGCCTTACATTCATTTCATAAATCATGAAGTCTCTCTGTGATTCTTTTCAACTCAGTGAACCTCCTCCACATGTTCTTTGGTTACGCATCTCTCTGTTCACTTCCCTTCTCCTAGGGCATTTGTAACAGGATGCAAGACCCCATTAGGAGTGATCTGTCTTCTTCCTCCAGCACAGAGAGCAGCAGATCTGATTTTAAAGGGAGACTGATGAGCAGTTTCTTATTTAGAAGAAAGATGTGTGGTGGGAACAAAATAGATTATCCATGGGAGCTCTGCTTCATACAGCTGATAAATGTGTAATTTCTCATTTGAGTTGAAACCATGTGATTAGGCCTTGTGGTAGAGCACAGAAGTCCAAGGAATATTGCAAGTTAGACCTAATCCCTGGCTTTCCCTCTCCATGGTCCAGGTTTGCTCTGAGCAGGGGGAGCTTCCCATCAGGCATGCAGGGAGTGCTGCTGCCTTTGACAGGGCTGGATGAAAGGACAGAGAAGCTGCAGCAGAGAGAGAAAACTCATTTGTCTAATAACCTGAGAGATTTAATTCCAGTTGTATTTATTTTTCATTTCTGCTCAGAAGGACTGAGCCCTCTAAATTCGAGAGCACACAAAAATGCCTCACGCTCTGCTGGCCCTTAATTGATTATAATTTCTGGTGGAGAATGACATTGTTTCTGTGTTGAGGGAAGGTGGGACAAGGAGCCTCTGCAGTTCCTGAGATCCATGCACTTAATTCCTGATATAAGAATCCCAGAATCACTGAGGTTGGAAGAGACCTCCAAGATCATCAAACCCACCCTGTGCCCAATCCCCACCTTGGCACCCAGCCCAGAGCAGTGAGTGCCACATCCAGTGGAGGCTGCTGAGGATCTCCAGGACCTTTAGGGACAAGGCTTCTTAATTATCTGGGTGGAGAAAGGCAGAGCAGTAAGAAATGATGTTCTCACCTGTATGTGAATCCTCCTCCTCCTCCTCACCAAGGAGCTCTGGAAGGGCTGTGGGAGGAAAGTGTGGCTGTAACCAGGCAGGAGGGGTTGGGGATTTATCAGAAGGGATTTGACTCGTCTGCATCCATCCTGCTCAGAAACAGCAAAGAGCAGAGGGAAATGCATGTGCAGGGAATACCTGCTGGGTTATAAATCCTTGGATGAGAGAGAGTTGAGCAGCTCCTGGACAAGAGTGGTGCTGTGTCAGACCCACAGCAATTCAAAGCAGCAATTCAGAGGCAACATTCTTCCTGTTAGCCTGAGATCTGGGGCTCTCCAGCAGCCTGTGATGTGCCTCACAGCAGCAGGGAAAACATGGGGAAAAACACTGAAATGAGAGAGAAATGAAAACAGAAGCAGGAGAAGGTCGTGAGGAACTGTGATGACAAAGGTCTATGCAATCAGGTTAATTGGCAAGGGATGTGTTGGGATGGAAAGGTGGGATTCAAATCATGGCTGCTGATTATCATCCAAGAAGCCAGCTTGCCCCAGGAGGTTGTGGGATTTCCTTCCCTGGAGAAATCCCAAAGCCCTCTGGACACAGCCCCCAGCAACATGCTCTGGGATGACCCAGCCTGAACAGGGAGGTTGGACTGGGTGACCTCAGTGGTCCCTTTCAACCTGCACCACTCCGTGAGTGTGATTTTGGTGATACAGGTGCTTCCCTCCCCCCTCCCCCCCCCCCCCCAGTTAGATTCTATCAATTCTACAGGGATAAAATTCTTACTGTTGATGCAAGAGAAGAGTGAAGAGAGCTGAGCTGATTCATGTGCGCTCCAGGGGCACAGGAACCTGCTGTGGGTGGGGTAAATCCCCCCACGTGCGCTGAGCTCTGGGAAAAGTGCTGTGTGTGAGGAGGGGGAGGTTCAGAGATGGTGGGAGGAGAAAGCCCTTGCTCTGGAGCAGTGGCTGTAATTAGGTTTCCTGCAGAGCACACAGTGAATTGCTAATGGCAGGACTTTTCTGAAGTCTCTCTGAAGGGGATGTTGATCAGAAGTGCTGAGAGTCTGGTTGATCCTTTATACAACACTGCTGTTCCTTTTCTTCTCAAAACTACCACTGATCAGCCCCTTCTTTCTGTTTCTCTCCCATGTGGCCTTCACTCTTCTCTTGCCTCTTCTTTTACCTTTCTAAGTTATTTTTCATTGCTTTTCCTCTTATTATTTTTCATCATTTTTCATTTACTTTTTCTGTTGGTGGGGGTTTGTTTTGGTTCTTTGTTGTTCTTTTGTGCTTTGATTTTATTTTATATTTTTTCCTAATGCTGACTAACCAAAGACTAGAACATCAGAGGAGAAAGGGAATAGGAAAGCAGGAAAAGAATATCTTACCATTTATGAGTTGTTTTTTTTTTTTCTTTTCAGTTTTGCATGTTTTTGAGTGTCTTCCAGAACCTCAATTTTGCCCCCAAGCCAGAGGACCTGTTTTTGCTGTATCCCTTGTATATCTTGGTACTCATGCTGGGCCCTACTTGACAGCAGAGTTGCCCTCAATAAAGGGCTTTGCAAGTAATTTCCTGATTTGGCAAATTGACCTAATGCTCAATTTCCTGCTTTGTTAATTATAATTCTGGAAAATACTATAATAATAATAATAATAATCAGCTTTGGCCATGTTGCTAAACACCCATTAAACATCCAGAGTGCTCCATTTTTTTACCAAACTACTGATTATTGAGTTGCCTGAACAAAACTTGCCTCCTTTAGCACTGTGGTGTCCTAGGAATGCTCTGATATACATTAAAAAAGGATTTAAAGAAGCTGTGAAGATGAAAAATGAGTCGTTTCCTATCAATTATTTACCTCTCCAAGGGCCTGGATACGTGGATCAGGCAGATGCTGAGGAGCCTGGATGGTAACACAGCCTCCAACAGATCACTTTGTACTGGGGTTATTGTAGGGGAATAATTCCTGAGCACAGAATAAATCAAACCTCTCCTATGTCAGATTCCATAGAGGGGGAGGCCAGGAAGTAATAAACTGAAAAGCACCTGTTTAATTTCAGAATAAAGCTAATTATGTTTGATTCATAGGTCTGTGGGTAGTGGCAAGACTGTGCAACAAGAAGCTTTGGGAAGTGATGCTGCTGTAGGAGAAGCAGCTGAGATCTGGGGGCTCTTACTTTATAAATCCATCTTGGTTGCTTTCATTGTTACCCAGAGTAACTGGGAGTGTCCAAGGCCAGGTTGGATGGGGCTTGGAGCAACCTGGGCTAATGAAAGGTGTCCCTGCCCATGGCAGGAGGTGGCAATGGATGAGTCCCTTCCAGTCCAAACCAGTCTGAGATTCTATAATAACTCTCCTCAGAACATGCTTTGCTATTGCTGAAGAATTTAAAATCACTTTTAATTTACTTTGGACTTCGTAGTTTCTGGGGAACCACCAGGGACTATTGAATCACCTTTTAATTCTTCTCTTTATTATTAAACTGAGTGAAACTTTTAGAAAAGCAGATGAAGTACCACAGAGTTACCTGTCTGCTGACACCTGATCATTTTATTGCTCCTACCATAGACAGCTGGGAAAGAAGCATCACTCAGCTGGACAGATGAACTCAAGAAGAAAGCCTTGAATTGAGAATTTGGTTTGAACTGACAGTGAATTCAAGAGTTGAGTCTCTGGGGAAAAAGGTACTGGTGGAGAAAGTAACAATGAAATGACTTGGCTAAAAAGTAGAGGATTGAGGGTGTGAAATTGTGTTCCTGGTGCTGCACTGCTGGGGACACCTTCAGACATAAAACTGTTGGTAAATTCATGACCTTGATGGGGATGATCAGGCACTTGGAGGTGTCTGTGGTTCAGATCAGGCTCTCCAGAGTGTCTGTAATGGTTTGGTTTTTACCTTAGAGAAGGCAAAGGCAGAATCTCTGGTTGTTCAGTGCACATGGGGTCAGGAGGACAAGCAGAACTGTGATTGTCAGTGAAATGAGTAAGTCACAGAGAGAATTCAGGATTTTAATGAGGAGTTTGAGCAAAAAAGACACACATGAGCCCTTCTGTGAGGGGTTTGCACTGGAAAAAGGAGGAATATGTCAGGCAGTAATTGCCCATATTGATATCCCAGATCTGTCACTTGGACTGAACAACGGAAGTCTGGAAATTGGTCCTGTCCTAAAAGCAGGTGACTGGGGAATTTCCATTTTGGACTGTTTTCTCCTTTGAAAACCAAGCAAGAGTATTTTTAGAAATCTAATCGTAGCTGATTCTGCAGTTCTGGCTCAGATGGGGAGTTCCCAGGCAAGTATTCACCTGAGGATCATTGTGTCTTAATTGCCAAGAAGATTTACTTGAATGGTGTAGTAGTTCAGATTTAACTTAGACCTTTTAAAAACAAGGAGGTGCCTCACAGGGATTTGGGATAACACAAGTGGCACGACAAAAAGAAAGAAAAGAGTACACAGGATAAATAGAAAGATGAAAACTCAAAAAACTCACAGAGCCAAATCTTTCAGTGAGTCTATCCTGGATGAGATTCCTTCAACCCTGTGGCTGCCCCATCCCTGGAAGTGTCCAAGGCCAGGTTGGATGGAGCTTGGAGCAACCTGGGATAGAGGAAGATGTCCCTGCCTGTGGCAGAGTGTGGAACTTTAAGGTCCTTACAACCCAAACCAGTCTGTGATTCCATGATTCCTTGATTCCATGCACCAGGAGGACAGTCAGTGTTCCCATGAGAAACATCTCTTTGCTTTAAGTGACAGGGCTCAAAAAGATGGAAGGCAACTGATAATTTCTGTGTTGCAATGAAATACCTTAAACGTGCTCCAAATGAAAATGTTTAGCCATTCTGAATTTAAATACTTATAAGCTGTTTAACTGATTAAATAATAATAAAAAAAAAGAGAATCACAGAATGGGTTACATTGGGAAAGACCTCTAACATCACTGAGTCCAAAGTATGAAAAATAGTATCTTAATGTGCAGTTCTGAAAAGTGGTAGAATGAGGTAGCATTAAGTTAAAAAGATGACAAAAATAAGTGTTTGTGGCCTGGGGTGGTGCTTACCTTTAAAAATTGGGTTGAGTTGCTATGAATTAAGAGACTCTGATCAAAGAGCCAGCACAGCTCTGGATTCTCACCATCCATTTGGAATTCTGTGTCTTGCATCTCCTAAAACCCAGCACACAAAAACCCCCAATGAAGCTCTGGGAGCATCAGGCAGTACATTCTGAATGTTCACCCAACCAGGGATCTTTCTCCTGGTTGCAAACTGCAATTGCTGCCATTGATTTGCCTGTTCCTGGTTAACATATTAAAGCACAGTTCGTTTTTAACCATATCTATATTTTATCACAGTATGCCCTTCGAGAGGCTTCCCTGCAGAATATTGAAATGCTTTCCTTCTGGTCAAGTAGTGTATTTTATATTAATGCAGCTGTTATTTTTCCCAGCTGAGGTGCTGGAGTTGCTGGAGAATGAAAACATTCATTTCCAGACTAGCAGGGGTTTGCTCCTTATCGATGTTGGAGCGAGCTCAGAGTGCTGAAAATCTAATTTCTGTCTTTCTGTTTTGGAAGGTTTTGATGCAGATCAAGAAAATAAATTGTGGCTGATATTTCTTTCCCCCGATGGCAGCAATAAGAGAGAGATCAGCTCTGAAAGGTGAGGGTCTCATAACTTGTGCCCTGTCACGTGGCAGAGAACAGGGTGTGACATCTTGCGACCATCAAGGCACTTCAGGACAAAATCCCTCCAGTGACTGGATTTATTGGGGAGATTATTTCACCAGTTGATTAGAAAAGTACAAAAGTAACAGTTATAAGTTGGCATGGAGAAACCTGGGAAGACAAAGGTAAATTTGAGGAATACATCAATATTCTAAACCACAGTTTCTTTAAATTAAAAAGACAAATTACCAGGGAGCAGGAACTTGGTGGCATCAGAAAGAGCTGGTTTCAGTAAGTGTTATTTCTGTGTTTTGTGGCTTTAATTATCACCTGCAAGGGCAAGTTTCCTTCTATGCAAACCAGCAAAATGACAGAAAATGTGGATATAAGGACAAGAGGTGTTTTTTGAGGTCAACGTGGCTTCTGGAGCAACTTTTAGTAAATTCATGGAATTATGGATTCATGGAGTCCCAAACTGGTTTAGGTTAGGAGGTACCTTAGAGCTCATCCAGTCCCAACCCCTGCCATGGGCAGGGACACCTTCCATTAGCCCAGGTTGCTCCAAGCCCCATCCAACCTGGCCTTGGACACTTCCAGGGATGGGGCATCAATAATTTAGAAACAATCTCAGCCAGAATATACTCATTGGAAGATCTGACTGCACCTTGAGACTTTAAAATCTTGGTGAAAAGAGGAATCTCCTGGGCTTCCTCCTCCTTGTGATGGAGGAGGCAGGAAAATGTGGGAAAGGGAAGACTAGACTTTTTGGCTTTCTTCCCTCTCCCTTGGTCTTTTCCCATTATTTCCCAGTGAAAAGCTGCTCACCTGTGGGCCAGAGCAGCAGAAGAAATCAGTTTGAACCAAGATCTGATTTAATGGGTTAGGTCATTAAATACTTGAGTTTTAAGCTATGCACTAGGACCAACATGTGGAAAAATGGCCTCAGCAAGGTGCAGTCCTTGGAGACATGAGCAGGGCAGGGGGGTCCCACCAGGCAGGAACCCCAAACCTGGGGGCCCTTATCAGCCCCCCAGGATAACTGCACATGCTGTGGTTCCAGATGAGGTTCAGTCCATAACCCTGCAGATTATGTGGTCTCCAAATGAAGGTTCAGGTCCCTTGTGCCTGCAAATACTCCTGGTTTATCCTAAGTGCAGATAATGAGACACAAAGCTAAACACTTGTTTTATGTTCCTTGATGTCTCCTTTGGCCTCTGCTGTTCCACTGGCTCATTTGTGAACGTTTTTCCATTAACAGAGCCCTTCCCAGCAGTTTCTCTTTCCACAGGATGCTAATTTTTATGTGCTAAATGTTGCTGTTGTGGTGCCTTTTTAGTCCTTTTTATTCATTAAATTTACTGTGTCCAATTAAATGCTGAGACTGAGCTGCAATTCCCATCTCACCAGTTGGGTTCAGCATGGAAATACATTTCCTGCCACGGAACTGTAGCTGCAAAAACGTTGGTACAAGTTCTAATTTGCATATTAACCATCTCGATGATGGAACAGGAGATTCAGAAAATGCTTTGCCATCAGAGCAGATCTGGATTTTCCTGTGTTTAGATGGTTTAAGGACTGCTGAACAGCACCTGGAAAAGCCATAGAGGTGGGAAGAGGTGGGATGGTAACCAGAGCCCTGGGATGCAGTTGGATATAATCAAAATGAATAATTATTGTATACCTTTTAATGCTAAAGTGGATAAAAGCTGTTATTCTGTGCAGGAACAACTTTGAGGAAATTTCTGCTGTGCAACCAAGGATTTGGGTTGGACTGAGTGACCTGTAGGAATCCCTTCCCAGTCCTGCTTCGGGTGGGTGTTTAAAAAAAGCCAAAAACCAGTGGCAAAAAATTCCCACTGCCCAAATTATCTGCTGAGGTTGGACAGGGCTTGAAGCAACCTGGTCTAATGGAAGGTGTCCCTGGTCATGGCAGTGGACGGAACTGGATGAGCTTTAAGAGCCCTCCCAACCCAAACCAGTCTGGGATTCAGGAATTATGTGAAAATCCAAAAACCTCAAAGTTAGAATGTTTTTTAAGGAGAAGGTATTTCTGGGTTGCCTGTTCTGCCTGAGGTTGCAACTCAGATGGTGTTAGATGGGTTTCTTCCCTAGCCTTTTGTTCCAAAGGACAGGAGGTAAAAAAAACCCGGGATTTTTGCCAAAAATTGAAGAGAAAACACAACCAAATGTGAACTAGGAAGGAGTTTGTCGGGTGTTGCCCTTCCCAAAGCTGTTTTATCTTCAGGATAGCGAGGGAAATGCTTGCCATGGAGATTTTCTTTTTGGTCCTTTGGGCAAACTCCTCCATGTCTCCTAGAGGTTCTTCCAGAGAGATGTCCATCCCATCACATCAGTTCTGGAGCTTGTGTGGGTTCGATACTGCACTCCTGCAACTGCTCAAGTGTCTGAGATGTTCCAAATTTTCCTTTTACAGAGGGAGCTCAGAGCTTTCCTCCTTTCTTAAGCCTGGGTGTTGGGAAGGAGGGAGAAATAAGGGCTGAACTTGCTGTCAACTCCCTTAAAAGCTTTTTATTGTAGCTAAAATGTGTGATAATGGTACCCAGAACTACCATTACAGTTAATTAAAGGTCTGTTTCCTTTTACAATGTGAGGGGTTTATTTTCTGGAGTTGATAACATGGCAATAAAACCTTGCTTTAGGCAAAATCTTGGTAGTCAAGGTCACAATTTAGAAGTAATTTGAAAATTGAAGGGAAAATCAGAAACTAGCATATGTTTCCTTTTATTTCTGAGTTGTGGAAGTACAGAAAGAATGATTTAAAGTTAGTAAAAAAAGAAAAAAAGAGCCCGTGTACTGATGAAATGTTCAGTGTTGATCATGGGAAAGAGGTGAATGGAAGACAGAAAATTTGGAAGCTGTGTTTTGGGAGATGAATACCAAATCTTTGTTTAGTTTGGGTTGGAAATACAGAGCCTGGTTCCAGGGATAGAACAAAGTTGGGATGTAGGCACAGAAATGTCAGGATTTTAGCACTATTAAAAAACCCTGGAGATTTTGAGTCTTTTAGTAATGGGGCTGATGTGGGGGTGGGATGTTGTGGGGTGATGCCACATCCCCCAGTTTGCCGTGGAGGGTGAATCCATTCAGTCCTTGGAACCACCTGAGGATTCTTTAAGGATTTTCAGCTCACAAAGCCAGGGGTGGATGCTGAGATGTTGCAGGATCTCCATCCTTGCAGATGCTCAAACCCATCTGGGCATATTCCTGAATAATGGGGACCTGGGTGTTGGGAAACACAATCCCTCAGTAAAGAGTCGACACAGATTATGGCTTTTGACTTCATGAGTTAAACAGTATGTTCTCAGTTCCATTCTGGGGCCATCTGAGAAGGCAGCAGGTGGTCCTCTGGTCAAAAAGGTCATTTCCTGAGGTAAGAAATGTGAAATAAGTGCCAGTGGTAAGAGATTTAATTGCTGCCAATCTGTTGAGTGAGAGCTGAGCTTTCTGTTCCCAAAAAATAATCTTTGCTGGGATGACGTGGGGTGCTCCTGGCATGGAAGTATAAATTGTTAATGGAGGTATATTTAAATTGTGAGGTGTGTGGGCACTGCCAGCCGCTTTCAAACATGTGAAGTGCAGGTGATGGGAACCCTGTCCCTGCCAAAATGCTGTGGGGATTGGGTGGGGGGGTTAAAAGGCCAAATATCCTCATGTCCTTCCCGCCTCTGCACATCAGGGTCCAGAGCCTGGAGAAGGGCATTGCTTGCCTGGAAAGGGCATTTGGGTGGCTTCTCCCACCAAGGGACTGCTAGTGAGAGATGGGCACATCCAGGCTTCTGACCAGCACATCTGGGGTGTAGATGCCTTCAGATTTTAAGAAAATTTGTGGGTGTATTTTAATTATAAGGTACATCATGATTAAGATGTTCTGTGTTCACCTTTCCTGCAGCTGGTGTGGAGTATTAATGCCCCTCACCCCAAAACCACAGCACTTAAGGCAAATGCTGAAGCCCTGGCACAGGTTGCCCAGAGAAGCTGTGACTGCCCCATCCCTGGAAGTGTCCAAGGCCAGGTTGGATGGGGCTTGGAGCAATCTGGGATAGTGGAGGGTGTCCGTGCCCACGGCAGGGGGTTGGAGTAGATGAGCTTTAAGGTCCCTTCCAACCCAAACTATTCTGGGATTCTGTGAATTGAGGATGAAGAAGGATGAGATGGGAAGGGCTTGCTCTGTTCTGTGGCCTGTAGGGGTGGAAGGGACAAGGTCCATTGGTGCCACACTGGTGCAAGGGACACCCATGGCGCACCCAAAAATGTGTGATGTGACACTGCCACTGTAAATTCCACGAGAAACTAATCCTGGAAAAACCCAACAAAAAGTAAAAAAAAAAAAAGCATAGCAATGTGTGTCATCTGGTGATAAGAAATTTTCTACCTGGTGATAGAGAAAAATGTAATAGCAACTAATAGTGAATCATTTTAAGATCTCAAATGACTTTTTGAATTTATAAAGCAAGAGTAAACACAAACAAAGTCTAATCCCCAGAATCTAATCCTTACGTGCACAGCTCTGCACCTGGATGAGATGGTGCCAGTGGACCTTGGGCAGGACTGGAAAATAAATTCCCCACCCACCTCCTGCAGCGCTGGATGCTGGAAAAGCTTCCTCTACTAATGAATCCCTGGGGATGGGGCTTGGAGCAACCTGGGCAAGTGGAAGGTGTCCCTGCCCATGGCAGGAGGTGGGACTGGATGGTCTTTAAGGTCCCTTCCAACCCAAATGAGTGTGGGATTTTATGATGAACATGAAACTATAACAAGATTCACACTAAAAAATGTCTGCAACAAACACCCACTTCTTCCTCTCCAAATTTCCTCTGCAAGGAAATTTTCCGTCTTTTCTGCCAAAATTTGGAGTCTGTGTTGAAGCCACAACAACCTGGACTAGAAAGACTTTTCCTTTTTGATACAGAGGTTCATAAGAGAGTAGAAGTTGTAGAGAGAATTCTGTGAGTTCTGGCCTCCAGGGTGACTTTAAAATGCAGGAGTTCAGGGATGGAGGACTGGTTTAATGGGATATTCTTCTCTCTTAGAGAGGTTTTGGACAGAAGCCTTGAAGTTGTCTGCAGTAATAAGGTTTCCATGAAAGTCTATTCATGAAAGAAAGTTGTGCTGTTGTTGTTGCTGTTTTTTCACTTTTTTTATAAGATATTTGTTTAGTAGGACAGAGTTGTTTTTTTCCCTAATTTTCTAAACTTCCTAATTTCAGGAAAATTTGTGGAAAAAGTTATTGTCTTTCCAATAACAGTGGTGCAGCTCAAGCCTGTTTTGTTACGCAATCTCCTGCAGTCCCTGCCAGGCCAGCCCATGGCGATGTCCCCCCATGGAACCCACATCCCTCACCTGCTGGGAGACCATCAGGTAATTTTGGGACGGGATCAGAGTTTCCTAAAGCCTCAGACAAAGTGTCTGTCTTGAAGTTCATGGCTGGATGGAAGTTCCAAGAGAGCCAAAGGGTCCCCGGAGGGAGAATTTCCTCACTGGAGGAGACTTCTTAGATGTGTTGAAGACACCATGGACTGTGAGTGTTCCAGTGTCATCAAAGACACTGAGGATTGGTTGTTTTTAAGTCTATTTTTATCCCTCTCCTTTTTTTTTTTTTTTTTTTCAAATGAGAACAAGCCCAGCATTTCACTCTTTGCTGTCCCTCAGCTCCCAGGATGTCCTCAAAACTAACACTGGTGGCAGAAAGTTTTGAGAATTGTTTGCATCACAGGTTAATACCATTTACATTCCTCCTCCATGTGTAAGATTTTTTTTTTTTAAATGAATAAATAAACTTTTCTTTTTAATAATCTATCCCGCAGCACATTCCCATGTGCAGCTCTTCCTGCTCTGCAGCACCAGGAGGCTCCTGGTTTTCAGGGCTAGTGTTCCCTGTAGCAAAATACATCATAAATCTACACAATTCTTAATATTTGCTGCTACTTAGGCCATTAAACAGAGAATATCCAGGAAAATCTGTCAGTGTCTTCCCACCCCAGAGCTGTTGGAACATCGATGCTGACGGACTCCTCACATGTGGTTGCTTTAGAGGAGTAATTAATCTTGACTTTCAGGCAGAGCAAAGCTCTGTGAGCATCTACATTCATCTCCCTCACAAAAGCATCACCTCAGAAATCGGTGTTGGGATCACAACAGTGTTTTTCCTGTTTTAGTACTAAAAAAAAGCCCTGGAAACTTGAGTAGTGACATTAAAGAAGTTCCAGCAAGCAATTTTCTCCCTGTCTTAAGCCTTTCTGCTCTGGAGCTGCCATGGAAACAGCTTCTCCAGTGGGTTATCTCTCTAGATTGAGTTAGGAAAGGAATTATTTAAAATCAGAGATCATGGAATGAAACACAAGACTTTGAATACAGAGGAAATTAGGAAATGCAAGTGAAAAATAAAATTGCTCTCTGAAAAAGACAGAGTATCAGTTCAGGGAAAAGATTGTCAGAAGAAGCTGTTTGAGCAGGAATGGGAACGTAGAAGCAAAAAGAGATCTTGGAAGTCAGTGTGGGAAACTGAAGAGGGGGAGAAACTTTTAAGGGATCTAAAGCTGCCCCACAGCCCAAAATCTCTTGATTGCCAAGAAATTTGATACATCTGAGCATATCAGTGAATCTTCATCTTCTTTCTAGCATGGACCTGAGCAGAGGCTGAGGTCCAGAGAAGCTGTGGAGGGGCCAGGAATGCTGCTTATTCCCATTTCTTACAGGCACCAGTCAGAAGAGGATCCCCCAGGAGAAGGTACATGACAGCCATGGATCCCTCTGTGTGGGCAGGCAGCATTTCCCAGGTTTATTGATAGTCCTTAAAGTTTTACTGCCATTAAAAAAGGTGAAAAAGAGCTCTAGGTTGTCTCCAGTATTTGTATAATTAATAAAATGCAGGAAAACAAACAGTATTTAATAGATATTTTCAGTGGTGCAGAGTTTGGATTTGGGAATCAGAACCATTTACTCAACGAAAACTTTAGTTCTCAGTGTTAGCAAATTGTATCAGTGACCCCTAAAATAATTCTGCCACAAACCAAAATACATTTCCCCCTCCTATGGGATACCTTCCTCTATAAGTGAACCATCTTTAGATGAGATTATATATCTTTGTAACAGTCAAAGTTGTCATAGATAATATAGATCCCACCAGTGCCTCTTGGATATATGATCTGAAGCACCTGATGGGAGGCAGGCTGGGCACAGGTTTGACTCTCTGATGGCTTTATAACAGTCTTTCTTTTATCCCCCAAACCACTGTGTGGTTTTTCCACAGCACTGCAGTGTCTGTGCCCATCATGGAGATGCTCCAAAGTTGTCACTGCCACACCGAGCCGAGCCCGCTGGAGGGTTTGTGGCATTACACTGGCACCCAAATTCTCCAAGTCTGGCCAACAGAAGCAACCAGAGGCTTCTTCCGCAGCAAACAGCTTGGCTGGATGCACAGGTATAAATAAATAGTGATTACGGGATCATTAAGGTTGGAAATGAAAGTTAAGGTTATCAAATCCAACCATCAACCAGCACCATCACCACGTTCACCACCAGGTCATCTCCCCAGGTGTCACTGCTTTGGTCCAATCATTAGAGTTTCTCCTCTGGTCTTTAGATTTTTACGTTTTTAGTAATGACTTGATTTTAGGGCCTGAAATGGCAGGAGACACATTTGTCTGTAAAGCATCACTGTGCCTGCCCTTGATGTACAGGCGTCCTTGGGACTCCTAGGTAAGGAAGGTGGATTATCCCAGTGGAATTAATTTCTTATTGATTAATTCAGGAAGAACTCCTTCACAGGAGGGGTTGTCAGGCATTGGAAGGGGCTGCCCCAGGGAGGTGGTGGAGTCCTCATCCCTGGAAGTGGCCAAGGAACGACTGGATGTAGCACTCAGTGCTCTGGGCTGGGTGACAAGGTGGGGATTGGTCAAAGTTTGGACTTGATGATCTAGGAAGTCTTTTCCAACCTCAGTGATCCTGGGATTCTTAAGCAGAGGTTCCTTTTTAGCAGCTGGCATTCCTTCATAAAACACATGCACTTCCCTAAAATTCTCTGTGTGTATATCAACACACCACCATAAATATTAAATCTTGTTGGTGCCTCTTACAGTAATATCCTCTAACCAGGAGAACAACTTGTAAATCACAGAGTTATCACTGCAACCAGAACTCTGTAATAACTAAATGATTAGAAAGCCATAAAAACCAAAGTTGTTTTGTCAGGATCATTTACTCCCTGATCAGAGAGCTGATAGAAAGGGGCTCAGGGCTTAAATGATAGATGAGAGCCATTAATAGAACCAGAGATCTTCCAGGGGGGTTTGCAGGCAAAATTAAAAGGGAACTTTAACAGTCTTGGAGGCTTTTGAAACCTAGAGAGAGGTTGGGTGTTGTAAGCTTGGTATAAGATGCAGCTTCTTACATGTATGAATTTCACTATTATTTTGACTTCTGTATTATGGGCTAGAAGATCCCCTCTTGCCTCCTCTGTTCACCTCTGAGCACCTCTTTGATCTGTCAGAGGCCACTTGAAAAAACATGGAATAGCTTCCTGATGACTTAAACCTCACTTTTATCTCTCTGGGACTCTGGTATTTGACAGTCTACTGGGGTATAGAGTCCCATTGCAAACTGTACAAATCCCCTGTTTCTAGAAAACACTTCCCTGGGTGAAATCCTGGCTGCTCATGGGAAATGTTGTCTGGTGGTTTGGGATGGGAGGGACCTTAAAGATTTGTTTGAAATGTTTTTTTTTGTTTTTTTTTTTTTTTTTTTTTTTTTTTTTTTTTTTTTTTTTTTTGTCTCTCACAGATGCTGTTTGACTTCTCTCTCTGTATTTTTCACTTCAATGTGAAAACAAACATCTCCAACTACAAATGCTCTTGGGATAATCCACGGAGTATTTATATCTGCTCTACCAAGCTCCCCTCAGCTGTTACTGAACATGCAGATCTCTTTCTACAGGAAGCATGAAAATAAATAATGGTTTTGTATCTTTCAACAAGTTCTGGTTAAGAGGCTCTTGCACCTTAAAACCTGAGGTTATAACTTCTGCTCAAGTTGACTATTAATGTGTCATGAGTGAACAGCAGCTGCTGCAGCCACAACATCTCTGACTTTGTAAAGGAAAAATCAATGTTTTTAACATAGAAATATTTGCCCAAATGCTTTCAGTGTAACATGAAAGAGATGGAATGTTTCTGTACAAGAGGAATGTCTGAGCACTTTGTTTTGCTTTAAAGGCTTTGGAATATCCTGCCACCAAATGAAGGATATTTATTGGAAAATGGATAAAGAAGTGACAAAGATGAGAAACTGGGAAATTTAGGTATTTAGTCTTGTCAGTTAGGAGTGGAAGTGCCTACAGGCATTTAGTTTTCACTGTCATGGTATCCACATATCAATATCATGTTTTATGGGCTGATCCCACAGTGTGGGCAGCAGGGGAGGGGGGGATTCTTCCCCTCTGCCCCCTCAGGTGAGACCCCACCTGCAGAGCTGCAGCCAGCTGGGGGAGGACATGGAGCTGCTGGAGCAAGTCCAGAGGAGGCAGCAGGATGATCAGAGGGATGGAGCAGCTCTGCTGTGAGGAAAGGCTGAGAGATTGTTCAGCCTGGAGGAGAGAAGCTTTGGGGTGACTTAATTGTGGCCTTTCAGTGCCTGAAGGAGCTGGTGGGAAAGATGGAGAGAGACTATTTACAACGGCCTGGAGGAACAGGACAAGTGGGAATGGCTTCCCACTGCCAGAGGGCACGGTTAAATAGGATATTGGGAAGGAATTCTTGACTGTGAGAGTGGTGAGGTCCTGGCACAGGTTGGCCAGAGAAGCTGTGGCTGCCCCATCCCTGGAAGTGTCCAAGGCCAGGTTGGATGGGGCTTGGAGCAACCTGGGCTAGTGGAAGGTGTCCCTGCCCATGGCAGGGGGTGGAACTGGATGAGTTTTGACGTCTCTTCAAAACCCAGCCATTCTGGGATTTGTGATTCTATTCTATTCTTTTTTTAGTCTCTAGTGGACATCAGTCCAGATGAAACAACCTGTGGTTTTTAGCCTGTATTAATTAATGGTAATGAAGTCTTGCAATTAGTGAAATCTTTAGGAAAGCTAAAGGTATGTTGAACCAAGAGAAAATCCTTGCCTTGATTTCTCTGCAACCTCACAGTGGGCAGAGCTTTGGGAAGAGGGAAGAACTGTTTTCTGTTTTCCCCTGCTGCTGTCTCTCTCCTGAGGCTCATCCTCTCCCTGCTGACATAGGTTTTCTTTTCCCATAAGATCTCAGGAAAGACTTTGGAAAGAGGCATAATTAATTGGATGTAACGGGAGGGGAAAATACATGACAAGACATATGTTAATGCCCAAGCTCCCTGCTGAGAATGAGAGTGATATTTAATCCAGAGTTAAATACCATGTGGCTTTGACCTATTGCTAATGAGCTGATGTTTGGTTGAAGGTTGAAAGGCTGCTCGGGAGAAGTTTTAAACCAAAGTGCTTTGGTGTTTTTGCTGCTTGGCCATGAACATGTGCAGTGTTACCTGGGGGCTGAGGGCATGTCCCCTCTCTGCCTGTCACAGAATCACAGAATATGCTGAGTTGGAAGGGACCCACAAGGATCATCGAGTCTAACCCTTAGCCCTGCACAGGACCATCCCCAAGGGTCACACCATGTGCCTGAGAGCATCATCCAAACACTCCTGGAGCTCTGTCAGCCTTGGTGCTGTGCCCACTGCCCTGGGGAGCCTGTTCAGTGCCAACCACCCTCTGGGGGAAGGACCTTTTTCTAATACCCAACCTAAACCCGCCCTGGCACAACTCCAGGCCATTCCCTGGGGTCCTGTCCCTGGTCCCCATGGAGCAAAGATCAGTGCCTGCCCCTCCTCTGCCCCTCTGCAGGAAGCTGTAACTGCAGTGAGGTCTCCCCTCAGTCTCCTCCAGCAGAACAGACCAAGTGCCCTCAGTGTCCTCACACGGCTGTCCCTCAAGGCCCTTCCCCATCTTCATTGCTGTTCTTTAGACACTCTCTAGTGGCTTCGTATCTTTCCTATATTGTGGTGGTTGGGTGCCCAAACTGAGGGAGCTCTACTGAAGTTCCAGCCTGTTTTTCTCTCTTCCACACCACCATCTCAGATCACATTTTCACTGTCTCACTGAACTCTGTTTTGACACAGACAAGATCTGAGCAAGTTTTCTTCCCACTCTCTCTCTCTGTTATGTAAATTCACAGAGCTTCATTTCCCTTGTTTTAAGTTTCAGAGTAGCTGTGCTTTGGCTCTTAGATCTCCGGAATTGGGGACTGGCACCTTTGAAGCTGATGCTCCGTGTTCTCCCCGGGGACAGGTCCAGGTGACTGTGGCTACAGGTCCATGCAAGGAACTATTGGAGTTCTCCTCACAGAAAGTCTCTGGCAGTCCCTCCTTTACCAATCCCTGTACAAGACTTTGGATGGATTGAGGACATCCAGACCCAAAATGCAGATGACAAATTCCAAAAGCAAGAATTCGAAATGACTGTCCAGTACATAACAAGGCACTTTTGAAGTGAGTCAGAGCTAAAACAGGATCTACCTGGGACCTTGCTGCCATCTGGCACTTCCAAGTTTTGGACACTTTGTGTGTCCGGGAAAGGGAACTGAGTTGGGGAAGGGTCTGGAGTACCAGGAGCAACTGAGGGAGCTGGGGGGGCTCAGCCTGGAGAAAAGGAGGCTCAGGGGGGACCTTCTGGCTCTGCAACTCCCTGACAGGAGGGGGGAGCTGGGGGGGTGTTGGGCTCTGCTCCCGGGGAACAAGGGACAGGAGGAGAGGAAATGGCCTCAAGCTGTGCCAGGGAGAGTCAGTTTGGATACTGGGAACAATTCCTTCATGGAAAGGGTTGTCCAGCCCTGGCACAGCTGCACAGGGCCGAGGTGGAGTTGCCATCCCTGAAGGGGTTTAGAAGACATGTAGATGTGGCACTTGGAGACATGGTTATTGGTCCAGCTGCTGGTGGAGCTATTTCAGATTAATTCTTCATAATTTCAGGAGATTTCAGTTTGCTACATCCATCTAATCACTTACACAGAGATTTTTTCCTGTTCTTCTAGTTTTAATTGGGTTGACTTTGTGGTGGTCCAGTTTTAGCCTCAGCTCTGGAGGAGGCTCAGAAACCCCTCTCTTGTATCTCTTTTAAGCTCCCAAAACCCCCCCATCACTTAAAAATGGTGTGATTTTTGCTTCACATTGTGTGTTCCTTTGATTTCCTGAACATTCTTTAGGTGCTTCTCTAATTTCTTATTTTCCTTTCCCTCCTATTTCACTGCAGATGCCTGGGGATATAATGATGATTCAGCCTCCAATTTACCTGATTCATCACGTTAAACCCAGTGACAAAATCTTCTGCTGTTAAATCCTGTAATACTGAGGAGAAAATTTGTTTTCTAGCCAGAATGCATTATGGCTTTTTAGGACTTTGAAACTGCAGCCTCAATAGCATTGCATTTATTTTTTTCTTGTTGGGTTGGGTTATTTTTGTTCTGCAGGAACAGAAGTCCGAGAAATCATTTTCATCTTTTTATTTTCTTTTTTCTCTCCCTCCTTTTTATTTCCCAGGATTAAGACCTTTCAGTCTTAAGGTCTTTATTTCACTGAGTAGCATTCCTACCTCTTCTGAAGCTCCATGTTTTTTTTCCCCATGGGCTTTAGCATCAATCAAATCTTTTCAAATGCCAGTTCTGTTGCTTCCTGTATTATTATTGTCATTTTTACCATTTTAGATGCTGCAAACTGAGCTTGCATTGTTGATGGAAGTGGAAAACGGGATCATTAGATCCTTGCTTGGCTGATTTTTTCCCTGAAATAGGCTGGTTATGTTTTGGGGGATTGGTGGGAGAGGGAAGGCATTTTTCATACTAAAGTGTATTGATCTGGAGAGTCTGGGATGAAAATATCAGGGAATCCTGGCAATTATTGGCACTCCAGAGCTGGCTCTAGGACTGGCTGTAGCCTGTGCTGTGGGTGTTGATTCCTTGAGGTCACCACTGACTGTCCTTGGGTAAGTGATGAGATTTTGGCTTTTTGTGTGTGTGTGGTGCTGTCACCTCCTTCTGATGAGCAAACAAGTGCCAGGCTGGGCTGGAGCGACTGTGGCTCCTGTGACTTCCAAGGGATTTGCCAGGCAACAGCACAAATGCTGCGGAGGGGATGTGAATGCCCAGCAGGCCAAGCTCTCCTGGCTCTTCCTTTTTTCCTAGTCCAGATCCACTCTCGGATTCCAGAACCCATGTCCAGAGCAAATTCTGAATGAATTACGAATTTGTGCCCTGCAAAACTGCCTGTCTTGAGCACTTCCTTGCACAACAAGTTTCTCTCTGAGAATTCATTGCTTTAAAGCCCATAACTTGCTGAAACCAGTTATCCCAGACTGGCTTGGGTTGGAGGGACGTTAAAGCCCATCCAGCCCTACCCCCTGCCATGGGCAGGGACACCTTCCACTATTCCAGGTTGCTCCAAGCCCCATCCAACCTGGCCTTGGACACTTCCAGGAATGAGGCAGCCCTGGCTCAGTGCAGGTCTCCTGATTCTCAGAACACCATAATTACTGCTCTGTTATCTTTTCAGGCTTTTGAAATCAGAAGTTCTCCTTGGGAATCTTGAGAATCCAGGGTTAGGTGAGTGTGTTGGTTTGTACAAACCCTGCAAGGCGTGGCTGGAGTGGAGGGATCTCTAAAGTGAACTGAGATCAGCTGGTGGCTCTGATGGAGAGGAGGGGAGGAAATAAGATGACAAATTGCTCCAAAGAAGAGTCAGATGGCTGGAATAGGTTTTCCATATAGCTGCTCCTTAAATGCCAAACCTTGAGCACATTCAAAACCTAAAACACTGGTGAGATACATGAGAATAAAAGCTCAGGAAGGATTCAAAGAGTTTTCAGGACTATTTCTGCTAAGTCCTAGACATTAGGACTTAAAAAAGTATATATATAAAGAAAAAACTTGTTCTAGATGAAGACATATTCATGCACCCAGGAATTCCTGATGAGGGTTCCTTGGGACAGGTCCTGCTGTCAAAGGTAGGTCTCAGAAAGACACAAGGAAAGCAGAAAATGCAGCAGCTGCAAAACCAGACAGAAATTAACTGTTGCAACATAAAGTCTGAGCTGTCTCTGTGACATGAGTTTTGTTTTATTTATTTTTCCATGGCACTCATGAAAAGTCATTCCAATGACACCTATTGGTTTTTCATATGGCTGAGTAAATATATGTCTGGTGGGGTGAAGCTGGGCTGTGGTAGTGAGTCTGCAACAGGAGAAAATTCCAATGTTCACCCAGAAAAAAAAAAAGGGCCCATTCAGGACCTTGCTATTATTTGAAATATTGCCCCTCAGCAGAACAGGGAGTACACTAATTTCCTGCTTCAGATAATACTTCTGAACAGGTAATCTTTGCCCTGTTGAAGGGAGAGGTTTCAAATGTGCCTTCCAGGTCTAAATTTCATTTTGTTCCTACCAGGGGATTTTATCTGATGAGTTATGGCTGCAGGACAAGGGCCTTTCTCAGCACTGAACATGGCATCGATTCACGGGGCAGCATTGGCGGAGCTGCTCCTCTTGGAAACCTGACAGAACTGACTGATGTGACACATCTCCAGGGCTGCTTCTATCAAATCATATCTAAAAACCTTCCAAGAGCTACATTTTCCCTTCCTAAAGGTTTGAGGAGAAGGGCAGGAGGAGGTAAAAGTGATGCAGAGTGTCATGAGTTTGACTGCATCGGTGGGATTCAGGTATTAATTATTGGATTTCTATTTCCCCTAAAAAGCCTTTTTTCCTCTCTCCTCATTAGTATCAGTAATATAATAGTTTAATAATCTCAGATGGCCCCAAAATTCTCTCCAAAGAGTCAAATACATGGGAAAACCAGATTGTGATGGCCCTTTGTCCATTCCTAACTCAAGGTGCAGGTTGCCTCCTCCTGTGCCACTGATGTCACTTCCCTCAACCAACTTTGGTGGTTTTTTTCTGGAGGCTGAACATCTGGTTTATTTATCACAGCCTAAAGGCATCATTACAGTAAATTAGTCTCACGTGCTGCTCCTGGGAAGACAAATCTTAGGAGGTCTGGAATCTTGGTAACAACTGAGAATTATGGAACAGTTTGGGTTGGAAGGGACCTTCAAGATCATCCAGTCCCACCCCCTGCCATGGGCAGGGATACTTTCCACTAGCCCAGGTTGCTCCAAGCCCCGTCCAACCTGGCCTTGGACACTTCCAGGGATGGGGCAGCCACAGCTTCTCTGGGCAACCTGTGCCAGGGCCTGCCCACCCTCACAGGGAAGAATTCCTTCCTAATACCTAATTCCTAAGAGCTGGACTATTTCAATGTGGCATTTCTGTTTAGACTTGGAATTAACACACAAATCTGTGCCATGGTCCAGCTTTTTGATTCTATTTGGTAGGAAAACTCCATAAAAATAAGCTTCCCTCTCTCTTTCAGCGGTCATAAAAGTGAAAGACCTGTCTTCATCAAACAGGAGCAGAGAAAGTTCATGTCTGACAAGTGGATCTGACAAGGCAAATAGATGTATTACCTCTGCTTAGACATGCATTTATCCCTAAAGTGGTTTCCCAAAACAATCGTGTATTAAATGCAAGTACCTGCTCTGGAAAACAGCTCTATTTTCCTGTTGAATGTCAGCTCTTCACTCCTACTCATTTTTTTTTTTGTCTTAACTGGATTGCAACCCCAGCACAGCTTCATTTTGCCCTCTGAAACTTTGTTTTATGGTGCTTTCTCGTAGTGTTTTGTGAAAGAGGTTTGAATGTCCACATAAATCATATTGTCTAATTCTTCTTTACTGTTTCAAAGGCTTATAACAAATCTCCTCTTTTCAGAACCTGCGTAATTTTCACTATTTAAATCAAGTTTCTACTGTTTTCCCCTAAGTAAAACATCTTAAACTCTAATTCCTAAAGTGGCATTAGACCTTTTCTTTAATTATTCCAAGAAAGGGCCATGACGACTGTGAACCAGTTAATTAATTGCTGATCCTGTGCAAGAAAGGGAAACTTAATCCATTGCTCACCCAAAGGATTACAGTTCTTAAATGGCAAAGAAAACAGAGTTATGTGACAATTAAAGAACCACTGTGCTGCAAAATTTAGGACTCTGAAGAATTCCCTCTGTGCTAATTTCCCCTGTTCTTTCTTCCTTCCCTAATTGTTTAGTGCTAAAAACTGGGTGTGGGGGTAAATCTACCTTTGGCTTGTGTGGTGTTGCTGTTCCATAACAATATCCTGGCCCTGGTAGGAATATGGGGGATTTTTTTGACTATACCGGGGAAGAAAGTTTAAACAAACCTTTGCTGCTTTGTTCTTCCTCTGAACAATATGAACAGTGTTAAATATCCTTTAAGGCTTGACATTTTCATTTATAATAATGACATGACTTACAGCTCTTCTTGAGGGAGCACTTGACAGGAAGGGATGAAGCTTTCAGGATCTTTTATAAACCATGTGTCAGGCATAGAGTTAATAGGGTTTGGATCTGTTTGCTTCACAGATAACCCTAAAACCCAAGAAATTGTCTTGAAAGGCAAAGAAATGTTGCTGTAGGCAGGACCAGAATGACCAGCCAGTCTGTCCCTCCCAGCCAGCACAAACAGCAGCACCACTGGATTATCTGTTAGAATTGCCCTGGTTTTGCTGTAATTAATTTCCCCTCAAATTATCAGCTCATTAGATCTGAGGGGATGATAATTCAGTGATAGAAAGCACCAATTTGCCAGCACTGTTTGGCAAACACGGATGCCAGCAGATCTGAACTGTCATTTCCCATCCTGACCCCACATCTGGCTGCCCCGTCCACCTCCCCTCTTCTCCTGGAGTCTCCATGGTGCTCCCACAAAGATGAATTGGACAATCTGTCTTCAGGGCAGGAGCTCCGATGATTTGTAGCAAAACTATCATCAGTGTTAGGACAGCCAATCTGTCACCTGGGGCCATCTCTCTCAACCTTCATTTCATCCCTCTCTACTGCAACACTTTCCTGCTCACCCTCTTGTGTCCTCTCTGCCTCACTCAGACTCTGGAGATTGCCTCAAAAATTGGCAAAATGGAAACACACCATCATTTAAAGCAGGAAGTGCAGCTCTGCTCGTGTGGAGCCGTGTGAGGACACTGAGGGCACTTGGTGTGTTCAGCTGGAGAAGAGGAGACTGAGGGGAGACCTCACTGCAGTCACAACTTCCTAGTGAGGGGTAGAGGAGGGGCAGGCACTGATCTCTGCTCTGTGGGGACCAGGGACAGGACCCCAGGGAATGGCCTCAGGGAAGGGTTAGGTTGGATGTTAGAAAATGGTTCTTCCCCCAGAGGGTGGTTGGCACTGAACAGGCTCCCCAGGGCAGTGGTCACAGCACCAAGGCTGACAGAGCTCCAGGAGTGTTTGGATGATGCTCTCAGGGACAGGGTGTGACTCTTGGGAATAGTGCTGTGCAGGGCCAAGAGTTGGACTCGATGATCCTTGTGGGTCCTTTCCAACTCAGCACAATCTGTGATTCTGTGATTCAGGGTGGGCTGTGTCCTGCCTGCCCTGTGTCCATGGGCACTGTGCCTTCTGCCAACCCCACAGCTGAGCAGGATCATGGAATCACAGCCTGGTTTGGGTGGGAAGGGACCTTAAAGCCTATCTTGTTCCACCCCCTGCCATGAGCAGGGACACCTTCCACTGACTAGACCAAGTTTCTCCAAGCTCAATCCGACCTGGCCTTGGACACTTCCAAGGATGGGGCAGCCACAGTTTCTCTGGGCCAGTGTTTTACCCCCCTCACTGTAAAAACTTGTTCCTTATCAGAGCAGACAAGCCCTCTCTGTCCTGTTATCATGGGTAGAGCTCTTCTAATCAGCAGGAACAGCCCTCATGGGACATCCAAGCATGGAATGGCCTGAGACTCTGGCATTGCCACTATCTTATTCATTGACATATCCAGGAGAGCCCCAAGGACCTGCACATGGATCTACCTGAGGTGATACAACACTCTCTGCTTCCTCTGCAGCTGGTTCTGCCACCTGCAAGGACAAGATTAATTGAAATTTTGTATTTCAGTGCCTCCTGAGGAACCAAAGGCTGTCACCTTTTGCACTGAGGTAACTTGTCATGACTAATCAAACGGTGATGTAAAAGGAGCTGAGTAAAACAATGAACACCTGCAACAAATTACAGTGTCTTGGTGAGCTTTCAGGAGCATTCTCTGCCCTGAATCCCACTTGGAGAAAGCACAAATAAAACCACAGGAAGAAATAAATAATGCATTGACTTAATTCTGCAAAGAATGAATGTTTCCTCTTGAGGGGGAACAGTCACTCACACAACTATTTGAATTTGTTAATTTTAAGGATGTCACTTCAGACCTTTCTGGGAGCAGCTGAATCTCTTGTGGGGGTTTAAATGAGGAGTCTGACACACAACTGGAGACCTGGCTGGTGGTTCATCAGCTGCCAGGAGTACAGAGCTCATATAATGGGGATTATTCACAGCTGTTCTGGTTTAAAGTGCTGTGGCACCATTTCACTGCTGTGCTCTGTGGGGTCCAGGACTCAACGGAGGTAGAGGATACCAAATTCAAGGTATAGCATAAAAACATTTATATCTTTTAATATATATTGATTTCAGATCTGTGAAGAGTCACAGAAGTCCATATGATTCTAGATGATGAATTTATGTGCTAATTTTGTACCTACCTGGCAAGATGTGGTGTATGAAATCCTTTTTTTGGGCACAAGCTGCTTTAAATTTAGGTCAAATTAATATCTGTGCGTTTTTCACTCTTACATAGCAAATTTTTCGTGGCTGGTGTGATTTTTCTGGTGTGAAATGTCAAAAATGTTGGCTTCTCTGTGCTGGCTTTGCCTTCTACCATCAATAATAGCCTTTGGCAGAGGTTTAGAAAACTGACAAGTTGTTGGACATCAAACAGATTTGCCCATGGGTGAAACATCTTTTTGGCCAAAACCTTTCTCCCATAAATCAGGAGCACTACTGGTTGTTTAACTGACAAATTTTAGAAGTCACTGACTGATGGCAAGTTGCTTGTTCCTGCTTTTTATTTTGGAAATGCCATGCAGATAATGAGAACCCAAAATAGTCAACAACTCTTGATTAATATATTTGCTCAGAAAGGAAAAAAAAAAACCCAAACCTTTTGAATAATGTGCTGTTGTTCGTACTGAGCACACGAGCTGACAGCAGTGATTGCCTTAATGAATCAATTAAGGGCAGTACAATTTGGGCTGGATGGAGCTGGGGGTGGCCAATTGTGTAGCCACCACTGGGAGAAAGGCTCAGCAAAGTGAGGGAGACCCCAGCAAGGAAGTTTCTGCTGCAGAGGTGCTTTGGGGAGGTGGAGAAAACAAGGAGGCAGGTGGTGGAAGAGGAGCAGAATTTGACTACCTGTGTGTTTCTGAACATGGTAATTATCTTTGTTACTTAGGTTGGATGAGTTCTGGTCTCTGACCTGCAAAGAGCAGATTTGGATTTTGAGGGGTAGAATATTTGTCACCAGGTGCTTCTCCCTGAATTTGTTCAAAAAGGAGGAATATGATTCCTGTGGTTGCCACTTTGCACCATTAGCCATAACATTTTCCTTTTTTTGTGGAAACATTCTCTACCTGGAGTGTTTCTTTGTACTTTCTAATAGTATATGAGAAAAAATTAACATAAATTTGGGTTCTCTTCTCTGTTAAGGTCCATCAAAGCTGGGACCTCGTAGGGTGAACAGTTCACTGAAGTCTGTGGGTTTGTCTGACTTAATTCAAGCCAAATAACTCTGGTTGAACTGGAACATTTCTCACAGAGAAACACTCAGCCCTGTGTTAAAGACCTCTGGCAGTGGAGCAGCCATGAGAGCCTTTGGTAATTTTCTTTAGTCATTAATTATTCACACCTTTACTTCAAGAGCTGCTTTTTTCCTTTGTGATTCTGGCACTTTTACCCTTGTAACCTCTGGAAATTGATATCTGTTCTTCCCTAGATGAAGTGCTTGCTCCAGCAGGTTTTCTTTGTATCCTTTTTGGCTCCTCCAACTGTGATCAAAGTGCCCCTTTCACTCTCTCTTTGATAAACTAAGTGCTTCGACCTCTGCAGATCTTGCTCTGTGGTCCTTCTCTCTAATCCCTTAATATGATTTTGTAGCCTTCCCCTTAACACTCTCCAGTTTGGAATTATGGAGCACTGCTCAAATAAATCTTTTAAATGGTTGTTTTCTAAGACTTGAGAACTGTCCAGACCCTTTGCCGTCTTCAGAGATGGGAGGTGAAGAATTGGTCATTCTGTTTTTCTGTTCTGGACCTGCCATTCCTTTGCTGAAGGACTTTTCACCAAAACTTAAATCCTTTTCATCTTTTTACTGAGGATAACAATTTTCTTGTATCTCAGGCACATGTCATTCAACTGACAGTCAATTTAATTTTGGATATTTAAAGCATATTTGTGTGAAAACTCCGATATTTAAAAGAAATATTTTTGTCTTGGGTGAAATTAGTTACACATTTGGATGTGAATTTGTGGATAGTTTACATGTATATAAACTGCTTCAAATGCAGATGGATAAGCTTCCAGAAAGGTTTATTCCAGTCTGAGCTGAAGATCTCCAAAGGGTTGAAAGGGACCTTAAAGATCATTCACCCCCCTGCCACGGGCAGTGACACTTTCCATTACCTCTGGTCGCTGCAAGCCCTTGGATCAGGTGTCCAGTCTCTCCTATGGTTTGTTTTTCATTAAAAGAACCCTGCACACACCCAGAGGAGATGCTGCAGTGCTCTAATTAAACCCATGTTTCAGCCAAGTTGTTTGGTCTGCTGTGCAAAAATTGCGCATTTTATGTAAAACTTAATTTGAGAGACTTGACAAACTGTACAGGGGGAAAAAAATCAGGTAATGGATTGGTTGCTGCTCAGGATAAACACTTCTGCTGTTGTGTACAGAAGCATAATGTGCTGTGGTAATGCTTGATTTGACATGGAACATGATGGATATTTTGTGCATAAAATGGGGTAATTTAACAATCTGGTAGAATTAAGGCTTCACAACGAAAGGCAGTGTTTTTTTCATGCAGTTCAGATTTAAATTGGGGGAATTGTAACCATTGCACAGTGCAAAAACTACAAATGGTTCAGAAAATGGGCTTAGAAAAAGTGATACCATTAACATTTAAAAATAAGAAGGTACCCAGGCAAAATAACACCGTTTGTGTTTTCTGTTCTTATGAGGTATCAGCTCAAGGCCACTTGGATAGCGTTCTAGAAAACTTTAGATTTATCAAAACTGTTTCTAGACAACTTTTCCCTGGAATTAAGCTCCTATTTACATCTATTATTTGCGTGGCCTCAATCACTGAAAGTGTCAATCATGTCTGAACAAGGCTGGATTCATGGAGTTGAAAGTGTTTAAGAAGAGATTTTTTTTTTTTTGCTAGAACATGAATATGATAAGATTTCTTTGTCATAAGAAGCAGAAATACTGAGTTTTCAGTGGCTGCAATAGCACTGGAAAGGATCATTGCAGCTATGGTGCAGAAACTGTATTTTTGTCATGTTTGAATGAAACACTGCAGTGGCACTTGGCTTTTCAGGAGCTGTAGGAACACATAGAGCAATACACAACTTGTTGCTTGTTTTTTGTTAAATAGCTAAAAGGGGGCACAGAAGGAGATTTACAGTAGTCAAATTAAACGTACTGTAATGTAGCATTAAATTAACTCTCCTATAATGATCCTTCACCGTGCTATTTACTCTGTGATGTTCCTACAGTTCTGCTGCTCTTCAAGTGAAATTTGAATGTCCTGCAGCTGATTCTTTCAAATCCTTTGATTTCCTCATTAATGCTTTGGATTTATTTTGCTTCCCACATATTAAGCTGATCAGAGGGATGGAGTTCCTCTGCCATGAGGAAAGACTGAAAGAATTGGGATTGTTCAGCCTGGAGAAGAGAAGCTTTGGGGTGACCTGATTGTGGCCTTCCAGTACTTGAAGGAGGCGACAGAAAAGATGGAGAGAGACTATTTATAGAGGCCTGGAGTGATTGGATAAGGGGGAATAGCTTCCCACTTCCAGAGGGCACAGTTAAATGGGATATTGGGAAGGAATTCTTGACTGTGAGGGTGGTGAGGCCCTGGCACAGGTTGCCCAGAGAAGCTGTGGCTGCCTCATCCCTGGAAGTGTCCAAGGCCAGGTGGGACAGGGCTTGGAGCAACCTAGGATAGTGGAAAATGTCTCTGCCCTTGGCAGGGGGTGGGACTGGATGGGCTTTGAGGTCCCTTCTGACCCAAACCATTTCATGGTTCCATGATGAAACAACAGTTGAGGACAGTGACCGCCATCCGCAGCACAGAATTCCTGTTTCTCTCTCTTCGTGCTACGAATGAAGAAGTTGTAAATCACCTCTAAAGATGTGAAAGTCAAGCAAAGAGCTCTCAGGGACGGGGAAACAAACTCCTTTGATTCCCAGCCAAGCAGAGATGCAGTAAAGGAATGCTTTGCATTTCAGATGAAACACACCTTGGGATGTATAGATAATCCTGGCACCAGCTGGGGGGTCTGTGTGGAAAACAAAGGTCACCATCTCCCAGGCAATGCTCTCATTTGCATGCAGGAGATGGCGTTTGTTTTGCAGCATTTGAGTGTTTGCAAACAAGCCTGGGAAGCGTTTTCACAGTGAGACTGTGTGGAACATATGGGGTTGTATTACAGTGTGTACATCAAATTCCTGTTTGTAGGGGGTTGTAGGGAAGTACCCAGGGGAGGGGGCTCTGGGATGGACAGCAGAGAATCACAGAGTTGTAACATATCCTGAACTCAGTGCTCTGGGCTGGGTGACAAGGTGAGGATCAGTCAGAGGCTGGACTCGATCTTGGAGGTCTTTTCCAACCTTAATAGCTCTATGATCCATGAGCTCTATGAAATGAGTTTGTCCCATCCTAGACCCACCTTTGGAAAACCTGTCAGTAGGGCAAGATTTTATTTAATATACATTTGTCAGCTGAATGAGCTGCATTTTCCACTGGTGTCACCATTTCTACAGCCAGTTGTCTTCAGCACTCACCAGTCAGTGTCCAGGACCCCTCACAGATGCCAGACTGTTCCTTTTCCTCGTGGCACAGGACAGAGAGTCTTCAATTTAAAGGAGATTTATGACCCAAACACAAAGGGATATTTATTCATCTGTACTTGGACTGAGATCATTTGCACCTGGAGTAGGTGTGGAGGTTTAATCAAGGGTTTGCTCTGCTCATACTGTCCCTGTGAGGGCTGTGGGGCATTGTAGTCATGGAATCATTAAGGCTGGAAAAGAACCCTGAGATCACCAAGGCACATGGAGGTTCCCTCCTCAGCCCCCATTTGCTTAAAAACCTGCAGAAGTTTGACCACAGATGCTTCAGGAGCAAATCTGGAAAAGCTTTTAGAGACTCAGGAGCTCTGCCAGATGCAGAAACTGTTCTCTGGTGAGGGTCCCTGAGCTGGAGGATGCACAGGCACAGTAGTTGGGGAAGGAGCACAATGATTTGGGTTGGAAAAAAAAAAACACAGCAGAGCATAAACTGGGCATTTCTGTTTTATATTTCAGTGCTGGAAGGAAAGGTGGTCAAGCAAAATAATTGAGAAAACCCCTGGGTAAAACCTCACCCCCTATTTAGAGGAGCTATTAGTCACCTGTCAGAGCAATTAGTGGGGAAAGTAATTTGCGTATAATTGCAGAATAATTGCCAATGTGCCAATGTTGTTTTTTGGTTTTCTTTTTTGTTAAAGCTAATCTAAGTTAATATGCCACTGATGTTTCTGATGTAGCCACAAAACACACTTTAATATACAATTAAAGTGTATAAACAGGCATTAATCTGAGTTAAGTTTCTCACGTCACTTCATGGGAAGGTGAACATAAAATCTAAGGTTTATTTCAGGTATTCCAAGCTACCAGTCTGTGACCAAGCAGCATTTTAAGTAGAGTAACAGGTTGGGGAGGAGCCTGTTGCACCCCCCACTCATTGTGAAATTTGGTGGAAGTTACTTTTGGGCTTCTGAAGTCATATCTGAAAGCTTAATGTTATTGGAAGTGTTCAAGGCCAGGCTGGATGGGGTTTGGAGCAATTTGGTCTAGTGGGAGGTGTCCTTGCCCATGGCAGGAGGTGGGACTGGGTGGTGTTTAAAATTCCTCCCAACCCAAACCATTCTGTGATATCCCTAAATATGGGGAAATGATGGGAGCTCTCAGGTGTTCTGGGTATGGAAATCTCCTCTCTTGGTTGGTGAATTGATTGATTTCAATAATAACTTCTCGGGGAGGGCTGCAAAAATCCTGTTGTACCCTTGTATCATCTTTTGGGAAGTGCATTTTACAATCAAGTTAAATCATAGCTAATGTTTCCCTCTGAATTTTGTCCCTTCAGGTTTTTGCCTGCTGTGCTGTTCAGGTAAGTATTTGATTTGATTTAAGCACATTGAAAATAGAGATATCGATTGCAGGACTATAATTTACAAAATTGCAGCATTTTCTTTATTGAACCTCTGAAAAATAAAGCAGCAGCACAGCTGGCTGTTTAAGGTAAGTAGGCAGAGAGTGATCAACTCAAATAACATAAACCCAACATGAATTCTCTCCCATCTTCCTGTGCTGAGAGTGAAGAGCTGAAGTTTTATTGTCATTAATGTTATTTTTGGACTGAGCTAAACTCAAATGGCTCAAAATCAGTCAGAGGAAGAAAAGGTTTTTTGTGTCTTGTTAGTTGTGTGGTCTGATCATGGGAGATGTGAAATGAGGAGATTTGTAGGGTTCTCTGTTTTATTTTTTAGTGTCCTTTCTGAGCTTACATCTTGTGGCTGCAGGAACATTTAGGGATGTTTTTATTCATTTTAATTTTAATGCCCTCCTTGGAGCAGCTCATGGTGTCTATGGTTCATCTTCATCTTCCACTATCATGGAATGGTTTGGGTTGGAAGGGACCTTTAAGTCCATCCAGCCCCACCCCCTGCCATGTGCAGGGACACCTTCCACTATCCCAAGTTGCTCCGAGCCCCATCCAACCTGGCTTTGGACATTTCCAGGGATGGGGCAGCCACAGCTTCTCTGGGCAACTGTGCCAGGGCCCCACCACCCACACAACCAAGAATTCCTTCCCAATATCCAGCCCAATTGTTCCCTCTTGCAGTTTGTACCAGTACCCTTGGCCCATCACTGCAGTTCCTGATGAACATCCCTCTCCTGCTTCCCTGTAGCCCCTTCAGGCACTGGAAGGAGCTGTGAGGTTTCCATTCAACCTTCTCTTCTCCAGGCTGAACATTCCCAGCTTTCTCAGCCTGTCTCCATAGGGCAGGTGCTCCAGTCCTCTTATCAACTCTATGGCCTCCTCTGGACTTGCTCCAACAGTTCCATGTCCTTCTCATCTTGGCATCCATCAGGAAAGAGCCAAACCCATGATTACTGAGTGAGGTTAGAACTCTTCACCTTTCCTCTCCCCAGCATTACCCCAAAGCACCAGCAAGTCTCAGTTTCTACTCATTTTAGGAAGGCTTTGGTCAAGTTGCTCCTGGGGAGGTTCATGTTGGATCTTAGGAAGAATTTTCCCACTGGAAGAGTGGTTAAGCCCTGGCACAGCTGCCCAGGTCAGGGGTGGAGTCCCTACCCTTGGAGGGGTTTAGAAGCCCTGTGGATGTGACATTTGGGGACGTGGGTTAGTGGTGGCCTTGGCAGTGCTGGTTGGACTTGATCAGGTCTTTTCCAGCCTTAATGATTCCATGATTCCTTAGGAATCTCCAGAGATGCCCTGTGGTCAGCACTGCAAATGCCAACCTCTTCCTGCCCACTCCTGTGAGAAATGCAAATATTTCCTTATTTAGTCTCCAAATAAATCCATCAAATTCACTGGATTCCTGGAAATCAGGAACTTCAGATTTTTGCAATATATTATTTTGCAGGCAGAAAATTATTTTTCAATGAATTTTTACATAACTCAAGGTAATTGAGTGCTTAATATTTGCAATATTTTTACATTTGCTTTCAATGAGTATTTAAATATTTGAACATAAAATAAGTTCTTTCACCACACTAATAAAATCTAAGGGCTTAATAGTCACATTCATTATTAGAGTCAGTAAATCACCTTTGGTGAGTTTACTTTTACATCCAATATAAATACAGATTTATGAGCTTTCATCTTCCATGATTTATTTGCCCTTTTTATTCAAGAAGACTATTCCCCTCTTCCTAAACACCCAATATACATGAAAAGGGATTAAACTAGAGAGGAATTATTAAAAGAAAATATTAAAAATAAAAAACCAGGTCACAAGTTCTTCAACTAGAAAGCTCAGTTAAAAATTTGAAGCTGGTTTTTTTTTGGTGGGAATCTTGTGTAGAAGAAAATGTGGCTTGTGGAATAGGAGGAGACGTATTTTTGTGCTGCTGCTTTTACTGCTGGGTTATTGACTTCAGAGTGTGCTTCGAGCAGCCTGGAATTCACAGCAGTAAAACACTTCCCATTGGTACACATTTGTATTTAATAAATTGCATTTTATGGAAGTAGAAGCCTGTATTTACCAATTGCTTTCTGGAACCTGTGGGGATTTTTCATCATTCCACTGAGAACTATCTTAAAAACTTCTGGTTTCTGAGTAACATCAGCCACTCTCATTCCTTCTGAGGCTGAGGAAAGACGTACATGGGAAAGCCCCTGACACAGTAGGCTCTGAGGAAATATTAAAGGAGAGAAAAACATTTCTGAGGATGGAAGAGGGAAGAGAAGAGTGCTAAGATCCAGCTGCTAATGGACTGTGTGGTATCTACCGCTTCCAGGAGTTCCTAATGGCCTTTGTGACTTGGAAAAGGAACATTTAAACTGAGGTTTAATAAATCTTTTGGGCCAACAGCTCAAAACAACAGCGTACTTACCAGCCCACTAATGCACTTTATACATTGCAGCATTTTGACTTACACTTTGTAGCTCTTAATTCGAAATAATTAACCAGTCTTTGGAGTCAATGTCTTTGATTTACACCCAAAGACCTCTCCACTTCCATTTTAGCGCCATTTTGTTGCCTTGAAAGCTTCTGATGTCACGAGCCCAGTCTGCCTATTTCATTAGATAAATTTTTCACTGAGTTGGACGCCTTCGTTTTTAGGAAGGGGGAGGTAAAATTGATGTCTGAATATGAAATGACTTCCCTATTTTCACTTCAAAGGCTATTTGGGCCTCTTCAAAGGGTTCCTTTGCCAAAGAGAAAACCGTGTTTTTTGAAAATACTTTAAAAAAAAAAAAAAAGGCAAGAAAAAAAAGACTTTGTACTGAAAAAATTCATCCTCTGATGACTTGAGCAGTCTTGGGCAGTGGTGATTTCACTACACTTAGAAGACTTAATCACGTAAGCTTTGATTGGCAATGGTTAATGCCTCCAGGCTCTTCATCTCTATAACTACATTTAAATTAAAAATAAGGCAAAACATTTTGCTACAACACGTCCCTCATGCTCCCTGTTTAGTATTCTCCCGTTGTCACAGAGATTGCTGAGGGGAACCTTAATTTATCTGTTTGCCCTTGTGGAATGTCTGCTTAAACATCTTTCAGTGGAATTTAAGAGTCTTGATTTGCTGGTAATTCCATCCCTGGTAATTCTCCTTAATATTATTTAATTATTACAGTGTAGCCACGAGTGAAATATGGTGTTGACTGGTGTTCATCACCTGAAGAATCAGGTGACAGTGGGATTAATAAATAATGGGATTAATAAACAATTCCAGCCTCATTGCTGAAAAAAGGACCTCACACAACACCCTCTGAAATGGATGGTTAATATTGCTCTTGATTTAATGAGGTTTGAATCAAGCAAGAAGGAAATTATATAAAAGAATCCCACTTTTCATCCCCCTGTGTCTCCAGCAGGTCACGGCGCTGACATGAATTCCTTGGAGGAATTGTGTCTCTGCTGGGGCTGTGGGTGGCAGAGGCAGATGTTCTTTGGTTTTTGAACAGAAACCCAAGGGAAAACTGGATATTATTTACTGAAAATAGATGGAAATTTTAGTTTGAAAAAGTTTTAAACTTTTTTTTTTCCTATTCCCCCCCCAGGAAGTTTGCTCCTATGTTTTCCTTTTCACTCTAAAACTGAGTTGTTCTCCACAATAACAATCTACATAGCAAAAATTACTGCCAATTTATTTTTTTTTTCCTAAAATAGGTAATTCTGTGTTGTATCAGAAGAGATGATGACACATAAAAGTGAAAACTTGATATCTCGGCCTCCAGAGGAGGATGCTTTTCTTCTAATGAGTTGAATATGGTAAGCCTGTGAAATGCTGAAATATGGCTTCAAATTAAAAAAGGGTGGATTTAGATGGGATATTGGGAAGAAATTCTTCCCTATGAGGGTGGTGAGGCCCTGGCACAGATTGCCCAGAAAAGCTGTGGCTGCCCCATCCTGGGAAGTGTCCAAGGCCAGGTTGGACAGGACTTGGAGCAACCTGGGCAAGTGGAAGGTGTCCCTGGTCATGGCAGGGGGTGGGACTGGGTGGAGTTGGAGGTCCCTTCCCACTCAAACCAGTCTGAGATTATATGATTTTATATTTCTGGAAATAAATTTCCAGATCAGAATGAAAATTAAAAAATATTTATTTTTAGCTGTCAATCTCTTGTTGATTTCCAGCTAAGCATATTCACTTTAGGCATTGGCTCTGTGATACCTGAAACTCTAAACCCAAACCAACATTTCTTGTAATGGGAAACGTTCTATAGGTTGGAATAGAAGTAAAACTCCTTCAGGCTACATTTATGACCTAGATTCATCCCTGAAAGATGAAAGAAGTGTTGATTAGAAATGTGAACCTTTGGAGCAACAAGTCGTTTTTGTTTTCCAAGGTTTGTCCTTGCAGTGAATTTGTGCATAGTCCAGAATAGGAAATAAAACCAGTGAGTTAATTTTGGAAAAAAGTAGGTGGCTCTTGGATGAATTGTTTAAATTGTAATTATTGCTGGTTCTTGGGTTTTGGTGGTTGTTGGTGTTTCTTGGTTGCTGTTGGTTGTTCTTGTGGTTTTCCTTCCATCTCTAGTTTTGGGAAAAACCTATAACATTAAATAGTAAAAAAAACACCTCTCCCTTTCATCCTTTGGCTTACATTTTCCTTTCCAGGGAAACCCCCAAGAATTTAACTTTGGGTTGGATACCATCCACTTTCCTGGGAAAAAAAACCCCATGAAATTGGTTGGTGTTTCTAAGTATTCCTGAATTGTGGAACACCCCAAACAAATATTCCTGAAATATGCTGTGTGTGGTGGCGGGAGGGAGAAAAGAAGTTGTCTGAGACAGAGAGCTCACTTTCACAAGGGAAAACATTTTCATCAGCCCTCCCCTTGTTCTCTGCACACAGAGTTTCAGGGGCTGAAGAGCCTTTTAATGGAGAGGAGATTTGTTCCCTCCATTTCCCGTCGCTGATCTCTCCTCTTATATCACAATGACTCGATGACACGGGAGAAAATGAAGTGCCCTTGCTGAGCCTTTATGGGAGGAGAAACCTGTGCCTGGTTAACGCTGTCTGTGGTGATAAATAACCCCTTGGCAAGGGCTGCTCTGGTATTCCAGCCTGTTTTTCCCAGCAAACCTGCAGCAGATTGGCTGTAATTGCTCACTGCTCTCCATTAGTGGATCTCCCTCCTGGCAGCTCTTTAATAGTTTACATCTCTTGGGGCTGGAAATTACTATTTTAATTAAAACAATTTGTTTCAAATGGGGCTCCTGAATTCCCCGTATGATGTTTTAGGAGCCCTGGGCGAAGAACTGGAAATGGAGAGTAGCAGTTGTTTTGAGGGTTTAGAGTGAGGCTGGAAACAGGAATTGGGAATTTCACATAATTTCCAAGGCCTGGACTTGCTACAAGGGAGACAAAGACTCCTGAAATTGAGTAGGATTGAGATTTTGTCTTCCAAATATTATATTAACTCACCATGGAAAAGACTCTGTTGAGTTTGGACAGTGCTCTCAGGAACATGGTGGGACTCTTGGGGTTGTCCTGTGCAGGGCCAGGATCCTTTGATGATCCTTGGGGGTCCCTTCCAACTCTGGATACTTTATAATTCTGAGAGTTTCATTTTAACTTTGTTGTTTCCTTTGTCCTCATGCAGACTGAGAGAAAAGATGATTTTTCTGGTGAGGGAAAGGGAAGAGCCAAGGAAAGGTACCTTGGACACCTAAATGCCACAAAAATGCACTTAGGTGGAACTGGAGAGTCAACAGCCATGAGCGGTGTGTGAAGTTGGCTGTTCAAGGCAGCACTACTCATAAAACATTCAGAGATGGAAGGGACTCACATGGATCATGGAGTCCAGCTCCTTGCTGGATCAATCCTGGACCTACACTGGGTTGCTCTCGCTCTGCACCCAGGAAGGCAGGAGACCCAAAGGGGCTGTGTCACGGAAATCTTCAAGGCTTTGAAATTTGGGTTTGCTCTCAGTTGGCACTATTTTTTTTTTTAAGTTTAAATTATATTTGAAGATATTATACAGTGATTCTGATGGGTCCCTTCCAGCTCAGGATATTCTATGATAACATGTAAAAATATCTGCTCATGTGCTGCTATTCTGCAAGTTCCTGATGGTGAGAGCACCACTCATGGAAAGATGTGGGGTCCATGGTGGGTTATCAGCCTCACACCAGACAAGAGTCTGATGATCCCACAGCTGCTAGGAACATCTGCCATGGGATTTGGCAGCCTACAGCAGCCCAGGGAGCCCAGAACAGACAAAACTATTGACCATGAAAAGTTTGTCCTGAAATGTCTCATGAACAGGGACTTGGCTAAAAACTGTGTGTGCCTGGGCAGGGAGCATGGGGAAGGCTGGAGCTGCTTCCTGGAGGGTTAAGGCTCAAAGCTCCTGCCTCCCATGGCTACAAGTATCTGAAGTGGTGATGGAAGAGCTCTCTCCATAATGTACCATGCAGCAAAAGGATGAAAAATTGAAAGTCTGAGATTGGAAGGGCTCAAGGTATGAAGGCTGAGATCAGAGAATCATGGACTGGTTTGGGTTGGGAAGGACATCAAGGATTATCCAGTTCCAACTCCCTGCCATGGGTAGGGACACCTGCAATTAGGTAGTAGGGAGGATAGTGACAGGACAAGGGGGATGATTTCCCACTACCAGAGGGCAGGGATAGATGGCAGATTGGGGAGGAATTCTTGGCTGGGAGGGTGGTGAGGCCCTGGCACAGGTTGCCCAGAGAAGCTGTTGCTGCCCCATCCTGGGAAGTGTCCAAGGCCAGATTGGATGGGGCTTGGAACCACCTAGGCTGGTAGAAGGTGTCTCTGCCCATGGCAGGGGGTGGAATGAGATGCGTTTTAAGGTCCCTTCCAACCCAGGCCATTCTGTAACTCTCTGATCTGATTCCCTTGGAGAGACTGACAGGGCACAAACTTCATAAGTCGTGAGACTTATACCATTCCTGATTAATTTTTTTTTTTTTTTTTTTTTTTTTTTGTTGGGGGTTTTTTTTTTTTTTTTTTTTTTTTTTTTTTTTTTTTTTTTTTTTTTTTTTTTTTTTTTTTTTTTTTTTTTTTTTTTTTTTTTTTTTTTTTTTTTTTTTTTTTTTTTTTTTTTTTTTTTTTTTTTTTTTGGTTTGTGGTTTTCTGTGTGTGTGTTGGTTATTTTTTTTTTTCCCCAACACAAAATCATTATATACCCTTGGATTCAGAGGAAAACACAGTGACTCACAGCCCCAAATTCCAGGTGACAGTGAAAGCCTTACTGCTGCTCCCACCTCTGTTCTTCCATGTTTTCCCTGCTCTGAGATGCTGCCACTTCCCCACAGCCTCAAACAAGCTTCCCTTGCATTACACCTGGAGGTTTTAGCTCATTATTGGGATTTGTCAGACACTTCCAGCATATTTAGCAGGAACAAAACAAAAGCAAAGCATTTGCATGGTTTTCTTGTTAACTTCCTCTTTTTTTTTTTTTTTTTTTTAAGCGAATATCAAATTACAGTCGTTTTAAATGCAACTTGGTTTCATAACAGATTGTATATTGTGATTTTCTTCTTGTAGTCATAGACAGGTTCTGGAGGCAGCCTGGGAAAAGACAACCTGGAGAATGAGTTGTTTTGAGTGTATAATGGCTCTTGCCATGATTTATGTTACCTTTATGAAGACACAAAGAACTCTTTTGACAATTTAAATCCCTACACTGAAATAAGTTGGGGTTTTTTTCCCTTGTGTTGTCAGTAGTTTAGACACCACCAAGATTTTAAAGTCTGTCTCACTAAACCATGATGGGTGATGGGTTTTGCATGGATTTTTGTGGAAATAGTGAGAAATCCAAGGAAAATTTTGAGCACCCCATCCTTGGAACTCTTCAAGGCCAAGTCAAACAGGGTTTGGAACAACCTGGTCTATGGAAGGTGTCCCTGCCCGTGGCAGGGGGGTGGAACGTGTGAAAACATGTTTATGAATCACAATTAATTATTTAAATGTCCAAGAATTCTGGATTATTTGCTTCTGAAGGAAATGGAAATGAGGAGTAATGAGTGAATTGAGGCTGGGAAAGTTGGCAGGCAGTGAAAAATGAGGAGAAATTGTGGAACTAAATCTCCTTTTATCCTTGAGGATGTTTTTATTGGTCTTGAATTTTTGAGTGTTGATACAGATTGAGATAAAATATAATGTTGAAGGTAGAAGAGTTGCTGGAAGGAATCAAACCAGGTCAGGACATGACCAGAGATTTACAAACTTGACCTGCAAGGTACAACAACAGATGTAAATTCTTCCTATAATCTCATCTGTTATTTTCTAAAATTTGCTTTGCCTTTGGTCAGGATCCTTTTGAATGTCAAGGAGCTTAAGGAAACACATGGATTTCCAGATGATGACTCTATTTTTAGGGATTGCCCATATTGGAGACAGTGTTTTTGGTTTGGAGCTGAACGTGCCTTCGTGAGCCCCAGAGGATGGTGGATGTTTACAGATAGAAACAGTGATTAATGTTAAGGACTAACAGATCTTAAGCTTAAACTCAGCTTTTAAAGTAAGTAATCCCAGAATCATTTAGGTTGGAAAAGTCCTCCAAGATCATAGAGTCCAACTTTCAAGTGATCATCCCCTTATAAATATAATAATTTATAAAAAAAAAATTAAGGAATTCATATCCATTATTTTTTTTCCTCCTGACTATAACACAGAAAGAATTTTTTTTCTGATTTTTGGAGCCTACAATTTCAGACTTGATATACAACTTCCAGCTGGAAAAAGTAATAACCCCACGTTATAAGAAGCTTATCTGATTGTCATGTCAACCTCAAACACAAGTTTAGCTCTCTCAGTAGACCCATAATAAAATTAATAATTATTTAATATCCTGCATATTATTACATAGATGAGAAAAACAAAATGAGCTTTCCAAGCAGCGAGAAATATTTTGTGTTTCTCAGTGTTGGTTTTAGCGTTGGTTGGTAAAAAAACTTCCTTTCAAGTTTAATTTCCATTGCAGGAAGCTGCTTTCTTTGGAGCAACAATCCAGGAACAAACAAGCAAGCAATCCTGTAAAATTAATGGGATTAATTAACATGTACATGTATTTGGGAAGGATCCATAAGCATAACAGAGATTTACTCTCTCATCCCAGACTGAATAAATTTTCATGAATTTCCTGGGAGATTTTTAAGGCATTTTATGACCTTGTTTATAAAAGGAAACTTGGGATTTTGAACTTGATTAGTTTGAAGAAATACTCAGATGAGCACATCCAAGTGTTTTTTAAAGCCTTTCTTATTATCTTTATAAGGCTATTATTATCTTTCTATATAAATAGAAAGAACTGATAAATTTTGCATTTCTGATTTGAACCAGAGATTTTTTTTCAGTAGTTTTTAGTAATAGTTTACTATTTACAGTTAAATGTTGTGAGTGGATTCAACTGAGAGCCCTCAATTCAGCTCCCTGTCTGACTGACTGAGCAGGAAAAAAACATTCCACGTTAACAGCTCCTTCCTGCTGTTTTTTTCCAGAATCCCTGCCTATAAAATGCACTTGCTCTGTGTTGGTGCCAAGCTCTGGAATTGTCCCTGGGAAGCTGAAGCTCACACAGGTGCCAGGACTGCAGTCTGTGCAGAATTCCCTTCTGGAGGGGTCCCCATCCCTGGAGGTGTCCAAGGAAGGACTGGACGTGGTACTCGGTGCTCTGGGCTGGGTGACAAGGTGGGGATCGAGCACAGGGTGGACTCCATGAGCTGGGAGGGCTTTTCCAACCTTAAAAATTCCATAATTCTATAGTGCAGCTCCACCCTCACAGGTACAATTTAAACTCTGCTGTGTTGGCTGCTCTTCCATCCAAAACCTGGAAAACAGAGCTGTTGCTTTCCTGAAATTAATCAGAAGTCTTGGCCTAATTTTAATTTTTGTTTGATTTTGTTGGGGTTTTTCTTTGTGAGGTTTGTGTTGGGTGTTTTTCTGTGTTGTTTTGTTCTGTGGGATTTGGTTTGGTTTGGATTTTTTCCCGGTGCCTGGAAGTTCAGAAGGGAAGGATGCCCTCTGAGCCGATGGGTAGTTACTGGGTAAGGCATCCTCAAACAGCCAAAACACTGGGAAATTATCCATCCAAGGCTGCTAAATAAGCTATAACTGTGTTTGGTCACTGCTGGAGTTTGGGAGAGTATTGGAGATAGATACCAGAAGGTGTTTTCCCTGTTTTTACCCTCTTTATAGGGATCCATTGTTGACCTCGGCTCCAGACAAGAGAAACTCATGTTATTATTTGGGACAGAGAGGTTCAGCACGCAGGGATTTGGAACTTTTCCTGCACTCCCAGGGGAATCCCAGGCCTTGTATGTGTGGTGATCTGCAGTCAGCAGTTCTCCTACCTGCCATGAATCACTTGGCACAAAGCATTGAGTGCCAGGAGTGATTCAGTCACCTGGGATTTGGGAGGACATCTTATTCTGTCTTCTCATAGGTGAGGAATCCTATGGAAAGGAGCAGTGAGAGAACAAGACCAACCTCCTTCCAAACACCAGGTGAGGGTAAGAGCCCTTCTTTGAGAGGGACTGAAGATTCAAGGTGTTCAATCCTGCTCACCAAAGTGGAAAACCCTCTGGCCTGGCTGCTGAGGGAATGAGGAGCAGCTTCTCCTGAGCCTGTGTTTCACTTCAGTGAGAAAAACAACAAAAAACCAGTGTAGGTAATTTCAAACTATTTACTTTTCCAATTTGGCTACTGAACTGAAAAATCAATTATTTCTACAGCTCTGCTGGAGATCTTGGGTTGAGCTCTCAGTTTGTCTGCCAAGGCTGCAGTGAAAAACATTTCTAAGACTGTGTGAGTAAATCAGATGCTATTGTGTTTTCCATGCTGCACTCCCAGGCTTTGGACTAAATTGCATTGTTTTGATGGTCCTTGCTGTGATAAAATATCCACAGAAAATGAGATTTGAATTCTGGGAACTGGAGTCCCAAACCACTCTGTGGTTCTGTCATGAATTTTATAGAATCCAGTTCACGCTGAAATAATTTATATGAGCTGACAACATGTGGGTCTGTCATGTAAAACAGTCCTTGTACATGAGAGGGTTCATAGTAATAATTGTAAATAGGTACAAACTCTTCTGATGGGCATTTCTGTGCCCAGATTCTTTAGGGACAGTTTAGTGAAGGCTTTCTTGCACCTTCTGCCAAGTTACGGACAGGGAATTAGGTGAGATAAAATACCAGTCTGAAATATTGTGGTAAATACCAGGAATAATCTGAATGCTCATAGGACAACCTGGGTCTTGGAAACCCTCTGAAAACTGCACAGGTTATTGGAGAGATCATTTGTTGCTCTTGCTTTCTGTTTTTCTGGTGTTCTCTTGTGTTTGATTTGTGGAACTGGCAGATTCTGGACACTTAAACTTTTGCATATACAGAATTATCATATCCAGAGGCAGCTCTGAAATAACCTGGCTGGTTCCCACTGAGAACTGAAACTGGAGTTTGCTCTTTTTAGAAGAAACAAAAGGTCAGTGGTGAAATGTTGCATAAAGAAGAAAATTGAAGTTCAGGTATTTATGGCTGGAGTTTGTCTGCAAGGGGCTCTCAGGTTTCCCTGGGGCCCTCTCTTCTCCAGGTGAACACCCTCAGCTCTCCCAGCCTGGCTCCAGAGCAGAGGGGCTCCAGCCCTTGGAGCATCTCTGTGGCCCCCTCTGGACTTGCTTCAGCAGCTCCATGTCCTTGTGCTATTGGACTCCAGAGCTGGATGCAAGAAAGGAATGACAATTTCTGTCTCTCAGAAACCTTAAAAGCAGGAACCTTACAGGAATACTGTGAGTTGGACAGTGAAATTCCTGAGGAAAAAATAGAAGACAAGACCCAACCTACCACCCTCCAAAAAAAAAGGTAATCTGAATTTTCAATTAACTTTTAGAACTACTAAAGGATGTCTGAAGTGGAAGAGTAAAGAGGTAATTAATAAAAGTTCTGGAGGATAAGCTCATCAATGGCTATTAAAGCACACAGAGATGCTGATACCAAGATCTCCATCAACCCATGAATTTCCAGGTTGCTGAAGTTCAGCAGGTGTTTGAGAGGAGGTTTTCTGGCTGCAATGGCATTTCCTGACTCAGTAGTTAATGGCCATCCTGAGCTAATGTTGGCTTAAATAAACCTTAGAAATACCTTCCTTTGGGGTTGTAAGGAATGAGATTGTCTTGTTTAGAGAAGGTAAATGGGAGAAGGGACAGATACAACAACAGCCCCGGTGGAATCAGTGATACACCACAAGACACATGAATTATAAGACTCCCCAAGTCCACCAGCCCTAAAGACCTAAACCCCCTCCCCCCCACACACACACTGAGGGATGAAATGTGTAATGTCATTTAATGTCTGTCACTTCACAGATATGTGGCTGCTAAAAATGTGCTCCCAGGCTGATGAAATCACAGCCTTGTTGTTTGTCTCATTCACTTCTGCACAGAATAATTGAGTATTTTCCCTAGAAACAGGTAAACTCACTGCAGAGCTGAAGCCAAACCTAATTAGGCAGATGTTTAAATTTTCTGAGCTAATACCAACTAAGTCAGGAGTGTTATGAATAAGAACTTATGTAGAGTAAGAAAATTCAGAGAGCAATATTTCTACAATATCAGTAGAGCCTGACTTGGTTGCATTAAAAAAAAAAAAATCACTTCATTTTCAGTTGTTTCTGCAGAGTTTCCAAACTGTCTGTTCAGTCTGAGTGAAGCACCTCATTTATTATGGACTCTGCAGAGTGGCTGAGGAGGTGTATGTGTGACTTTGTCAGAGTTCAAGTGGATTTCTTGGTTGCCAGTAGCATTTTCTTTGAAGAATAAATTATGGAAGAGAAAAAGACAAAGACAAATAAAAGAGGAAAAAGAAAAAAGCAAAGAAGTCCATCAACTTTCTCGTGAAAAATAGTCCCTCGTGCCAAATAAACAAGGTCCTGTCATACCAGCACAAGATAAAAGTGAGTGTTGGGTAAATTAGGAACTTGTCAAGGAAGACTTTTGCATGAAGATTGTCCAATTGATCTCAGAACAGCTCAAAGTCAGTGATTGATGGACACACAGCAAACTGAGCCACTGGTTTTTCTCTTTATATGAAGGCTAACTGAAGGTAAGGGGGGAGGGGATGTCCCTGCTTCTGATTCTAATTCTCCAAGCATTGCTTATTTTGCTCAATGTGTATTAATTTATGAGCCCAGCTGGCGCTGAGCCCCCATCAGTAATGAGAGCTGGTGATAAAAAAGAGAGAAAAAATTCTGTGTATGCACAATGTGTGATTCCCTACAGAGCCAGCAGGAAAAGTGGTAAGATCCATGATTTTCCCAGCAGTTTTGTTGTAGTTTTAAGTGTTTTCTTAGGAACAGTGAGCAAAGAGCAGCATTTGGAGCACAGCTCTGACTGAGCATCTCTGGTGGGGCTGTGCTTGTGTGTTCCTTCAAGCAGTCTGGAGAAGGGAGTGGAGGTGGAAAGCGACTCTTAATAAGGGCAAAAATGCCACAAAACTCTCTCTTGAGTTCTGTGCTGCCCTGCAGATGAGGCACCTCTGACTTTGTGACTTTGGCCAAGTTCCTTGTCTATAGTCTTGTTTAATGGCTGAAGAATCCTCACTTGCACAGTTTATGCTGCCAGAGAAGTCACTCCACATGTTGATGCACATCTGGGATGACTGCTTTGTAGTCATGGAATCCCAGACTGGTTTGGGCTGGAAGGGACCTTAAAGCCTATCCAGTTCCACCCCCTGCCATGGGCAGGGACACCTTCCACTAGCCCAGGTTGCTCCAAACCCCATCCAACCTGGCCTTGGACACTTCCAGGGGTGGACATTGACAACAGGGAATGATTTTTCTAATCCCTCTTTCCATCAGTGGCAGATTCCCAGCTCCCTGCAGGGGTGGACATGGATGGTGAGAATGGGCAGTTTGTTCTTTCCTTCATCAGGTTCAACCATTCCTTGGTTTCCTCAAAAGCCTCTCTGCAATGAAGGAACTTCAGGAAAAATTCTCCTGGTTGTCCCTGCAGAGCCCATTGCTTGGATCAGCCTTCTCCACGAGCCTATTGGCAGCTGCAGGTTTGTAAAGGCGATTTTTCCCACTGGGTCATTTATATGCAGGTGTTCACTCCTGGTTTTCACTGTATTTTGTACTAATCCTGGTCAATAGGACACTGAGGGTTATCTCTACACTCCTTCCACTAATTGGAAAGTGATCACAAATGAATAATTATTTGAACTTTCTTTTCTGTCCAGAGAGAGCAAATTAGTACCTCATCTACATATAGTGGAAAACCTTGTGAAGGAATGGGAGAGATGTCAGGGCTGGTTTTGGGGAATCTTGGCAGTCTGGGGAATGGCATCAGAAGCTTTGAACAGGACCCTTTGAACCACACAAGAAGTTCAATTTGTTCCTCTCCTTGGGGTTACAGGAGTTTTAGCCAAAGTATTTATGGAGTTTTGTGGTTATTTCTCTAAAACTGGTTATTATATATAACCAGTGTTTATTTCTCTATAAAATGCTGGGGTTTAACCTGTTCTCTCATGAATCATGGTGGTATCTCAGGAGCTGCTTCACCATTTGAAGCTGGACTGCTGACACTGGGAGAATTTAGTTTGTTTTCCAGGGATATAAGGTTCTCTCAGGGACAGGACAAGATGACCTCAGATTATGCCAGGGGACTTTTAGGTTGGATACTATGAAAAATTTGCTCATAGAAGTGTTCAAAAAGCATGTGGATGTGGCACTTGAAGACGTGGCTTAGTGGTGAAGGCAGTGGTGGTGCTGGTTGGTGGTTGGACTTAATTTCTTAAAGGTCTCTTCCAACCTAAATGGTTCCATGTTTCTATAATTTCAGAAATAATTCCAGGAAAAAAGCCCTGCTCTCCTATAAAAATTATGTTTATTCCAGGGGTCATCCCAGCCCCTAAACAGTGAAGGCAGAAGGCCAATAATGCAACTACAGCCAGAAAATAACCACACAGGATCACAAGTTCTTGCTGTTTTCTCTTGGCCCCTGATCTCTAGAAATCAGTCCTTGGTGTTCTGAAGTTTAAAATAATTCTACTGCATTCCCAAACTTCCCCAGGAGGATCTTCTACCTTGTTTTTCTTGCTTTCTGGGATTTTGGGGGTCACTTTTACCATTTTTATCAGGATTGTGGTTGAGGCTGAATCTGAAGCTTCCACTGCAGGGGATCTGATTTTCCAAGTGAAAACCTGGGACATGGGTCCAGTGACTGGGAAGAGGGAGGGAGTGTATGAAGGAATCCACATTTGTGCAGAGAGAATTGAGATAAAAAGGAAGTTCTCTGTAGAATTTGGATACCAAAATGTGCATTTATGCTTTTCCTCAGTGCTGGAACTCCCCGTGGAGCTCCACATTTGCCTCCCCGTGATGGAAAAGGAGCAAATGCTATTTTTGCTTATCTGGAAAATGCACTCCCAGGACATGAAACCAGAGCCTGGGAAGTTGCAGGGTCCTGCAGTTGAGGTTTCATGGTGTGCTGGACAATGTGCAGTGGCTGTTCCAGCTAAGTCCAACGTCATCATGTCCCTGCCTTGCTGGGATCATCCTCCCCCGCTCCATCAGAGCTGCCTAATTGCCAGGAAAACAGAGACAAATTTGAGTGGGAGGCTGGCTGGAATGATACTCCCCACAGCTAAATAATATTAAGAAAAGAAAAAAAGCCAAGCAAACAGAGAAGGGATTTTGCCTAAAGGCACCTCAGAACAATATACTTGGTAAATGACTCCAAACCTCAAGCTGGTCCATCTTCCAAGCCCGTAGGGATTTGCTTCCCTTAAAAACAATTAAGATCTCCACACCAGCTGTGGTTCAGCTCTGATTTGTATTCTGTGTAGTTTTCTCTTTTTTATTTTTTTTTAAGACCTGTTCATTCCATTTTTTTTTTTTTTTTTACTTTTCTCCTGCTCTCCTGGTTCACAGGAATGGCTGGGATTGGAAGTGGCAGCCACTGGCAGGGATGCATTTTTAACTTATTTCTGGTTAAAAACCTTTCAGTCAATCTTTTCCTGAGTTTCTGTGCGATTCCCAAGCTTGATGTTCAACTTTGATTCCTGGAGGGGTTAACTTGGATATTCTGCACAGGTTTGGAACTGAGATCTGAGGAGAAATATTGGCCAAGGAGGGATCTTTGTCCATATGTCACAAGCAGCGTGGGCAGCAGGGGAGGGGGGGATTCTGCCCCTCTGAGCCCTCAGGTGAGACCCCACCTGCAGAGCTGCCTCCAGCCCTGGGGACCAGCACAGGAAGGACCTGGAGCTGCTGGAGCGAGTCCAGGGGAGGCACCAGGATGATCAGAGGGACGGAGCAGCTCTGCTGTGGGGAAAGGCTGAGAGAGTTGGGATTGACCAGCCTGGAGAAGAGAAGGCTCCAGGGAAACCTCAGAGCCCCTTCCTGGGCATAAAAGTGGCTCCAAGAGAGCTGGAGAGGGACTTTGGACAAGGGAATGGAAGGACAGGACAAAGGAGAATGGCTTCCCAGTGCCAGAGGGCAGGGCGAAATGGGATATTGGGATGGACTTCTTGGCTGTGAGGGTGGGGAGGCCCTGGCACAGGTTGCCCAGAGAAGCTGTGGCTGCCCCATCCTGGAAGTGTCCAGGACAGACTGGACAGGGTTTGAAGCAACCTGGGATAGAGGAAGGTGTCCCTGCCCATGGCAGGGAATAGGACTGGGTGGGTTTTAAGGTCCCTTCCAAGCCAGGCCATTCTTTCATTCTCTGTTTTTGAACTGTACAAGGCAGTGCAGCATCATCTGGTGGCAAGAAGAGCCTTAATGGACCTGCTCTGCTGCAGGACATGATCATATTGTCAGCAAGGAAGCATAAAGGATGCTTTTCATGGAATCACGGAATCATTAAGGTAGGAAAAGTCCTCTAAGATCACCCATTAACCAGCATCATGCCACGTTCACCACCCACCATGTCCTCAATTGCCACATCCACACGTTTCTTGAACACCTCCAGGGATGGGAACTCCACCACTTCCCTAGGCAGCCTGTTCAATGCTTGACAACCCTTTCCATGAGGGAATTTTTCCTATTATCCAGTCTAAAGTTCCTCTGACACAACTTGAGGCCGTTTTGCATAATAGCATTTCGACATACAAATATATTATGAAAAATCATCTCAACTGTCAGAGCTGTGGTCAAGTGGGTTCATAAAAACCTGCACAATTATTCAGAGCAGTAATTTTCCCCTCCAAGAAAAAGCTCCAGTGTTTGCAGAGTGTCAAATAACCTCGAGGACACTCCTAATTTTTCTGGTGGGGATATATTTTAGATAATTAAATTCCTGAAAGGGAACATCCTAAGCCTTGTCAAATTAAAGAAAGCACAGCCACGGCTTTGGCTTTGTCCTCAGTGTGACACAGAAAAAAGCCCAGTAATTTTATTGGTTATATTTTTTAAGGTTGTAGGTGTTTGAAACTGCTAATAACAATTTGTGTTTCTCCATCTGCATGTGAAATCCATCTGAAATCCATCTGCTTGCAGAAATTGTATTTGCACAGCCCATAATCCTGCCTAGCCTCAGATATTAGAGATTGGGACTGTAATGACATTGGAACCCATTTTTATTAAGAACCAGAAATTGAATTAGGTAATTATATTTATTGATGGGAAATTAAATTTAACAATGGAGAATTGCCTTAAGTAGCAGGATTTTCATGACTCTAAATGTGAAAAGTTTCTGCTTTAGGAGTTGCTTTTAAGCTCATAAGATGCAGCCTGGTGTTCTTGCCTGGAAAAGCTGATTTTTTGATCCCAGTAGTTGAGACAAACTGGCTGGATCTTCCTTTATGAATGAAACATATATTTTCTATTTTAACAGCATTACAGGGACTCAATATCATGAAACAACACTGAAAGCCAGGGGGGTTTTGTCCATGACACTTGTCTCTGAGCAGGACTGATGTACCATTGCTGGTAAGTCACTAACTTCATATTCGTGAGTGTTCTTTAGCCCAATTTGATGTCATTTGGGCTGGAATTTTCACTGTAAGTTGTCTTTCTTGTTCTGACATCTAATTATGGAATTGAAAATTTCCTGCCTCACTTTCCAGTGGAACAGGGACTGGGATGGAAGGGTGTCAAGACCACGGGATGGGCTGGGAAATGTAGAGAGGGCTGGGAGGAGACCCATAAGGTATGAGGATGAAGTTTGCTGACCTTCTGTGGAAAGGACAACCTTGTCTTCGGGGCTGGGACTTTATCAGGGGCTCTGTGAGTTCTCTGAAGGGATAAAAGCTTTCTTTGACTCCCTGGTGTAGCTTGACGGGTTGGATTGGGCTGCCAAGGGAGGTGGTGGAGTCCCCACCCCTGGAGGTGTCCAAGGAAGGATTGGATGTGGCACTCAGTGCTCTGAGCTGAGTGACAAGGTGGGGATGGGTCACAGGGTGGACTCGACGGGCTGGGAGGGTTTTCCCAACCTCAGTGATTCTGGGATCACTCCATGCCCTGCTGCTTCTCTGCTGGCCACAGCACCAGGGTGAGATACACACAGAGAACAATGGAATGGTTTGGATTGGAAGGAACCTTAAAATTCACCTTGTTCCACCCCCTGCCACGGGCAGGGATACCTTCCTCTATTCCAGGTTGCTCCAAGCCCTGGCCAACCTGGCCTTGGACACTTCCAGGGATCCAGGGGCAGCCACAGCTTCTCTGGGCAACCCGGGCCAGGGCTTACCCACCCTCACAGTCAAGAATTCCTTCCCAATATACCATCTAACCCTGCCCTCTGGAAGTGGGAAGCCATTCCCCCTTGTCCTGTCCCTCCATCCCTTGTCCAAAGTCCCTCTCCAGCTCTCTTGAAGCCCCTTTATGCTGTGGAAGGGACTCTGAGGTCTCCCTGGAGCCTTCTCTTCTCCAGGCTGAATACACTTGAAATGTAACACCCAGAGAGGGGGAGGAAGAGGAAATACTGAAGAGAGCCCGAAAAACAAGGAAAGCTAGATTTATACCAATAGGGCAGGAGCATGCAGGAAGAAGCAATTAAGTGTCCTCTGTAAAAATCTTCAGTTTTTCCATTTCTGTAAGTTTTCCTGCATGTCAGGATTTTGTAATCTTCTAAAGTAAAAGTGAGTAATTATCCCTCTCCTAATTCTCATTAATTCCTAATATGACTTTTAGCTTCACCTGTCCTTTCCCTTTCCCTTTTCATGCTTAAAGCTCCTTCCCATCAGGTACATCTCCCATTCACATGCTGACAACAGTCTTTTTAAACCCAAAATAACCCTCTTGTTATTTCACTGCCTTTTTCTTTTTATACATTTCATTTCTTTGGAAGAAAATGTTCCTGCAAAAATCCAGCTATTGAGACCTGTGGAATTCATTCATAAACTGTTCAGTAATTACTTTTCACTCATGTTGTCTTTACAGAGCTCATTGTCTTTGGAGTTATTTCAGATTTATCTATTTTAATATTTCAGGCCCTGTTTTTACGGCTTTTGGATTGTTCAGTGATCTTTGATTACAGAATTGAATTACATTTTTCTGCCTTCTTTCAAACTTTGGATTGGTGGGCTTGGCTTTTCTTTAGGCCTCTTCTACGCTTTTTGATTGATTCCAGCAAGGCTCTATCTTTTATTTTTCTTCATAGTTCCCTTTATTATCTCTATAAAACCTCCCATGTCAGCTCAATTGAGCAAAGTCTATTTGTCCCTGTGAAAACGCAGCCACCCAGTTTATGACAAAGCACATTTGGTGTAAAGAAAAGCTTCAACTTATTCTCTTGGATTTGGAAAGTTGCTGTATTATTTCCAGTTGATTTCAGCACCATTATTCTATTGGAAGAATAGGATATATGTGAATTTTAGGAGCTGAATTTCAAACCCAGTGTTTCTCCTGTGGGATGGGGTATCCTGAGGGGGCTGTGGGGCCCTTCAGCGGAGATATCTGTAACCACTCTCTGGGGGTGGTGGCACTGGTCACTGTGACTGAGACACCTTTTCTGAGGTGATTAACTCATTAGGCTGACCAAGGAAGCCTTTTTTATCCCCCCCCCCTCCCCCCCCCATTTCTGTCCCTCACACACACGTGGAATATTGCTCATTTTTTGGAGAAATCTGTGTAGTTCCAGTGTAACCACCCACCTGCACCTCCTTTAACTGACCAGCTCTTTAGTTCACTACTTGAATAAACTGATGATGAGAACAGTGACATAAATAACCTCATCAAGCAAATAGCACACCAGCTTTCAGGTGGCTTTTAATCCCTAAGGATTTATGGAGCAGTACTTATCATGGTTTCCACCAGCCTGGGGAGAGCAGAGGTTCAGTGATTTATTCTATAATGAAGTTGTTGAGCGTAGGATAACAACATCCATAGCTCCTTTTAGGTTTTCCACTTCATTTTCACTCTAGATAATTATCTTTCCCTCTCCCTTTCCCTCTCCCTTTCCCTCTTCTCTTCCCCTTCTCTTTTATGTGATTCCCTTTCTGCTCCTGTTCCAAGAAATGTTCCCCAAAATTGCTGTATTTTTCTTGGGGAGGGATAAGTGCTAAAAGCCCACTCAGCCTCAGCACAATCTGAACCAGTAAGATGGACATCTTGTGATCAGCTCCACTGCATAATGGAGACCTCAAGGACTGTCTTTGTCCCTAAAAATTTGCCATTTCACACCCAAGACAAAAAAAAAAAAAAAAAAAAAAAAAAAAAAAAAAAAAAAAAAAAAAAAGGAAGGAAAAAGGGTCCTCACTCTCCTTTGATGTGTCTAATTTAGGTATTTTTGAGTCCATCTCCCTATTTCACCAGAGGCTTTCAGGGAATCGAGTCTCCTTATGTTCCAAGTACACTGAAATGGTACCTGGAGTGGTTTTCCTGGATGTTTTTGTATCTGCATCTCAGATTCAAGAACTGCCCTTCTCCCTTTCTCAAGACCTTTTCGGGTGGGGGGTTTTACTGGCAGTAGTTGAAGGGTTTTTTTGTTTGTTTGTGTTTTTGTTTTGGTTTGGTTTTGTTTCTGTGTTGTGGATTTTGCTTGTTTGTTTGTTTTTTGAGTGTTTTTCTTTAATCACAGAACATCCTGAGCTAGAAGGGCCCCACAAGGATCATCCAGTCCAACTCCTGGTCCTGCCCAGGGCACCCCAACCATCCCACCCTGTCCCTGAGAGTGTTGTCCAAACACTCCTTGAGCTGTCAGCCTTGGGGCCGTGCCCACTGCCCTGGGGAGCCTGTTCAGTGCCCAAACACCTTCTGGGGGAAGAGCCTTGTTCTTCATCCAACCTAACCCTCCAACAATAGTAGTGATGATCCTCCTGTGCCTTTGCAAGTCAAACTCCCACTATAATTCCATCCATTTCAGCACATGCTGAATAATGTTGGCTCATGGGATGGTTGGTTTCAGAAGGGTGAATGCTTCGAGATGAAATATGTTCCTTTTCATGTGCAAGAAGAGTCTATTGATTCCCAGTTAAGGGATGGGAAGTCTCCAGCAAAACTGTGCACTGGGGACGTGGTGGGAGTGCTGGGGGAACTTGGACTTGATGGTCTCAGAGGTTTTTCTAACCTTAATGATACTGGGATTAAAAGTACAGAATTACTTTCTGGTTTTGCAGCTTCCCTGTTTAGTTGTTTTCTACTGTTCAAAACCTTTTGGTTTTCTGTAGAAGGTACTTACATAGGTTAGACAAAAAGAAGCAGTTGGGCAGGACAGGCAGGATTCCTTCTCCAGGGCTATGTTTGCACCATGATTTTAATCAGAGGATCCCAGAATGGTTTGGGTTGGAAGGGACCACAAAACTCATCCAGTCTCACCCCCTGCCATGGGCAGGGACACCTTCCACCAGCCCAGGTTGCCCCAAGCCCTGTCCAACCTGGCCTTGGACACTTCCAGGGATGGGGCAGCCACAGCTTCTCTGGGCAACCTGTGCCAGGGCCTCCCCACCCTCACAGCCAAGAATTCCTTCCCAATATCCCATCTAACCCTGCCCTCTTTCAGTTTAAGGCCATTCTCCCTTTCCTGTAAAATTGTACACTGGACAAAAATCACTGTGTAACAAAAAACACAACCCGAGCAGTATTTTGGTACCATCCAAGTTCTCTGTGTATTTATTCTGTGAGGTCCCATCCATCATTCACCTACATGAAGCAAGTGACCTTTTTATGGAGAACTTTGACTTCTTTCTTTAAAATATATTCCTGCATCCCTTCAGTTCTAACTTAAGTTCTGCATGTGGGAATCGCTTAGTAAAACTTAGAGCCTGTGTGATGCATGAGCTCAAACAGACCATTGGCTCCAAAATATATGAGTCTTTGAAAAGTTCATCTAATTTAATAAGTGCAGAAATGCCATGAGGGTTTCACTTGGGTTCATTGCTGACGTGGGGATAAGCAGGAACAGAACAGGTTGGGTTGCAGCAGAGTAAGGAGTTATGGTTAAATCTCTTTGAGGAGACTTCCAGTCTTATTTTTCACTTGTGCTCAAAATATTCCTAATTATTTCCTTCTGCTTGTGCAAAGAACACAGCTGGGGAGACCCCACTTGTGTGGGGGGGGGTTTGGAATGTCCCCAAACCATTTTCAGCTCTGCCATCAAATAGCAATTAGGAAAGGACTGAACAAACGGGATTATCCCTTGTCCAGTGGGTCAGACTCCCACAAACCTGCTGGCCTTCCCTCCCTTGAAATCAGCCTTTCACATGGTGAGAAGAGCCCCAAAATAAGCTGTGAGTCTTTGTCACCTCCCTGCATCTGTGAGGAAAGGACTGGGTACCTTTGCTTCTTTTTACTTCTCTGGTGAAAAGATATTTTTAACTCCAGTGAACAAAACTATTTAATGCTGAAGGAAATTCGATTCACAGAACTGACCTATGAAGCAAAGGCCAAGTGAGCTACTAATGATGCTCTTTAATGTCACCTTCATGATACAGACATTTTTGTCCTTTCCTGATACCTTCCCAAAACTGAACAAGAGTGTTATTTCCATTTTTCTGCACCCAGATCAATCCTGCCCAGAACAGCAAAAACTATAGTGAAAACTACTATATATCTCCTAAAAGGATAAATTCCTGTATTACAGCTCTGCTAATGGGACTAATTTCTTCAGATTTATCTCTGTGTGGCTGTTCATTGTTCCTTTCATCGCTGCATGACTGCTAATAGATATAGTTAAAGCCTGGTGTTTAAAGAGAAGGTGCTTTGGTTATAATTTATCCAAGGAATTCAGCGGAACAGCCAAGATATTTGCAAGAAATTCTTTGATTATTTTAGAGAAGCTAATTTGGTTTAGTGGGCATGGTGAACTTGGTCAAAGGTTGGACTTGATGATCTTGGGGATCTTTTCCAGCCTTAATGATTCTGTGATCTTTCTCCTTCTGCTTTGTTAATTGAAACAAATCAAGTTTTACCTGGAAAAGCAGCAATGGGCACTGCTCAGGATGCAAATAGAGGGGCAAAGGTGCCCATGGAACAGCAACTGGTTGGGCAGAAAAACACATTTGCCAGGTGTAATTATTGTCCCTTCTGATTTCCATATCCATGGATTAATCAGTGACACCTCATGCTGGGCATCAAGGGAGGGTTCTGGCAGAGGGAAGAAAATGGAATAGGACGTGACAGAAGGACAAAGAATTTCATCCTATGCCTCGTGCCTAGGGGTTGTAGCACTTCCCAGTTTCCAATGAGCAAACAGTGGTCATGGAATCACAGAATCCCAGATTGATTTGGGTGAGAAAAGACCTTAAACTTCATCTCATGCCACCCCTTGGCATGGGCAGGGACACCTTCCACTAGCCCAGGTTGTTCCAAACCCTGCACGACCTGGCCTTGGACACTTCCAGGGATGGGGCAGCCACAGCTTCTCTGGGCAACCTGTGCCAGGGCCTCCCCACCCTCAGCTCCAACTCAGCTCCTCCTGCTCCATGAATGACATCAGCAAAAGCAGGCATGGGTTTAAACCCAGCCTAGGCTGAGAACACCCAGCAGTGCTTAACGTGGCAATTCCCAGACTCAGGTGTAACTATGATTTAAATGTATTGATTAATCTGAATTTTCCCTTCGGTCATTACAAATGCAATATTTGCTTTGGGTTTTTTATTTCCTCTCTTCTTTTTGTACTATGTACTATGTACTTTTTTCCCCTGACCTGTGAATCTCCAGTTTTTGGCACAAATCCAGTTAAGATCATTTAACTGGAGCCTGACCTTTAAAAACCTGCAGTGTTTGGAGTCATGACCAAATAAGGCACATAATCTCCAGCAGAAATAAAGGCAGGTAGCCAAGTTAATTTTTTAACCAAAGGCTTAAAAAAGAACCCAAAAATTAGAATTAAATTTTAATTTGGTATTCATTCCCATAGTTTAATTATGCAAGGTTCCTCCAGCAATAAATGTTTCAATCTAGAGTGATTGTTAATTTATGAATGTATTCTGTATTGATTTTGGAGCAAAGCTATTTAAGCAACATCACCTTTCTTTCAGCATTTTCTGTTTAGCAGGCTCAGGGTATTTGAATTTCTGCTCTGAATTCCTGGCTTAAGGATTTATTAGAGCAAAGGCCAAACGTAATTACATTAAAATATGAAATAAGGGTAATAATTGCAAGTGGAATTCAATATTACAGCAGGGGAAAAGGTGCCATTGGGGGTGCAGAGGGAGAGGTGTTAGGCTTTTAAAATGGTTATTCTTTGATTTTTTTTTTTTTTTAATAGTAAATTGATATCAGAAGGGGGAGGTTTGGGTAAAGAAGTCAGGTTTTTAGCTGATGGCAGAGCAAAATGTTTTGAAAATTACTGGGGGGTTTTGGGTGTGTTTTGGGGGTGTTTTTAAAATTAATTATTTTTATTTTTAATAAATGATAGTATTTAGGGTTATGGAGCAGTAATTCCTACCTCCAGAGCTAAACGTGCACCCTGGATTCTCTTATTCAGATATATCCATGAAAAGACTTCTCTAAAAACCTGAATAATATTTGCTAGTTATTTGCTGTAGGAATTTCTTGCCCTGAAGTTGCTGCACTATCCAGACTGGGATTAGTTCAGCTTAAAGTGGCTCCTGTCCACCAGTTAAGGGACAAAATAAGCACTGCCAATTCCAGAGTGGGAAAAGGATATAGGCACTTCTGGGGACCAGGAACGGTTGTAGGTTACAACAAGCTTGGAGAGGGACTTTGGACGAGGGCCTGGAGGGACAGGACACAGGGGAATGGCTTCCCACTGCCAGAGGGCAAGGTTAGATGGAATAATGGGAAGGAATTGTTCCCTGTGAGGATGGTGAGGTCCTGGAATGGATTTCCCAGAGAAGTTGTGGTTGGCCCATCCCTGGAAGTGTCCAAGATCAGATTGGATGTGGCTTGGAGCAACCTGGGCTAGTGGAAGGTGTCCCTGCCCATGGCAGGGGTTGGGACAGGATGGGCTTTAAGGTCTCTCTTCCAACCCAAATCATTCCATGATAATTTAGTATGTTTCTCAGTTTGGAAGGCAGAGCAGAGAAAGGCTGATGGGGAGGGAAAGGGGAGTTCTGACAGAACCCAATGATCAGGTGGGATATTTTAAAAATAATTAGAGATTTTTGCCAGGCCAAAGCCATTTCATAAGAGTCTGTGAGCTCTCCCTTCACCCTGAAACACTCTGTATAGAGGGAGGTGACAAAAACCCACAGGAAAGATTGATTCCTGGTACTGCAGAAACAGGAAAAACAATAATGGAATAATTTGGTGGGTTTTTTTCTCTTGTAACCCTGCAAAGAATAACAGTTTGTGGAGAAGTTGAGAATAGAGAGTGAAAAGACCTTGCCAAAAGCCAGAGGAGGGGGTTTGGTTTTAGCACCAGTTTGTTCCAAGAGATGCCCCAAACCGTGACATAGGAAGGAAAACAAATTCCTGACAAAGTGACCTTGGCAACCAAAGGCAAACAATCCACCCCAATTCCTTATTGCTTTCCAAACGTAGACAAAATACCATGTCCAGGTGGAATTCCATGTTAATATAAAGACATCATTCCTTGGGGAGGAGAGCCTTTGAGCCCTACAAATGAGGGGTTTTTTAGGCAGTTCCTTCCTGTGCTGTTTGCAGGACACTTTGGTGCATCTTTTGATATTCTAATTTCCCCAATCATCGTTGCAGTTTGTTTTCTTGTATTTAACAGCTCGTCTAGAAAACTGCTCGGGCTGATTACAGCAGTAAACAGGTTAAGTAACTAACTCCAGGCAATTTCCTCGACCATTTATTAGCTGCAGCTATCCCTTCTCTCGGAAAAAAAAAAAAAAAAAAAAAAAAGAAAGAAAGAAGGGAATCTTGTTTTCCAGGCCTTTTGGGGCACTTTCCCAAGCAGCTTCGTGGTAAGTTTCTCTCTTCTCCATCCTCTCTTTTTTTCCCTCCTCCTGGTCCGTGTTCCAGGTGTGAGCAGGGAAGGGGCACTTCAGGAGTGCCACTTTATTTCTTCTGAAAGGGGGAAGATTTAGGTGGGATTTTGGGAAGGAATCCTTCCCTAGGAGGGTGGGGAGGCCCTGGCACAGGTTGCCCAGAGAAGCTGTGGCTGCCCCATCCCTGCAAGTGCCCGAGGCCAGGTTGGACGGGGCTTGGAGCAACCTGGGCTAGTGGAAGGTGTCCCTGGCCATGGCAGGGGGTGGGACTGGATGAACTTTAAGGTCCCTTCAACCCAAACCATTTTATGATTCCATGAAAAATAGAGAACAGTTCTGCATTAGGAGGAAAAAGATTCTTCACGTGTAGGGAATGTCACCTGTTTCTGGGCATCTGTGTGCCGAGGGCTGCTGGGGAAGCAGGTGGATAATGGCCAGCCCACCCCAGCTTTGGAGGTGACCCATCCATGGCAGCCTCTCCTGCCATTATTTAATCCTTCTGATACTTGTGATTTCTGTACAAATTACAGATTTATAGAGCAATTTGAGATTTGTGAAGCCCAGCAGTGAAGTCAGTGGCTTTGGAGTATTAAAGCTTGAAAGGAAAGGGGGTTTGTAGGCAGATGGCAAGACTTGCTTTATTTTACAGAGTGGGAATAATTCCAGGGAAAAGTGCAAAAGATCCCGCAGTCATTTCAGCTTCTTACTGCCATCACCCTCCCCCTCATAACATTATATATTTTATGCTAGAAACCAAACAAATGCACCTGGCTGTAAAGTTTTATGGAGTCAAAGTGTTTCATAGTGATAACAATCATGGTGTGACCCAAAATGGGGCCAGTGAGATGAGTCTCTCTGCTCATTTGAGAGGACTCTTTTACAGCTTCCTTGAAAAACAAGGAATAAAACCTCCAGGAATGGCCATGAGAACAAAGTTTCCTGGCACAGAGAAAGAAATGTGTTTGTTGCAATATTTATTTTGCCACCCAGCATATAAATAGTGGATGATGCCTGTGAACCATGTGATCCAGAAACAATGCTTTTGTTGGGATTTGGGCTTTACAATTCCCAGAACTGTTCCATCATTTATTATTACGTTGTTACCTGTCACACCTGGTTACTGCACCTTTTATCAGCTGCCTTGAGTGATGGATGCTGGAAATTGGCTGTGGCTGGGGAAATATTAAATAAACACAGGCAAATGCTGTTAATGGATGTATTTCAAAGGCTGTGGAATTGCATATTCCACACGCTCCATTCCTAAATAAGATGGGGCTGAGTGGTATTTTTCCTGTGGCAGCTCCTCTGGAGGCATGTGGCGGTGAGCAGGGGGGACCCTGCTGTCACCAGCACCCTTGGGAGGCAGCTGGGGATGTGTTTGGGGCTATTTTGGAGGTGATGAATGGCAATGTGTCTTGTCTGGAGACTGGGAATGCTGCAGATGCTCAGGGCTGGGGGATGTGATCACCTGCTGTATCTGCTTCATTAGTAGAAAAATCCAAAACACCACAAAAACAAACTCAAAAAGACCCAAACCAAACTACAAAGGATGTTTTAAATAAACATCTAAGAATCTCAACCATTTGTTTTGTGCTTTAGGGTAGGACGGGTTTTTGGAGGTATTTATGTATTATTCCATATTACTTGGTGCACATAAATCTTGCAGAAAAAACTTGTGTATTCACAAGGAGAATATTCCTGTAGCTCCGTGTTTTTTGATTATGATTTACCATCAAAGCTGAACTTCTCTGGAAGTGCAGTTTTCTGCTTTTTCCTTCTCCCACCCCCCAGTTTTAGTGCTGGTTTCCCACTGTGTTGGTTTCTCTTCCCTCTTTATTACAGCAGGCAAATTTTGTCAGCAAATTTTCCCAACATGGTGCAGTCTCATGGCTGGGGAATTCTGATCTCCCCCTTGGAATGCTGGATATCCTGTCCCAGCAAACCCCTCCAAGCCGCTGCACAACCCACTCTCTCTCACTCCTGTCATCGCTGCAGAAGGTCCATGCTCTGAATTCATCAAAAGCCCCCATTAGTCTCAGCAATTTACTTTGTTCTGCTTTCCTGGGCAATTAAATTTGAAACAAGTTCATTTTTCTCGGTGTTGCCCCTCCTGTTTGAGTGCTGGAAGAAGCATTGCTACAAATAAAACTACACTGAGCAGATAATGGAGCGAGTCTAAAACTCATTTACAATTCACATCGTAAAAGGGCACCTACTGAGCAACTAATTTTTTTTTTTTTTTTTTTTTTTTAATGCTTGATAAAAAATTGAATATTTCTGCTACAATATTCATACCCAACTTAACCTGAAATGGGGCTTGGAGCAAAGTGGTCTAGTGGACCCAAATCAGTCTCGTATTCTGGGATTCCGTGAAATCTGAGTGTTTTCAAAGAGGTGTTTTTTTTTATTTCCCCCCTGCTTTTCCAGAGCATGGATGTGTTCACATGTGAAGTATCATCTAAAGAAGCCAAATTTCTCCACCCTCTTCACGCTTCAGTGATGTTTGAGCATTGCATCCCTCAAGTCTTAGCTGTCATTTAGTTATTTTCTATAGTAACCTACATTAGGTCACTATTTGTGGTGTAGTGCATGACCCGCTGCACGACCCAACTCAAGGATAAAAATCCTCACAGATAAATGGATGGAGATGCTGGAAGAGGCTTCCAGGTGTCTGTGGTGGGATTGTCAGCCCAGGGACTGCCCAAGGTGTTCACATCCCTCTTCCTCCCTTTTTCTTTGTGGGAGCAGACTTTGTACCACCGAGAGTTGTTCTTCACATCTCTGGAGTTTTCCTCCTGGGGTTATCCACAGCTGCTAAGAACCATTCCCTTGAATTTGGATGTGGATCTTCTCAGGTAAAAATAATTTATGACAGAATTTAATATGACAGGGAGTTCTTCAGAGCCAGCTTTAGGTGTACAGCAGATCCATCTGGGCATATCCTCCCACTTCAGCCCCAGTTTCAAAACTTGGCTTTTTGGGGGGGCTGTTATTGCTGAAATGGATATTAAAAAAATATTTCTTCCTGGAAAGGGCTGCCCAGTGGTGGAGTTCCCATCCCTGGAGGGATTTAAAAGGTGTGTGGTTATGGCATTTGGGGACATGAGTCAGTGGTGGCCTTGGCAGTGCTGAGGGAATGGTTGGACTGGAGAGGAATTTTCCAACCTAAATGATTCTATAATTCTGTGATTTTATGTCTTGCTGCTGAGGAATCATCACTAAATCCTCTCCTGCAGGTAAATTCAGATGCATTAGGAGAGAGTAAGGCTGTCCCAAAACCTCTGGGAGTGTCTTCTGCACAGGGAGGATGGAGCCCTGCACCCACCTGCTTTATTTACCAGCAACCTCTGACAATAATCCTGGACAGAGTTCCCCAAATCCCCACATTTTATCCTCCCCAAAGGCAGGATGGGACCTGCATGGGACCTTGCATGGGACCTGCAACCTAACGAGCAAAGGACTGGGGTTCATGAAGCTTTGGGCACAGACCTGCAGGCACATCCCGGCTTCTGGTGTTCTTTGGACTTGGATTCAGGTAGGAAAGTGCAGATCCTTGATCTGAACCAGTGGTTTGTGGATTAAGCAGCTTTGTTTTGCTCTCAACAACACCAGGACTGAAGACAAACCTCAGTTCCCCTGTAAATCCTCATTTTTAACCTTGAGTTTAACATTGGATCAACGGGAATTTTTCTATCTAAAGGGTGGATGTTGCTCCTAAGAGCTTTTAATTATTTTTCTGTAACTACATATGCAAGTTCAGGTTGTTTCTGGGTTATTAGGAACTTTGGGAATTCCATCAGGTGCTCTTTGGGGAGCCAAGCACACCTTGGGAGTCAGCACCATTCTGGTATTCACCCTTCTCTACAACCCAGCAATAGAAAAACCCCTCCAACAACTTCATTAGCATTAATATTACATGCAATGTCTATTATAATTATTTCCTGGTTTTTTTTTTTTTTTTTTAAATCCAAACCCAAACTTAATCCATCTCCCTTGAAGCATCAAATCAATATCTTCCAGTAATTGCTGCTCATAAATGGGTTTCTGGACTGGTGCTGATATTTCAAAGTGTGACTTTTCTCCTACTAAATAAAATAATGCAAATTCTACAGTGAAAACAATTACAAAGAGAGTAGAAACTTGTACATCTTCCTTTTTAAGGGAGAAGAGCAGGAATTGGGGCTTTATGCTCTGTTTCAGATGATATAAATTCTTTGCATAACCATGGAAAAGTTTAATTTTTCTCTTTTTACCCCAATTTAACTCTTCATTGAGGATGCACAGCAATGTTTGCCTTGCCCAGGAGCTGAAACATTTGCTTAATGGTTACAAATTGCTTTGAAAATTCAGCATTAAAAGCTTTGATCATGCAACTCATAATTACTGGTTGCTTTTAAAATGTGGAACAGTGAGTATTCAGTCCTGAGTTTTCAGGAGTGGCTGCCTCCTTGATTGTTCAGCCATGAGTGAATTTAAAGATCTTGCTGTTTATATACTATATATGTATATATTAAAGTCACAGAATTTTTTTTAATATATATTTTTATATGTGCTATATTTTTGTATTCTCAGCACACATTTGTCTGATTTTCAGGGTTCCCTTTTTTGGGGGTTTGTTTGCATTTTTGGTGATCCTTGCTTTAATTAACTATGTTGGATGCCATGTGTGGTTTTGGGGTTAGGAGATGAATCCTCACATTTTTATGTCAAACTTCATTATTTCCAAGTGACATCACCAAGGCCAAAACCAGAATTTGACCTTGCTGAGTGACTAAAGTTTGGGAAATACTGCTTTCTTTGCTTTTGGGATGTTTTTGTTCACCTTTCCAACACCTAGGATTTATTTATCTGGTGAAGTTCATGGGGTATGAGAGCATATGGTAATAATTTAGGTTTTTAGGGACTTGGAACAACCAGTGGAAGGTGCCCCTGCCCCGTGTCAGAGGGTGGAATGAGATGGGCTTTAAGGTCCCTCCCAAACCAAACCCTCTTGTGACTCTATGCTAAACAAATGCAGATTTAAGGAGAATGTAAACCCCTCTTTGGGTATTTTTTGCCTGATTTTTTATCCCTCTTGAGCTCCTGTTGCTGTAGGGTTGGTGTGCCCGTGGCAGGAGCTCGTGAGCAGATCACACAAGATGAGGCAGGGCAACACAGATCAGAAAGTTCCCAAGTAAAGAGCCTTTTCTAACTCTTAATTTTCCTTAGAGTTGGATGAAGAACTAATTTGTGGGGAGATGTGTCGCCTCTGCCAGCTGAAAACATGGCACAAGGCAAACCCCAGCCCCTCACCCTGGCTTTGTGCTGCAGGGCCTCTCACACTCACATAATTAATATTATGGCACATCTGATTTCCTTTAAAGCTCTGCCTAACTAGTCAGGGATCAGGATTCATTTTTCTGGGCAGCCTGTGAAGTGCAGTGTGATGTGTTAATGGGCTGACCCCTTGGGTAATCTAATTATCCATCAGGTCCATTCCTGTGCGCAGATAATTGACTGTTTCAGTGTCTCAGCTCTGGCAGAAACATCTCCAAGCCATTGCCTGGGATCCTCCTCATGGAGCCCAGCATGTTCTGGGTCTCTGATCCATCCCAGGAGCCCAGATCCATCTGATAAGGGCTGGGAATGCAGGGAAAGGCAAGGTGGGGTGAGCACCTGTAAATCCAAACGTGGCTCTGCAGACAGGATGTGTGTTCACCTGTGCAGAGGCTGCAGGTCCTCACGGGGTGAGGGACAAACTGCTCCCAGTGCCATTGGATGGAGAGCTGTCCAGAGGAAAGGCCCTGAGGGTGCTGGTGACAGAGGCTGGACATGAGCCCAGGTGTGCCCAGGTGGACAAGAGGCCAATGGCCCCAGTGCCACCCATGGTGTGTCACAGGCCCAGGGCAGGGACTGTCCCTGTGCTGGCCCTGCTGGGGCACCCCCAGTGCTGGGGGCAGTTCTGGGCCCCTCAGACAGGAGAGACATTGAGGGGCTGGAGCGTGTCCAGGGAAAGGGAACGGAGCTGGGGAAGGGTCTGGAGCCACAGGAGCAGCTGAGGGGGCTCAGCCTGGAGAAAAGGAGGGTCAAGGGGGACCTTCTTGCTCTCAACATCTCCCTGACAGGAGCGGGGAGCTCGGGGTGATTGGGGTCTGCTCCCAGGGAACAAGGGACAGGATGAGAGAAAACAGCCTCAGGCTGTGCCAGGGGAGGTTCAAGTTGGACACGAGGAGGAATTTCTTGCTGGAAAGGGTGTTCAGGCATTGGAAGGGGCTGCCCAGGGAGGTGGTGGAGTCCCCATCCCTGGAGGTGTCCAAGGAATGACTGGACGTGGCAATCAGTGCTCTGGGCTGGGTGACAAGGTGGGGATTGGGCACAGGGTGGACTCGATGGGCTGGGAGGGCTTTTCCAACCTCAGTGATGCTGGGATTTATAAAACCCCCACCCTGCCTTTCATAACCAACCATCACTGGGGGTTCATGGCAACCAGAGCAAAGAGCAGTGACCCAACACTTGACACCACTCACTTGGGGGACTCTCTGGACCGTGGAAACTGCTGTGTTTGGTTACGCATTTGGAGGCTTCGTCAGCTGAAATTCTGCTCCACCCTGTGTTTGGAGCCTGATTCAGTCAGGAAGCATTAGCCTTGCAGCGCTCCAGCCTCACATCAGCACCAAGTTGCACACAGTTATTGTTAATCTTGAAAAATACAGTTTGACTCCTGTAATCTCTGGGAAAAAGCTGCTTCGGCAGCACCTGCCTCCACGAGGCATCACAGGAGATCACCCAACACATTAATACTACAGGGATATTTGCATTATATAAGTAATTGCTCTCAATTATTTCCTCAAGACCAGGCTGGACTGGGCTTGGAACAACCTGGGCTAAGTGGAAGGTGGCCCTGCCCATGGCAGGGAGTGCAATGAGGTGATCTTTAAGGTCCCTTCCAATCCAAACCAGCCTGTGATTCTATAATGTTTGTAGGATGAATCTCTGTGGATTGTCTTTGTAGTGAACTGTGTATTTAGAGCACAGTCATTAAAATAATTAGAGCTGGAAGGAATATTCTCCATCCCTGTGTCCCACCGTCAGAGAAATGGACTTTGATCCTCCTTTTAATTTGCAGTGCCTCGTCAAGGGTTATCCATACACCCCTCAGATCCTCACCTTCAGGATTGTTTTCCTTCCCTATATTTAAACTGGAATTGCTTTGAAGTGTGTTTGCTGAGTAGGATCTTAGAGACAGCCTTGTGTCCCTCTTGCTCATGCCGTGGTTTGTGCTGCAGCCATTTAAATGTGTCCTGTTGTGTGCCATGTTCTTTTTTCTGGACAGATCCCCTTAAATTAGTGTAGTTCAGGTGCTTTCATGGGATCCCTTTTGTGGTCTGTGGGAAGGCACTGCAGGGATCTCCCTCCATGGAAGCTTTTCTTGAATCTGAATTGGATTTAATGCATAAATTTCCTCAGGTCGTTAATAAACCTCCATAATGATTCAGTTCGGCATTAAAGCCATTTGACTGACCTTTTTAGTGGCTATTAGAGGATATTCAATGTTTTCTCTCATAACTCTGGCATTTTGGGTGGATTTTTTTCTTACCTACCTTAATACAATTTTAATGTGCATATTCCAGCAGGTCAAGTGTGTTATGAATTCCCAAGTAGCTGAAAATCAACACAAATCCTCTCTTTACCCCTCTTTTGGCTTCCTTTTCTTTAACTTTGCAGTCCTCCAGCTTATTTGGAAGTTTTCTATCCCCTGATATTAAGGCATATCATTGCTGACCATGTTCTGATCAGAGGATCAGAGGATCATGAGTCACCAGCTGCCTCGGTTTAACAAACGTGAAAATACTTAATTATTCTACTGGTGGGAATTGAAAACACCTGATATTATAGGGCTGCATTTTGAATGACCTAAATTTTTTCCCCACTTTAAAAAATTTATTCCAGCAGAGAGTTTTGAATTAAGTTGCTGCACAAAAACATAGAAAATGGAGATGAAATTTGTTGGTTTGATGTGAATTTCTCTCTATTTTTTTAATTTAAAAAGTTATTATCAGTCTAGAAGAGACCAATTTTTGTGGAAAACTAACATTTCACTTGGCATTTCAGTGCTTCTTTTGAAATCTTGTGTTATAATACACAGATCAAGTGGACCTTTAGTCTTTATTTCACTGTGTAACAGGAATAACATAAATTAAAGAGAGCCCTTCTCTGCTTCCCGATGCTTTGAGGAAAATTTATGGGGGAAGGAAAATGTGTTCAGAAGCAGAAATTTATATTTTATTCTCTTGATTTTTGTCACAGCTTCAAATTCCTGTATGAAATAATCTGTTTCTTTTTAAGTGCATTATATAACGTCAGTATGACAGCTGAGCTTGCAGGATGTGTAATTAAGGCTGAATTGTAAATAACTGCACAAAAAGGCCCATCTCAGACCTGAATAAGCCCTTAATTCATCAAAAATACAGCAAGATATTCCACAGGTGGTATAAATTCCATGTCTTGAAGTGACTTCATTAAAAAGATACAAAATAATTGAATCATTAAGTTTTTAGCAACAGCCCTGAGAGACCCTTTTACCAGGGAAACTCTTTCATGAGGGATTAGAGGTTCTGATGGAGATGGTTTATATCCAGCACATGACAGTTTAAGAGCCTTTTTTAGTTAGAAAAGCTTTTAGAATGGTGGAAAATGGTGGGGCTTTGATAATGTTGAGCCAAATTGCCTTTCCTTCAAATGAACATTTATATCGTCTCGATTATTCCTATAGAGACTGGCCAACAGAACATTTATCTTCACTGTTTTTACAGGGTCCACTTTCTGTATAGAGACCCCTGACAGGGTGTTTCGAAAGGTCACTGCAGGTCCACATTAGTCATGGATAAATTAAATCCTAGCTTTGTTATTTTAGGTTTTTCTTTAAGATTCCAGCACTTGCTGTGTTTTTTGGGAGCTCAGTTGTATGAAATTGAGATGTGCTGAACTCCTCCTTTAGACTCTCACATAATGACATGTATTTTCCAGAGGCTAGGTAATGTGTTCTAATTACCATCTTGTGCCTGGGATAGGGGAATGGGAGAGAAACCAGCTAAAATCACCAGGCAAAATTCCAGCCTTATCTCCAATTCTCTTTAATGCTCAAAGCCTTTTAGAAACCTTTAGAAACTTCTGAAGAAAATCCATTTCATCATTAAATCTATGCCCGTGTTACAAATGAAGAGCTTTGCACCCTCCTTAAGTAAATGGATCACTTAAGAACTTCTTTAGAAAACGTAGTTCTTGTGCTTCTGCCTGGAATATTCCCAAATAAGGTGGGAAGTTTCTCAGGCAGGATAACACAAGCTTATGTCCCTTTCCTGTGACATAGGAAGTCACCCAGTGGATATGACATTATCCACAGAAGTGCATTGAGGGGTTTTCTTGGATTTGCCACTGGCTTCCTGAGTGATTTGGGTAACTCTGTGTCTTCCAGCACCCGTTAAACAGCTTTAATGGACTTTATTCCTGACATGCTCTTACATCCATGTGTTGAGAAGGGAATGGGTTCTAAATATTAATTATCCTGGAGTTTTATGCTGCTTTCAAGACTGCTGCTCCCCAAAGCAGCTCGTTAGGAGCTGGCTGAGAGCCAGAGGGGAGCAGTGAGCACATGGTGGTACAAACACAGCCTCTGTCCTGCTCAGCCTCTCTCTGTTGTTTTCACATTTGGCTTCGGATCAGGCGAAATACAAATATTTTCTCAGCAAATACAATGCAAGACTCATTGGCAAAAAATTCTGTGGAGGCCCGAAGCGGGAGTTAAAATAATGAAGGATGTGTTTACCTCGACCATGAGAGCTCCAACCTCAGATTGCTGGGACTGGTGATGTTTCTAAGAGACAAGGACCCTCTGCTTGGGGTTGAGTGTATTGTTGGAAAAACAAACTTCAGGCACAGCATTTCTGGGCAAAATTCCCAGCCTGTGCTGCAGAACTCCACCCGTAATCAACCCTGGCCTGTTGCTGCCTGTTTACTCTTGGATTGAGCAGAATAGGTACAAACAAAGATAAAACAGAGACAAGAAATCACTGGGAGGGTGGAGGCAGGTGAGGATCAGGCTCTTCTCCCAGTAAATAAGGAACAGGACAAGAGGGAATGGCCTTGAGTTGTGCCAGGGGAGGTTTAGGTTGGATACTGGGGAAATTCCTTCATGGAAAGGGCTGTCCAGCCCCAGCACAGCTGCCCAGGGCAGTGACAGAGTCCCCATCCCTGGAGGGATTTAAAAACCATATAGATGTGGCACCTGGGGACAAGGGTTAGTGGTGGCCTTGGCAGTGCTGGGGAAGAGTTGGACTCAATATTCTTGGAGGACTTTTCCAATGTAAATGACTCTGTGACTGTACCTGCACTCTAGACACCAGAAATTACAGATATGATACATGTTCCTTTGGTATTTTCTCTCTGTGTCTTTCTTTCCAATTTTTCTTTTTTTCCCCCCAGTATATAATTGCAGAAACCACCCCATGACCTCACTAAGGACTTCCAGCACAACCTCTTGCGTGCAAGGGGATGTGTGGTCTTCAGTGCTGTGCTTTGTTATTTATATGTGATTTTTGGGTGTGAGTAAGCGAGGATTTATCCTTGCTCTGAGTCTGGGGTTGAGAGGGATGTGGAGTGAAGGCTCCCCACGGAGCTGGAGCCCTGCAGGGCTGTGACTGACAGTCAGTGCCCGCAGCTCCACGTCACCAACGTCACCTCGGCTCGTGAGCTGCCCCTCAACACCACACTCCCTCCTCCTTGCAGAGCTGCAGTGAAGCTGTAAGGACTAGAAAACCGAATGAATTTAAACCCAAATTAGTTATTTCAGCCCATTTTCAATCTAACATAAAAATGATGAAACACCTGCAGCATGGAGAGGCCTCAGGCTCCTTGACCCCCCACCTCCCCCAGTCATCTCCCTTTCTCATGCCTCAATTCCCACTCAGCCTGCCCAGTTCCCACGGCAGAATTCCTGTGCATGCACTTGCTGTTCTGTACATTATTCATCAACATGGAAATGAGATTATCCCTGACATTTCAGAGTGCCAGGATCAGGGCAGCACGTGGCTCTTGGCTCTGGGAGCTCAAAGGTTACTTCCCATTTCCTGACAAGCTGAGAGGAGCCGAGTTTTTCCACAGGGCACAGAAAGCAGATGGCTTGTACTGGAGAGCTGTTTCTTTTGGAGATTTTATTATTATTTTTTTTTCCTGCTTGCACTTTATATATTTAAACAAGCACAAAGCAAACGCTTTTTATTCCCGTGTTGTTCAAAAGTGTGATCCTGATCCTGTTGCTTTTCAGAGCACTGAGGGGTTTAATTGAACTCTTCAGAGCGCGATTTCTTGATTATATCACAATGGCAAAAGTGAAGAGAGAGATAATGAATTCTGAGGCAATATAAATATGGACTTATGTGAGTAGTTTGCTTGAGCAATTCAATAAATGTGTTATAATGTACCTGGGCACATTTAGACTCCTGGTCAAGGCTGAAGAAAGCGTTGGTGGCAGGATTTGATGCAAAGATTGATTTTCAAGGCCACTTCTCTTTTTGAATGAATAAGAAGAGCAGCCAATAACACCAGCAGAATAACTCCACTCACTACCAGTTACAGGCTTCAGCTACAACTCTAGAGGGAGAGCACATCTCATTTTCTGAGCCCATCTTGTGTAGAAATAGGTTATTTCTCAGGAAATAAGGTGGTGAGCTTAGTGTTTAAATTCTTTTTTTAAGTTTACTAATGCCTTAAGACTTGAATTTAGAAATATCAGTAGGAAACAACCAACTTTCCTGCTGCTGGGCTATAGATTTTATGACTGTACAGCTTAACCCTTCATATTAAATGTTCCTCTTTAACACAAAGAGTTCAAGTATCGGGGGAATAATGACTAAAAAGTACTTGAAAATCCTTTCCTAGCCATGGTCAGACAGTGCAGCTCAGTAAGGGTGCAGTGATTGCTCTGGAGGGGCTGATCTGTGATGATTTATTTGGGAAAGGAGAAACAACCATGGGAATTTTGGCAGGCAGACTGTGTCATTTTCAGAGATACTTGGAATGCTTTGACTTTAAGGATGTGTCAAGTTATGTGGTGCATAAACCAACTACAGCAGTGAATTTTAACTGTTCTGGATCAGAGAACAGTGGGACTGAGCCGTGGGGAAGATGTTATTTGGTAAAATGAAAGCTGAGTGAAAAAATTCACGCTGACAAGAAACAAACAGTGGAGTATTAATTTCTCATTTACCTAAAAAAACATGCTCTGATAGTGAAGTGCATGAAATATGAGAGAACTCAAACTATTTAGAGCTGTTTTATATGAAGATATAACTTGTATAATGCATTACTTGAATTAAACAGGACTCGGTGCAGTCCCTGGGCACAGGTAGAGGTGAGAAGTTCCTCACATGCAACTGTGTCTGAACTCTCCAAGAAGGGTGTGTTGTACCCTGCAAACCCCTTTCTCTTTGGTCTTTTCTCCTCAGGAACTGAGCAGTATATTTATTTGGCAAGTCCCGGGACGTAGAGGAGGAACCTTCCTTAAAATTATATGTGAAAGGAGTGTTGGAGAGTTAAAGCACTGCATCAAACTTGTTATAGGTACAAGACTTAATTGGCAACATTAGTGATTAACATCTGATTGTGCTTCCCTTAACACATGGGATGACTCCTGGGGAGGGTCCTGCACAGGGCAGGGAGTTGGACTCTGATCCTTGTGTGTCCTTTCCAACCCTGTGTGTTCTGTGGTTCTTGGACATACCAGTTTTCCTGTGTTGGGTCTGTTAGATTTGCAGCCTCATACTCCTAATCCCACAAGATTTGGGCTTTCCCTTCACACTGACTGAATTCTGTAGCAGGAGAAGGGAGGAAGGCGTTTTCCATCCTTCCCTCTCTGGACTCACAGCACCGTTGGGTCCTTGGCTGCAGCTGTTGCCAGTGTAAGTGCGACGATGGTTTTCCCTGGCTACACAACAACTTCTCTGGTTTTATGACTTTCTGGGGTTATGGCACGGTGTCTGTGCCTTCCTACTGCACACACAGCATGGGATACTCTGGGAACAAGGCTCTGGCAGAATAAAGTTTCTGATATTGCACCTCAAATCCTTGAGGTCAGTTCTAGGTCCCTCATGACAAGAAGGGGCTGGAGCATGTCCAGGGAAGGGAATGGAGCTGGAAAGAGTCTGGAGCACTAGGAGGAGCTGGCGGGGCTCAGCCTGGAGAAAAAGAGGCTCAGTGGGTGCCTTCTGGCTCTCTGTAGCTCCCTGACAGGAGAGTGGAACTGGGAGGGGGGTGTCGGGCTCTGCTCCCAGGGAACAAGGGACAGGATGAGAGGAAACGGCCTCAGGCTGTGCCAAGGGAGGTTCAGGTTGGACATCAGGAGGAATTTCTTGCTGGAAAAGTTGTTCAGGCATTGGAAGGGGCTGCCCAGGGAGGTGGAGTCCCCATCCCTTGAAGTGTTCAAAAAACATGTGGATGTTGCACTTGAGGACACAATTTAATTGTGAACATTGTGGAGGTGTTAATGGACACTGGACTTGATGATCTTAAAGGCTTTTTCTAACATTAATGATTCTGTGATTCCATGACCTTTTATGGTGGGATTGCTGGCACTGGAAAAAACCCTCAGTAGAACAGACCATCTCTTAAAATCCCCTGGGGTGTCTTAACCTGTGACTGTCCCTGATCTCAGAAAGCAGCTTTAAAATGTGCCATGAAATACAGAACTTATAATATTCTTTTAATTCAATTCTATAATAACTTTTTAGTTTATCTCAGCTCCTGCATTTGCAAATGAGTTTGGCTGTGGAATAACGAAATGTTGTAAAAAAGGCAGGGAAAAGTTGTTGGATATTTGAGATCTTTTTATTTATGCCTGGATCCAATTCTGCAATTTTACGATGCAATCTCCTTGTAAAAACATTCTGTTCAGTGCTACATTGCACCCATGGAAACAATGTTGTTGTAACTTCAATCATACGCTCAACATGTCAAAAAGGGAACATTTATATTCATAACGTTCAAAACTGAGTCTTAAATTTTACAGCTTTCTTTTCAATTTCCATTTAATTGTGTGAATTCCTTTTTTCTTTCCACTTTCCTAGAAATCTGTGCAAGTTTGGCAGTGCCATCTTGTTGTGGTCATATTTAACTCAAATTAGTTTTTAAGACAGTTTTGATAGAAGTACATCAGCTTTGGGGGGGAAGTCTTTTAGTATGAGGGTAGGGAGGCCCTGGCACAGGTTGCCCAGAGAAGCTGTGGCTGCCCCATCCCTGGAAGTGCCCAAGGCCAGGTTGGACAGGGCTTGGAGCAACCTGGAATAGTGGAAGGTGTCCCTGCCCATGGCAGGGGATGGGTCTGGAAGGGCTTTGAGGTCCCTTCTAACCCAAACCATCCTGTAATTTTATGGTTCTATGATTACCAGGGTTTATAAAGTTATTTTATTCAACTGGAGATTCTGACGATCTTGGCAGGTTTTGATATTCCAGGAAAGAAACTACTTAAATTGTTTAAATGTTTTAAAAAAACCCATAAAAAACAGCAACAAAAGAAATGCCCCCAAAAAACAACAAACAAGATCTCTGATAACCTATATGTGATTGAATTTGATTACAGAGATGATGATCAATGCACTAAGTTCAACTGTGTGTAATCAAGTGTGGATTTGTTGGGAGGGAGGGAGGGAGGATTGAGAGGCAGCAGCAATGGCTGAGCACCTTCCCAACCCCCTGCTCTCATTCCACCATCATTCCCTGACCATATACATCAAACATGGTTTGAATTATTAAAAATATGGGCGTTAAACCTTGTAATAGACTTGGACCAGTATAGCCAGTTCTAAACGGGTGCTGTCGATAAAAACACAGGTTGAACCCACCTGAGAGTTCCAGAAGAGGCAGGAGCTGGAGCTTAGATGGATGGGCTGGAAAGCCTGTTCTCTGCCCCAGGTTTGAAGTGAAGAAGTGAACTGAAAGAAAGCAAATAGATTCCTGGTTTTCAAGGCATCAATTTTTGATGTTGCTGTACTTCATCTGTGCCAGAGACTTTAACTGATGGTGGAAGGGATGCCTGGGAGCAGGAGGCAGGTCACGTTGAGCTCCTTTAGTGGGGCTGGATCATTATTCTTCTTTATTGTACTTCCCTGTTCCATCAGATGTAAATGGACATGAAAGGTGTAATTTCCCCCAGGACTGGAGCAATGCTGGTGTCAGGCCTGGCCCCACATCCTGTCACTCCACTCCCTCCCTTCCTGGCTTGACATGTCTCTGTCTGAGCTTCCCATTGATAGTTACACAATTGCCTGGAGCTCTACTAATTAATAATTAGCATTCACTTTTGTCTTCTGCTACTCCAGCCAATTGTTTTTTTGTGGGCTCTGGCAGAGCTGCTGCCTGGGAGGGTGCTGGGCTGGGCTTCTGGCAGAGCAGAACTGTCACTGTTCATTAAGGGATGCCCTGTTGGGCCATCTCTGATTCAACATGATTCTGTGATTCTGTTTGCAACTAATAAGATTTAACAATTTACAACATGTAAAAAGCTTTTAAAGTGCCCATTTCAGTGAAGGAAACTCATTTTGCCTTTGCAGAGAGGAAGCAGGTTTTATTTTGGCAGATATTCTGGGACTCTTTCCAAACCAACACCTATTGAATTAAACTTTGTCTTTCCACAAATTACTCGAATGCTCAAGCCAAAATAGAAATGATAAAATACAGACTTACAGTGAGACATAAATAATAGTAAAAGTTGGGATCTGAGACATTCAAGTGACTCATCAGAACTCTGCCTTTCACAAGAAATGATGATGATGGTGATGAGCAGTGTCTTCTGGGCTGTCTGAGTTGGCGTGTTCCCCTCCACAGATTTGCGTGTGAATGTGATAAATCTGCTGTTTATACCTAAAAACAGGACTGAATGGGTTTTTTTATAATGGACACTAAAGGGTCTGGCCCTGCTGTAAAGCTATGATGGCTTTGGTCTGTTAAAAATCCTGAATACAGACAGGTTTTTCACAGCTGATAGTTGAACAGCAATTGGTCCCTGTCATTCCTGCCCATTCCATGCACTGAGGTTCCTGAACATCCTGCTGCATAATTCAGGGCTGATTTATGGGAAGGTGAAAACATTACTAGTCTCAGTGGAAAAATCCACTTGAACTAGAAAGTTCAGTTTTGCTGGAAAGAGGTCGTTTGAGTTGGTACTGCCCTCAAATCCAGCTGCTCCTTCCACAGGGCAGGGATGGGAAGGGCTTCACCCTCTGAATATTGAAAAGACCTCAACCACAGCGAGGGGCTCAGACTTACTGAGGAGAATCACTGAGCTATGGAGATGAAGGGTCTGGAGGGGCCACACAAGGAGCAGCTGAGGGCACTTGGAATGTTCAGCTGGAGCAGAGGAGACCGATGGGAAACTCATCAGGGTCTGCAGCTTCCTCATGAGGGATCTCTGCTCTCTGTGACCAGTGACAGGACCCCAGGGAATGGCCATTCTGTGACCTCTGTCATCTACAGGAGCTACAGAGTCAATTCCCACTGATATAATCCATAACAAGTTGTGTGTATATATTCTAACACAACCCACTTTCTAGGTTTTTCTTTAACATTTGTGCTCCCCAAAATCCACTTCAGTGGTTGCTCATGGCTTGTAATTACAGGTCTGTAGTAAGAGGCAATAATTCCCTGTCATTGGAGGTGTAGTTCTGATGAGGAGAAGAGTTTGAAGTAAAATAAACTGAAAATATGATTAGGAGGAAGACAAATGAGAACTCATAGGAGAAGAAAAGTAGCTGTCTTGTCTTTTTAACTCCTGTGTGTTGTTTGATCAGCAGAGAAGGAAAGATTTCGTTTGAGGCTCAAATTCAGGATAATGGGTCAAGGTGGATGATTACAGTTGCTGTCAGACTAAGATTTTATATTAGCAAGGCACTGTGGTGGTTGAACAGTTTTAGGGAGTTTGGGTAAGTCTTTGCACAGGTTTTCTAGAAGGGTCTTTGCTCATGTGCTACAAAATCTGGTGTGTAAGTATATATAGATAAAGGTTTTAAGTCTAATCTAATTGATGTTTTTAAAATTACTTATATTTGTTATAGTTACGAGCAACTTTTCAGACGTGATGCCTCCGAGATACAAAACAGCTTTTATGTGCACTCAGGAGCACTGCAGTTTGAAATAGTTTCCTACATATCTTCTCCCAAGACTTAGATGAGACTCAGAGCTAAAATGAATGTGCAGAAGCAACATGGGCATTTTGAAACCCGCCATAATTTAGAGCATATTCCGTGACTGAATTACAACTGAATATCTCATAATTTCCCCCACTTGTCAGAAAAGGTCATGCAAAGCTGTAAACAATCAATAGTTTTCATGTCTGAGACGAAGAACTTCGAACAGTTTTTCATGGGCTGTGAAGGTTAAACGAGGCACTTGCCAAGATCTATTGAGAGCCATCCAGGCTTTACATATTTTATGGAATGCTTAGTGCCATGCTCATTACCATGGCCATTAATAGCTTATGATTAATCAAAAGGATTTGGTTTAGATCCCACACATGGAATTCATACAATTTATCTCTTCTTCTGGGGATTATCCTGAAGAAACTGTGATGTGACTGGTCTTTGTGTACTGGGGTTTATGTGGTGCGGTAGGTAAAGCTGTCCCAAATGTTGCAATATGGGAAAGAAAAAGATGCTGTTGGTGTATAAAATCCCAACCCTGAAAATCTTGGTTAAGTAATTCTTGGTATGTCCTTTATAAACCACCTCTATTTCAGGCATCCACTGGCTCAGGACCTTCACTGCCTTCCTTGGACTGCAGCTGCCTTTCAGCCCTAGGTCACAGAATCTCCGAGTCATAGAATCTCCTGAGCTGTGAAAGCCCCTCAAGGATCATCCAGTCCAGCTCCTGACCCTGCACAGACATCCCAACAATCCAAACATTCCTCAAGCTCTGTCAGCCTTGATGCTGTGCCCACTGCTCTGGGGAGCTTGTTCAGTGCCCGACCACCCTCTGGGAGAAGAACCTCTTCCTCCATAACTGGGTCACACCAGCTCTTGCTGTTGAGAGGAGAAGGTAATGCCTTCTGCAGTGACAGCAGTAGCTATTCCACAGCTCTGTACCTGCCTTTTAAAGTGAGGCTTAAGATATTGTCATCAGCCTAGATCTGAGAGCAGCAAAGATAAAGGATTAGCGACTAAAGCAGGGTGTCAGTTGGGCCCCTGGGGCAGCTTATGGCCTAATCCTCTCTATCTGTTTCACTCTCCATAGATAGGGAAGCCAATATCTATTTAAGATCTCCGGGGCTCTTTGGGAGGATTAATCACTGAGTGCTCAGAACCTGCTTTGTAAGTGCTTGGTGTTGTGAGGGATTTGTGGGGACAGCCCCAAGTGATCAGTGTCATGGCAAAGCCACAGAGATGAGCTGTTCCCTCTGTTTTCTTGAAGGATTCAAGAAATGGGATTGGATGAACTTTATCTCACTGCTTAGGATTTGAGTGAAGACAGAGAAGTGGCACAAGGTCATGGATAACCTAAACACTGTTTTAGCCTGGATCTGCTGAATGAAGTGGTGTATGTAGGGTTAGATGGGATATTGGGAAGAAAATATCCCTGTGAGGGTGGTGAGGCCCTGGCACAGGTTGCCCAGAGAAGCTGTGGCTGCCCCATCCCTGGAAGTGTCCAAGGCCAGGTTGGATGGGGCTTGGAGCAACCTGGGCTAGTGGAAGGTGCCCCTGCCCATGGCAGGGGTTGGATGATCTTTGGGGTCCCTTCCAAGCCAAACCATCCCATGATGCCATGACAAATCCAATTCAGTGCTGAGACAAGGGGCTTAAAGGAGTTTCTCAGGTTGCTAAATTTGCCGATCCTGCTTTTCAGTGAGGAAGAACTATTGATTAGTAACACTGGGATTCATAAATATCCATTGCAGCTATAAAAGCTTGGTAAGGAGTTAAAAGGAGAAGTCGATGTGGGTTATGGCTCTGAGCGGGGCAGTCACATAAACACTCTTTAAACCACTGTTAAAGTCAGGCAACATCTCATTCCTTAACTTCAGGAGGAACTGAATTTTCTCATTCCCCAGATTATTCACTGGGACAAGAAGCAGAGATTTTTCTTTGCCAATCAACCAAAGGCTGGTTGTCAGAGGAGCTGGATATGCCAGTGGGATGAGGGTGATCCTGGAGCACTTTCAGATGCTTCTGGGATATGAAAGCAGTGAAAATATTTCCACACTTTGTTATAAACTAAAAATACTGTGAATTTTGAGATCTGTATGTGATTTGGGTGTTGGATGGGTTTTCTTTGTTGTTTGTTTGGTTTTTTGTTTAGTTTTTTGTTTATTTGTTTTTTGGTTTTGTTGTTTTAACAATTTTTCTTGGTTTCTCTCTCTGCAGGTTTGCAGTGGAAAAGGAGGTGCCCAAGGAGGAATTAGAAGTGAACGGCTTTTTCGGACTCCTTGCATGGTGTAAGGTTATTCTGCTACCAGGGATGGCAGTGGGAATCTCAGTGAAAACAAATTCATTTCAGAAAGTTTCTATAAATGTAGGTGGTTTGCATCCTAAGCCTTGTTTGTGCCTCCCTGCCCCAGTAGACAAACAGCCTTTCTGTGCTGCTCAGTCTCTGAGGGCATTTGCAGAGACAAACACGCCCTGAAGATCCCAAAGAATGGAGCATTGACTGGGAAGCAAAACAAACCAGGGATATTGCCACTATCTTTCCTATTTAAGCCCCTGTTGAGTCAGGAATCTAGTCCTGGACCACGTCTTGGTTCTGCACTGTCTATTTTGTTTTACTCAGAAAGAGGACACATTTCCAGGGGACTTGAAGATGAAATCAGAGTGGATAAAATCCCAAACCTTCCATTTTGGAAATGCTTCCACAAGGGTGTGGGGATCGTTTTTAGGAGAGAATCCTCACCTCTTCCTCTTCACATGGGGGAAAAAAAAATCCCCTGCCTCAAATCCCAAGCTGGGAGCGTGTCATATTGACAAAGAAAAGCCCCGAAAAAGCTGGGACAGAATTATTCCCAGCAGTGGCTCCACTACTGAAACACGAGCTCCAAGAAGACCCTTGGAGATTTCAGTTTATTCTACTTTATGAGGCAGTTCAGGCAAGGCCATGCGGAACACCAGCTTAAAAGTCTCCAAAATAAGTGGATTTACTCTCCCAATTTAAACTCTGGGCAGCTGGATAGAGTTGGCCTGAGAGTGGAAACCCCAAGTGGGGAACAACCTATGAGCTGGGATTCAAGGACTGACATTGTCTCATCCTTACGCTGTGTTGCTGTTCCTCTCTCAGAGTCAGGAATGGATCCCATGGAAGAGAGATCTCTCCTGATCCTCCACATAAATAAACCCTCCTGCTTTTTTTTTTTTTTTTTTTTTTTTTTTTTGTCCCAGAAATGGGAATATTAGCACAGAGCACTTGTGGAAGTAGCAATTTCTGTGTAATGGCTTTGTAAGAGACATGGAGCCCTGCAGGCTAATGAGCTGGAAGCTTTAATGAGCTCCTGATAGTGCTGGAGTAGAAGAGATTAAATATATATATATGTTTTAAGTGTCCAAAGGCTGAGAGTAATGAAGTGTGGAAGGATGAAGTGTTGATGTGAACTCCTGAGTCAGGCAGTTGGTCTGCTTAAAAAAAAAAGCAGATATTCCCCATAGTGACATTCCCCAGGATTTAAGAAGCTCATTTTCCCCTCTCTTAATTTTAACCCATGTGATTATAGTTAATACCTAACTAACATCTGTCCCAGGTAGCCTGGGATAAGTTGGATCTAGCAGCACAAAGGAATGGTAAGATTACAAATTAATTATACATGAATTATATATATGTATATATATATATATATATATATAAAATATGAATTATATATCATGTTACAAATTACTACATCCAGGTGATAATAAAAATTTTATTTCTATATATTTATAATGTAATATTTATATATGTGTAATACCTAAGTGTATCCTCAGTCTGAAAGAGAAGGAAAACAAGGTCTGCATGGAACTAACAGGGGGTGGATTGAAATAAAGTAGACTTGAAAACAAGGCTTAACAAACAAAATTACTTCTTTTGGTCAGATTGTTTTGGTTTAAACCTCTCCTGCAAAAGTAAAGTTAAGGATATGAACAGCACAGGATTGTTCAGAGCAGATCAGTTTGGAACAAGCTGGTGTGGTTCTCCTGTTAATGACACTTCTAAGATGACATATGAGGTTTTTTGTTCATATATATGTATTCAAATCCATGTTTTCAGGGTAGCTGCGTACTTTGGTGGTGTTTTCCCTCTGGACAGGGTTCTCAAAAGGCTGCAGGCAGCACCTCAGTGTGGTCACCCCAGCACGGCATTCCTGTCATGCACCATAAACTCCAGCACAAGGTAAGGAACCAACTGCCCAGTTTTTCTGTTGGACTGAAGATATCTGAATTCGTTGTCTGAACCTCTAAATCTCATAAGAATTCCTCAAGTGTCAGTATAAATTGTTGTTATTATTAACATTTTTCTGGCAAGCAGATTTGGTTTTCCTGAAACTTCTTGTGTGGGAGGAGAAGCTGAAGGTGTCCAAGACCTGGTTGGATGGGGCTTGGAGCAACCTGGTCTGGTGGAAGTTGTCCCTGGGGATGGACTGGGTGATCTTTAAGGTCATTCCAACACGAACCATGCTGTGATTCCATAAATGTGAAGGAAAAAAATGAAATATTAGCAATAGACAACGATTGTGTTGGCAGTGAGTGCTGGAGCGGAAGGTCCAGCCTTGGTTGTGCAAACAGAAGGAAAAAAGTCTGGGGAATGTCTCCATATCAGCTGCACAAATGAATGTTGATATGCACAGAGCAGGTTCTGATTAAATTCCTTGTGCCTTGGATTTGTCTCCAAACTGAGACACTCACACCTCAACCAGGTGACTCCAGCCCTCCTAACTCAGCCCTCTACTGAATAAATAACTCTCTGTAAGGGACCTGACCTGGCTGAGGGGATGTTTTCTCACTGTTTTTGTGCTGGTAGAGGAGCCTCGTGTGTGAGAACCTGCTGGGAGGGCAGAGCAGGGACAGTGAGGGCCTGTGGGGCACAGAGGGAGGGAAACACTTAACACAGCTCTTTAACCTGGACCTTTATCCCCTTCGCAGCATCTCTTAGGATGATTTAGTGCAGCGCCAGATCCACATGAGTGCTTGGAGGAGCAGAAAAAACCAACTCCCACGTACTCCTCTCTAAGCACTTGTCGCTTTTTAACTCCTTTAAGAAATATTTTATTTATATGTGGTTTTTTCCAGGCTTTACGTAATTATTTATACCCCCCCCTCCAATCTTTGATATAAAAGTAATTTCTCATGATTCCTGGTCAGGAAATTGCAGCCTTCCCTGCCCTTGCTTCTCGTGTCCCTGCTCCCCCCTGGCCTTTTGTGGAGGAATTGTTCCTTTGTCCCTTCTGGGGGTGACAAAGTGCTGGCACAGCCCAGTTGTGTTTAGTGCCAAATGATGTGTTACATCTCATGAATTTTGAGCATGACTTAACTTCCTACAAACATCTCAAAATCACTGTGTGAATGCAGCCAAAGGGCCAGGCTTTGCTCAGGGGAGTGACAGGGCTGGATGATGGGGGGGCCTGGGGATCTGCTGCCAGGGCATCTCACCATCTGTGACCACATGGGATGGACAGAGTTCAGTGAGATGTCACTGGAAAAGCCCTCTAAGACCATCAAATCCAACCATTCCCCCAGCACTGCCAACCTACCACTTACCCATGTCCCCAAGTGCCACATCCACACGGCTTTTTAACCCCTCCAGGGGTGGGGACTCCAACATTCAGTGTCACTGAACTTCACGGAGTGGCTCCCAGCTCCGATTTGTCTCCCTGCAATCAGTCCCTCACAGGCTCATACTTTAAATTGTAGAGCCACCTATTTACTTTCCCCGGTAATTATTTCAGGAATTATTCATATTGTTTGCCTGGCAAGATCCATAGAGCTTTCCTTGGGAAACTGCTGATCTTTGGGGACTCAGGTGGTTGATATTCACAGAGCTCATTTTTCAGAAATATCCAATTTTCCAACTATTCTTTAAAGAAAATGAAGCTTTTTTTTTTTTTTTTCCCTTGCCTGAGCTAGAAACATATTTCTCATGCAGAAAAGATGTTTCTTTTACATTTTGGCAACTGAACTATAAAGAAGAGCAGCAACAACATTCCAGGGCAGTGTCTCCTGTGCTGGGTCCTTGTTAACTGAAGGGAGGGACAGATCAATGTTGATGTTGTTCCCTTCTGGTGCTTTTTCTCTATAAACCCTCTGCCTCAGGGGAGGGTACAGGACACCACCAACTTTTAATATTTGAAGCTGCACCAAGGAATTGGAGAGAAATCCTCACTAACAGCCTTTATGTTTTGTTTTGGTGACTTCCATGCTAACAATGACAAAATTAGCTATCGAGAATTAACAATTATCGAGAACAGCCCCCAGAAGGGTCTCCTGAGGTTAGAGCCAACACAAGGGGCTGGGTGTGGGTGCTCTGCAAGGGGAAAAGGGATCTTAGAATCACAGTCGTATCCTGAGTTGGAAGGGACCCACAAGGATCATCCAGTCCAACTCCAGGCCCTGCCCAGGACACCCCAACAGCCCCACCCTGTCCCTGAGAGCGTTGTCCAAACACTCCTGGAGCTCTGGCAGCCTTGGGGCCATGACCACTGCCCTGGGGAGCCTGTTCAGTGCCAACCACCCTCTGGGGGAAGAACCTTTTGCTGAGATCCAACCTAAACCTGCCCCGACACAGCTCCAGCCATTCCCTGGTCCTGTCACTGCTCACACAGAGCAGAGATGGCGCTGCCCCTCCACTTCCACATTTCCCAACCCAAATTCAGATGCTAATAAGCAAATTGATGTAAATCCTTTGCCTGGGTTTTACTTTTTCTTTAGGCTCAGCTGCTTTTGTCTTGACACAATCACACCTGATGGACTAATGGGGAAGTCACTGGAGATCTGCTCTGCCATAATGAGAAGGGATTAGCTAACTGCAAGTTATCCTATAGATCTGTTGGATTTATCTCACAGCTCTGCCTCTTTGGGATGCAAACCGTGTCTGTTTAGTCTTTTCCACATATTGATAGAATGGAAGTGGCTGCACATGAGGAATGGTACAAAATAGGCTTAATTTTAAGAGGATGCTCTGTGTGTCATACGAAGGTTTGTGTGTTGTGGAGGGAGAAGGTAATTTGAGTCACTGTGCTTTTGTGAGACAAGGGCTTGTAGAATCACTGCAGGAAGGAGTCTGGACAAAGGTATGGAGATGAGGCTCCTCTTCAAGTCAAAACCTGTGATACAAAACCAAGTGATACAAACCAGTGTGAAGGGGGAGGACAGGGCTGGCACATCGCACTCCGAGGCCTCCGATGTGTCACTGTCACAGGTGTTATTTAATCTGAGTGTATTATCCACAAGAAAACACAGTCAGTGATGTGGGTATTGAAGTGGGAACATACAGTGTGAAATGTCAGAAAATGCATCATATTTTATGTGAGGAGAGCCATCCAGGTGTGTGCCCAGCCTGCAGGGAAAGGCAGCCAAGAGCAGAGGGGGGAGCACCTGATGGGCCACTTGTGGGAGAGGAGCTTTTGTCAAAACTGCAGAGCCAAGAGAAAAACATATTTTTAAGCCTTCAGTTGCTGCATCTTAAGCTGATTCATCCTGTCAGATTGGATTTCTCATGTCAGGTTCTGATCTGACTCCAGATGTCACAACCCAGCCCATCAGCCACAAATCTGCCCGGCTCCCTCTTCATGTGAGATGCTCAGAGAAGCCACTTACGGGAAGAGCTTTATTTGTGGATCCACTTCTTGGAATGTTTCAGTCCAGGTACTTCTTCTAAAAGCTTTCCTGGATGAAAATGTGTGTGCTGTGTTTAAACCTGCAGCAGGCAGGGCTGGTTCAACCCCAAGACTGATGTCTGGGATTTTTTAGGTCTGGTTTGTCTCCACCTGTCAGTTCCTGTGAGGTGCCTGAGCACCTCCATGTCCCCTTTTGGAGACCACATTTGTGGGGTACACTGGCTTGGAAAGATCTGCAGGTGTGAATATCAGGTTTTATTTTTAAATAAACCCATTTGCCATGTCCTTTTCAGACCATTGTTTTGGGAGGTGAACCCACTGCTTTCAGTGCAGGGAGGCTGCTCATGTTGCCAGAGGACCTGTCCCAGATCTCCTCCTGCTGCCCAGTTGTCTGTTATTTCTGTCAATAATGCACTTGGGCAAGTTTGTGTCAGAGAAAAGTGCTGATCTGGCCAGCAAAGGGAGCCTCAATGGCAAAATATGTTTATGCTGCTGGACACAACTGGAGGGTGTGTTGGCCTTGTCTCAACACAGAAATGTCTCTCCTGACTGCCCTGGGAGGGCTGGAGTGCCTCAGTGGTTCTCTGGGCTCTGCTTTGCAATGAGAAATCAGAGTCAAAAGGACAACTCTTTCAGGCACAGGGTGGGATTGTTGGGGTGTCTGCAAGGCCAGGAGTTGGACTGGATGATCCTTGTGGGTCCTTCCAACTCAGGATATTCTCTGGTTCTGTGATCTCTCACCTTACATTGTATGAGCTTTATGATGTGAGTCCTTATCACATTAAATAATACATAAATAGCTTTAGCTGGACTTGAATGATAGAGGAGGTTTGGGCTTGGCTTCGGGTTCTTACAGCTCAGAGAATCACAGCCTGGTTTGGGTTGGAAAAGACCTTAAATGTCACATGGTTCCCACGCCCCTGCCATGGGCTGGGATACCTAATGCCAAAATAAAATGCCAATTGCATATGAATATATTAAATAAATACTCAATAATTTACATTTTAAGTGAAAAGATAGGTAAACTAAAAGTCAGTCTGTAGTTGAACACTCAGTGGCTCCCCTGCTATTCCAGGGAGAGCCAAATTCTACATTGACACTTCCTAACGGGGATCTATCCCTCAGTGAAATCCCAAGCTGCATAAAAGCCTTCTCCTTATCTTTCCCCTTCCTTTAAATTATTTAATGTCCTTTCACTAAGTTTGAGACTTCTGTGAAAGGTCCCAAAATGGGCCCAGGGGAAGGTAGAGCGTGTCTGACTGCAGCTACCACATCTGGTGCAACCTGGTTGAACGAAGAAGGCTGATTTTCATCTCTGGGAATCGTGGCCATGGGGAAAGCAGGACAGTGGTTATGCAGGAAGGATTTTCATAGCACTGCTGACTGCAGGTCTCTGCTGTCCCACTTCTGTCATCAAGGATCAGACCCATCCAGAAGTGAAAATGTCTCTTAGAAACTCCTTCTCTTTACACTTGTGCCTGTCCCCAGTGACAAGTCCCTCATGTGTTCCCATTCCATCATTGGACCAGAGATCAGAGCTTGTGTGGATAATGGAAAAATATTCCCTCAAGCATCAGCTTCTGCCTTAAAAGCAGCTTTTGGTTGAAGGACAGACTTTAAAAACCTATTTCCTGCGCAGTTAATTAACCTTCAAAACCAGAGGGAGCCTTGTGGGACTATGATTTAATTACCATAGAATCCCAGAACGGTTTGGGTTGGAAGGGACCTTAAAGCTCAACCAGTTCCTCCTCCTGCCAGGGGTAGGGACACCCTCTGCTCGACCAAGTTGCTCCAAGACCTGTCCAACCTGGCCTTGGACACTGTCAGGGATGGAATCCAGAACCTCTCTGGAGACCACAACTGAAGGGAGGTGGTTGTTGGAAGAAGGTGTTTGCACAGGCAGGGTCTGCCCAGGTCTGGGCAGGTGGAGTTTACCAGGAATAAATAATTTCATTTGGCACCTGCTTAGGGTTGCACTTCATCCCCTGTGTCCCTAGTCCCTCTTCTAGGAATTAAAATAATCACATTATGTTTTACAATATTTTTTATGTATTATTGATGGTGCCTTATAAAATTAAACTGCACCACATTCACAGCAAGGCAATTGAAAAGTTTCAGTCTATTAACATTTTATTGCTGGAGGGGCCGTAGCTGGTTGTTTGAGCTACACAATCTATCCCAAAGGGCACAGGAACTTGCTGAAAACATGGAAAATTTAGCTTTCAATAAATGAATTAAATTGTTACAACTTGTTCGTGACAGTGGTTCCCTTGCACTACAATGTTGTTTCCTGATTTTTTGGAGCCAGTGGTGCCTCCTGTGGTTCTCCATGTGCTGCAGAGATTCCAGGGTCGAACAAGAGGAAACATTTATTTAAGCTTCTTAATATTCCTCAATCAGCAGCAGGGGGTGTTTTCTGGAGAGGAAGAGCTGCCCTTAGTCTGTATCTCTGTTAAAATATCCACAGGATAGGGAGGATTAATCTCCTTGAAGCTCATTAGGAGCCTGTCCCAGGCAAATGCAGAAACCCACAGCCTTTTAACTAAGATGCTGCTCATCCTCATAAATTCCCCGCTTGTTTTTAGGGATTTTCCAGGCATAACTCACTCTGTTTCCCCAAAATATTAGTTGGGATGGTGGGATTGAGGATGATGTTGCTGTTTATGGAACATGTTCTCATGGCTGCTTTCTTGACTCTCCATGCAGAAATGAAATACTTCCCAAAGCTCTGCTTTTCTGGGGTGTTGAGTCCCAAATGTCCCACTGATGTCCCAGCAAGAGCCAGTGGGAAGCAGGATGGAAGCTGTTGGATGAGTGAACTACAACTGCCTGGAGAGAGATGGTTCTTCAGTGAGGTGAGGAATCCAGGTAGGAAAATCCTGGATTCCATTCTCAGACAGAATGGAATCATAGAACCATGGAATGAATTGGGTTGGGAGGGACCTGAAAGCTCATCCAGTCATCCAGGGACACCTTCCACTAGCCCAGGTTGCTCCAAGCCCTGTCCAACCTGACCTTGGACACTTCCAGGGATCCAGGGGCAGCCACAGCTTCTCTGGGCAACCTGTGCCAGGGCCTCCCCACCCTCACAGCTAGGATTTCCTTCCCAATATCCCATCCAAACCTATAGAGAGAAAGAGAGACTGTTTAATAGAAAAATAAGACTTGAACCCAACCCTTTGGCCAGTGCAGCTCTTTGCCCAGTTAGTGACATTGCTACAGCTTGAAAACCCCATAATTTAAAGTTAAAACTCTTAGTTTTGAGCTAAATGTGAATTTCTCAGTCAAAATGAGAACAACAAATTTAAAATCAAGTAAATTAAGTTAAAACCATCCAGAACTACTGGGAAGCCACTGCAGAACTTTAATTTTGCTATGAAAAGAATGGAGAAAGTACTTGTGGAAGGGCAATGTCTGAACAAGCTGAGCACATCAGAGAAGGGGCTGGGGTGTGGTGGGTCAGCACTACACAATCTTTCATCACCTCCTGCCTGTCACAAGCCTTTGATTCCCGAATGAGTCAGAAAACCTAAAGTAGGGGATGAAATAGCCGCTGACCCCAGATGACAAATATCTGTGTTATTCCTTGTGCTGCAGGAAAAGCATCTTTAAAGCTGTCAGACACCTGGGGGAAGCTGTTGTTGCATGGATTGAGCAGTTTTTAAGACCATATTTCAAACTTTATTCTCCCTCTTTTTATGTGTTATAAAATCCTGATGGTCTCAAACCCTACCATTGGTGCTACTCCCAACACTGGTTGTTCCTATTTCAGGATTGCAGTTTTCTTGCTTAAGTGAAAATTTAGCTGTGTAACGGAAGGGGGATTTTCACATCTTTAATAAATAATGATATTTCTCAGCTCACTGTGGACATGCCAGGCATTGATTTAGAGAGTGATTTCTCTTCACTCTCCAGTTTTTTTATCCTCTTTCCCAAGCAAACAAAGCAACAGTGAGCTCCAGAGTAAAGATTCTGTGAGCAAACACAAATAAAAACTACTCACTTGAACTCAGCCTAAAGTTAAGCTTCAAAAGACCTAGGGGAAAGTGTAGACTACAAAGGAATCCCACTAGATTGTGGTATTCAAAGGAGAAAGTATTTCCCTCCTGGTGTCTGACATGCAGTTTGCAATGTTGGATGAGAGTCTGAGGGTTTTCAGATTAAATCTTGCTTAATTTTTGGCAGTGATGGTTTTAGTCTTGGTCTCCAATGAGAGGCAGCTTGCCTTGATGATTTTTCCTCCTTCAAGGAAACATCAAATAATTATAATTTATCATGGAATCACAGAATAGTTTGGGTTGGAAGGAATAACCCCATTCTACCCTTGCCATGGACACGGACACCTTCCACCAGCCCAGGTTGCTCCAAGACCCGTCCAGCCTGGCCTTGGACACTTCCAGGGATGGGGCAGCCACAGCTTCTCTGGGCAACCTGTGCCAGGGCCTCAGCACCCTCACAGGGAACAGTTCCTTCCTAATCTCCAATCTAAAACTCCTCTCTCTCAGTTTAAAGCTGTTCCCCCTTGCCCTTTCCTAACACCTTCCACCAGACCAGGTTGCTCCAACCCCTGTCCAACCTGTCCTTGATTTATGGCACTGTCCAAGTATGAAACTGTAGTTCCTTTTTTTTCTTCTTCTTTTCAGCAAAAAAAATCCAACCCAATTTTCTTGGCTTTCTGCTTTTCCCTGCTGTGCTGCTGCTCGTACCTCCGAGCTCTCAGCAGAGATTCCTTCTCAGCAGAGGAGGTTGAACTGGAAGGAGAATCTTTGCAGAGTCACAGCCCCACACCCCTCAGGCAACTGCTCCCAGGCCATTTTCTCCTCATCCTTTGCTGGGAGAGAGTTCCCAGGGCTGTGTTTCCACAGCACTGAGCATATCCTGGCCCTGGGCTTCCCTGGAGCAACCCCAATGCAAAGGATAACACGGTGCTTGTGCCGAGCGGAGCCCAATCCAGCCCTGCCTCGCTGAGCTTCCAGAGGGAATGTATTCCTACAATACATTCCTACAAGGTTCCCTGAATAGCAGAATAAATTAGAGCAGCCTTGAAGGTGTTGGAATTCATGCTCAAGCTGGCAGAGAGTCCCAGCTAGTCCTTGGAACAGTGACTGTTCCCAGCGCTCTCCCCCACGGAGAGCCTGGCACCGGGACACGTGTGTGTCCAGCAGACACAGCTTTTGTGGGAATGGAGAAAAGAAGAGATAAGCCTTTCAGGGGCTTTTTTCCCTTTTTTCCCCCTCCTTTTTTAATTTTATTTTTTTAAATGCAGATGCCTCATTTATTTATTTTTTTTCCCCAGTTTGTGGGGATGACACGTTGCCCTTCTGTAGGTGCAGGTGGTGGGGGGAAGGGTAAGAACACACCTGGGTCTTTGATCTCAAATTCACAGAATTAATAAGACAAAGGGAGGAGGCTTTTCTATTTATTCAGAAGGAACAAGCCATTGAAAATCTCTCACTGTAGAGAGATCAGATTGAAAAGGTAAGAAAAAAAGGTAAAAATAAAAGTAAGAAGGGACCACATGCTGATTACAGACCTTTACTTAGGTTAATAACTTCAGAGGCAAACAGGAGGAGATATGACTTCAAACAAGCTTTACTCACAAATAAATAATTCTATTCAATATCTAGGTTTAAGAAAACAAGAAAAATCTGATATAAAAGAAAATTAATGTATCAGTTCCTTCTTCCCTGCAAAATTTCTGTCAACTTTTGACTTCATTTCTTCAGAATTCAAAACTGCCTGATGTTATTGAAATGGATTCTGAAAAAAACAACACTAGAAGTAGTTTGGGTGTTACTCAAACACAAGTTTCTTCTGAAGTTTTGAATATGGTAATGACTTTAAATCTGTGTGGAATTAAATCTACAGAGGTAAATCTACATCTGTGCTTTAAATCTATTTAGTAGAATTCAGTGGAGTGAGAGAATTAATTATATCTGCAGCAAGAGCCTTGGCTTTCCACCCAGAGCATGTTAGTCACCAGCATGGAGAGGTTGACAGAAACGAGAGTTTCTTTATTGTGTCATAAAATTAAAAAATTTTGGAAAAAAAAAAAAAAAAACAACAAACCAAAAAAACAGAAAAGCAGCTGTGAAAAAAAAAAAGTTACTGCAAAGTGAATGAAAACGAGCAAAAAACTTTTATTTCTAGTTTTAATATTTAATATTTATTTAACTTCCATGCTGGGACCAGATTTCAGAGTGTTCCATCCCTCTGGCAGCAGGAGTGGGGCAACCTGGGGGTGGTGGGGGATCCTCATCATGGTGGGGGTTGAGTTGGACAGAAACGTGGTGAAAAACCTGTCATGGAATCATAGAATCCTGGAATTATTTGGATTGGAAAGAGTCTTAAAGCTCATCCAGTCCCAGGGACACCTTCCACTAGCCCAGGTTGCTCCAAGCCCCATCCAACCTGGCCTTGGACACTTCCAGGGATGGGGCAGCCACAGCTTCTCTGGGCAACCTGTGCCAGGGCCTCCCCACCCTCACAGTTAAGAATTCCTTCCCAATATCCCATTTAATCCTACCTTCTGGCAGTGGGAAGCCATTCCCCTTTGTCCTGTCCCTCCAGGCCCTTATCCAAAGTCCCTCTCCAGCTCTCCTGGAGCCCCTTTATGCCCTGGAAGAAGCTCTGAGGTCTTTATGGAGCCTTCTCTTCCCCAGGTGAGCACTCTCAGCTCTCCCAGACTGTCAGAGTTGGTCCAACCCTTGGATTTTCCTGGACCTCACCCACAGTCCTCACCTTTCCCTACCACCCTTCCTGGTGAGGGTTGGATGAAGCAGAACCAACAAACCTTCCCTGGGTGTGTTATCCAATTACCAACAATGGGAAGATTCCATCTTCGGCAAGAACTGTGTTTGTAAATTTGGGAAGGGTTAGCTGGGCACCCTTAGCAATTCAATAGGTGTTTTCTAATCAATTTTAACTACACCAGCTCTTCTGCAACTGATCTCTGGCTTTGACAGGGCTTGTGCAGGATCTCAGTGATGGGAACACGACCTGAAGGGTCTCAGCACTTGCCAGGGATTAGGTTGCTGCAAACAACAGGCAATTTTGGAAAGCTGCAACTTCTGAGAGAATTCCCAAGGCATGAACAGCAAAGTACTCAGTCAGTACAAATCAGGGAAGTTCCACAAGGCTTAGCAAAGCTGGCTTAGAGCACAGGGAGGTGTCATCTACTTTTCAGATGCTTGTCAGGAAACAGAAAAAGGGTTTTTTTCAGGGTTTTTTGTGAATATGTGTGTGCTTCTGAGGCTTTTGAATTACCAGCAGAGTAGTCCAACTATGGAAAAAAATGCAGAATGATGCAGAAGCCAAAGGCGGGGGAGGGGGGAGATTTAGATGGGATATTGGGGAGAAATTGTTCCTTGTGAGGCTGGTGAGGCCCTGGCACCGGTTGCCCAGAGAAGTTGTGGCTGCCCCATCCCTGCAAGTGTCCATGGCCAGGCTGAATGAGTCTTGGAGCAACCTGGGATAGTGGAAGGTGTCCATGCCCATGGCAGCAGGGGGGACAGGATGGCCTTTAAGGTCCCTTCCACCCAAACCATCCTATGGTTCTATAAAAGCCTCTCTAATTTATTCTGATGAACTCAAGCTCTTAGTGACATTGTAATTAAACCAGTTTCCATACTCCCACCTAATTTCAAAAGGCTTCACTTCTTACAGTTCAGGAGTGCCTGTGAGTATGCCTCATGTTGACTATTTTTTAAAAAAGCAAAGCTAAAGCACGGTTTGGTTGTATTTTAAGATGAAATTCTTGCTCTCTATAAGCTACAAGGTGACGCCAATGTTTAACTTCATTGAGAACTGACCATGGTTCCTCACTCCTAAAACTTCAGCTGCTCATAACTCAAAGTTCGGGACTGTAGGAGGTAAAAGTATAATTTAATCCATCATTTAAAGCCAAATGGAACAGCTTCAGTGCCATAAACAGAAATATTTATTAATGCAGTCATGCCCTTGGTGCTCCCTCTGTATGTTATGAGCAGACCACTGTGTTGAGTCCATGTGTTTTCCCTTCTGGAGGTTCCCAATCCAGTCCCTGGTGGGTGGTTTGTAGCTGCTGGAAGTTGTTCCCAATGACTGCAGGGAATATTCCATCTGAATCAGGCATAAAGTCCCCAACCCTGGTTCATGCAGGAGCAGACACACACTGTCGTGGGCACTTGTAGCTACATGAAGTAAGACTTTTAAAATGTTCTCCTCTTTATTTCCCTACCAATATTTCACATTTCAGGGGGTATCAAAGATGCTTTTTTGGCTGTTGAATCTTTCTGGCTTTTTGGATGTTTGAGGGGGTATGTGTTGCATTGGTAGTTCAGTTGCCTTTATGAACAAACAGGGTTTCTGCAACTCACATGTTCTAAAAACCTTAATAATTCCTTTTGTAGCTGTCAGAGCCTGCCTGGTACACAAGGTCCAAACAAAGAGCTTATTCCTCTTCTGGAAGGCTCTTTAGGAAGGAATTCTGATGGGTTATTCAACAAAGTCCTTGTTATTACTGTAGGTGATGTTTCATCCTTTGCACAGAGAGGTTTCCTGGAAAGCAAAATAAATGAACTGCTCAAGGTGTAGGGGTTTTTTTAAAGAGAAAAATAAAGCAGCAACAACAAGAAAAAAGTAAAAACAACTCAAAGCTTGTACTGAAGCAGAAGGAGAAGGTGCTGTTAACTCATCCTAAACATTTTTGTTCATGGGATACAACACAGTTGTACTTTTAAATCTAGTCAGTTCACACAATTTCATGGTGGCCAAATCAGAGTCTTTCCCTGCAGTGAGAACGATGAAGGCTTGGGAAGTGGCAATGTCTCCTTCCAGAAAAAAAGAGAGAACAAAATAAGTGGATTGTTTTTGCAGTAAGGGACAGAGCTGTGGGTTTGTTTTGTGCTTCTTGTTTTCCCCTGAGGGAAAGAGCAGCTGGTTTGAAGAGCAGGAGGAGGTTGGATGCTCTCTCCAGGGCCACATGGGCTCTGGCTGGGGACACTTGTATGGAATTCATTCCTCTGGGAATGAGGGAAAAATCACATCTACCCCCCTATTGCCCTGAGAAGGAAGGCACTCAGACTACTGGGGCCAGGGGGAGTTGGACATGTCAGGATAGGGGGGATGATGTTTCCCTTTCAAACTGGTTTTGCATTTGGATTGTTTCCCATCAGAGCCCAAAGAATAAGTGATTCTTGCAGTGACAAGTTCAATAAATGTAAAATATCAGTTTCCTTTCCTTTGGACAGACACTTAGAGACTGACTTCAGTCAAACCTGAGCGTGGAAGTGTCTGTTCAAAGAGACAGACAATATTAAAGTGTATTTGCTGAGTGACAAAGGGTTTATGATCCCTGTGATTGCAGTTCAGCTGAAGGGCTCCTTTGAATTTAACTCCTACTTTTGATACCTGGAATAAAACACCATGTGTGGTGAATACAGAGAGTCCTGATTTTACCTGCTGGATTTCTGGCTTGTGTTCTGGCTGGTGGGGGAATTCACCAGCACTTCCCAGCCCAAGGCAGAACATCTCTGCTCACTTCCCTACCACTACATTTGGGAGATGGGATGTTGCGTTCACCTTACTCCTGCTACCAGTGAAGTAATGTCCAAGAAAGAGCTGATCTGACTTTTTTTGGGGAATTTTAGTGCTTCCTTCTACCCTCATAAGTGGGTTCAGTGGCAGCTCCGCCTTC
>NW_020955343.1:321112-324416 GCF_003031625.1 Empidonax traillii | reverse complement strand
TTGTGTTCTGGCTGGTGGGGGAATTCACCAGCACTTCCCAGCCCAAGGCAGAACATCTCTGCTCACTTCCCTACCACTACATTTGGGAGATGGGATGTTGCGTTCACCTTACTCCTGCTACCAGTGAAGTAATGTCCAAGAAAGAGCTGATCTGACTTTTTTTGGGGAATTTTAGTGCTTCCTTCTACCCTCATAAGTGGGTTCAGTGGCAGCTCCGCCTTCTCCTTGGTTCATCCCCTCCTGCCTGCTCTCCCTGCTCAACCTCACTTTGAAGGGGTTTCAAGGAAGTCTTGGATTTCCTCAGAGAATACCTTTGGGGTCAATTCTCTGACTGGTCACTTTAATACCCTCAAGGAAAAACATATTTTTTTCCATGTTAAACAAAAATATTTCAGATCCTGAGATACTTGTGTTCTGCAGGAGAAAGCAGCTGTCTGTGTAGCAGATAAAAATGTGTCTTCCTTTGTTGCCTCAATTTCCCTCAAACATTGAGAAAAGGAATTGGAAAAGGATGCTTTGAGAATATTTCCTGAATCCCTGTTTTTAGGGGTGGACATTGTTTGTAGCACATTCTTTTGCTTTTAGGAAGTAAGAATTTAAAATGTTTTCAAAATCACAAAATAGCGTAACTGAGTAACTGACTGGATATTAAAGGCAGAGTCATGACAAGATCTGCAGACAGAGTTATTTTGTGTCTTGAAGTGATTTCTCTTCTTGGAGCTATTTTTTAAAGAGCAGAAAATATCCTGACCTGTGACACAGCCCAGCTTGAGGCGTAGGGACCCCACAAGCCAAAGTGGGTCCTAAAAGCTGGAGAAGATCATGGAATCCCAGCCTGGTTTGGGTTCGAAGGGATCTTCAAGATCACTGAGTTCCACTGGTTAGACAGGGATGCTTTCCACTATCCCAGGTTGCTCCAACCTGGCCTTGGACAATTCCAGGGATGGGGCAGCCAGAGCTTCTCTGGGCAACCTGTGCTCTCCCCACCCTCATAGGGAAGAATTCCTTCCCGATATCTCATCTAAATCTTTCCATATAAAACCAGCCCCCCTTGTCCTATTGCTTTGCTGGGTAACACGGGCTCTGTTTCTGCAGCTGTATTTGGGATTTGTTATTATTTATAATAATTCTTCTTCAGTGTTATTTTTCTGGACAAGCAGAATCTGTTCTCACGTTTTATGGAAATATTTTTCCCACTTCAGTGTTATTATACACAAAGATTAGTTCTGGATTTTCATCCACATGTGGTGCCTGTAATTAATTCTGCTGCAGAATTTGAGCTGTTTACCCAACAAGCATTAGAAATGTGAGGGCTGTGGAGGTGGGCAATGAGTTAATTTGTTATTCCAGTGTGATGTTTGATATGGTGGTGCTGGGGGCAGTAGAGATACTTGTTGCAGTGATTAAAACAGAGAAAAACAGTGTGAAGAAATGATCCTGAAGGTTAATCCTCCAAGCATGTTACTGCTGAACATCCCTGAGCTAGGTCTGCCTGACAGAGAAGGACCTGTGTTCATCCAGCTTTGGAATTGCTCCTTATTTTGACCATACTGTCACCCATTCCTGTACATCACTCCATTCATTCCTCCTTTTTTAAGTGGATTTGTTACTATGGAGACAGGGAAAGTTCCTGAGAGGGGACGTGGCCGTGAATGGGGCACAGCAACAAATGGGTTTGTGGAGTGGCTGGAAAATTATAGGTTGGCTGTTGGATAAACAGGTACTCTGTGTAAGATATTTGCTGTTTCTTTGCTTCTCTCTGAGATTTATTAGTGCCTGAAGGAGAGGGAAACGAGCGCCTTAATTGAAGACCTCCGAGGATACAGAAATGGTCCTTCCAAATATTGCACTTCTTACAGAAATTATGTTCCATGCTTCTGGGAGATTTTATTGATATTAGTGGTGTTTATTGTAATCCCTGCAATGTGTTCATTTATTGCTGTGTGTGCTTGGAGAAAGGGAAATGGTCCCTGGAACTGGAGCAGTTTCATGCAAGGTAAAGGATGGACATGCAGAAATTATCTTTGTCAGAGTACAGGGAAGTGAACAGAGGAGAGTGAGGGGTCTCAGAGAGGCATGAGCGGTCCCAGAGGGGCATTAGGGGTCTCAGAGGGGCATGAGGAGACTCAGAAAGACATGTGGGATCTTAGAGGAACATGAGATGTCTCAGAGGAGTGTGAGGGATCTCAGGGAAGCATGAAGGGTTTCAGAGGAGCATGGGGGATCCCATCAGAACCCCAGTCTGCATTTTGATTTCTGAGCCTGCTTTGCTCACAGATTTCTGTCGGTGAAAGTGATCAGTGTGAGGGATCAGGCTCCCACAGGCAGGCAGCCATTCAAGTGCCACTGTTAAACTGAATTTAAATCTTAATTACAGCAGTTACAAGGCAGTGTGATAATATTAAAAAATCTCTTATTTCTTCTAGCTCGAAGAAAATGTGTTCACTGAACCCTTTTGATTGCCTGTGATTCCATAACTCAGACAGAACTCCTGGCTGTGTTTTACTCTGTCTTTGCACTGATGGGATTCTCAGTGTTCTGTTGGTGTGATGATGGAAAAAGAGAAGCAGGGCTGGGGATGTGTTTGGAGCTGTTTTATATTTCAGTGCTATTGACCCACGGGGTGTGATGGTTGTGCTCTGTTTGTCCTTCCCCTGTCACGGTATTTTTAGGACAGGTTGTTTATGGAATTGCTAAAGCAAAGCTGACCTGAGATGAGCATTTTGGGATATCTGGATGGCTTGGAAATGGGAGCTCTTGGAATTCCTGCAATAGAAGTTTTCTGTATAATCCCCAAATATTGGATTTCCAGTTTCAGTGTTGCAGGATGGTGTTTGCTATGGGACTGTGAGAGAATTTTCAGCTCCAGCCCCAGGCACCACCCTGATTCCAGCCCCCTCCCTGGCACAGCTCACGTTTGTGCCAATTGGTGCCTTCCCAGCTGCATCCCAGGGATTTGAGTCCCAAATAATGTCATGTATCAGGAGACAGCACAAACCTGGGGCTGCTGATGGATGTGGTGTGGGAAACCTGCTGGGCAAAGTCCAGGGAGGCCGTGGAGATGCTCCAAGGGCTGGAGCTCCTCTGCTCTGGAGCCAGGCTGGGAGAGCTGGGCATGTTCACCTGGAGAAAAGAAGGCTCCAGGAAACCTGAGAGCCCCTTCCAGTGCCTAAAGGGGCTCCAGGAGAGCTGGAGAGGGACTTGGGACAAGGGCCTGGAGGGACAGGACAAAGGGGAATGACTTCCCACTGCCAGAGGGCAGGGTTAGATGGGATATTGGGAAGGAATTCTTGGCTGTGAGGGT
>NW_020955343.1:204426-321091 GCF_003031625.1 Empidonax traillii | reverse complement strand
TTGTGTTCTGGCTGGTGGGGGAATTCACCAGCACTTCCCAGCCCAAGGCAGAACATCTCTGCTCACTTCCCTACCACTACATTTGGGAGATGGGATGTTGCGTTCACCTTACTCCTGCTACCAGTGAAGTAATGTCCAAGAAAGAGCTGATCTGACTTTTTTTGGGGAATTTTAGTGCTTCCTTCTACCTCCATAAGTGGGTTCAGTGGCAGCTCCACCTTCTCCTTGGTTCATCCCCTCCTGCCTGCTCTCCCTGCTCAACCTCACTTTGAAGGGGTTTCAAGGAAGTCTTGGATTTCCTCAGAGAATACCTTTGGGGTCAATTCTCTGGCTGGTCACTTTAATACCCTCAAGGAAAAACATATTTTTTTCCATGTTAAACAAAAATATTTCAGATCCTGAGATACTTGTGTTCTGCAGGAGAAAGCAGCTGTCTGCGTAGCAGATAAAAATGTGTCTTCCTTTGTAGCCTCAATTTCCCTCAAACATTGAGAAAAGGAATTGGAAAAGGATGCTTTGAGAATATTTCCTGAATCCCTGTTTTTAGGGGTGGACGTTGTTTGTAGCACATTCTTTTGCTTTTAGTAAGTAAGAATTTAAAATGTTTTCAAAATCACAAAATAGCGTAACTGAGTCACTGACTGGATATTAAAGGCAGAGTCATGACAAGATCTGCAGACAGAGTTATTTTGTGTCTTGAAGTGATTTCTCTTCTTGGAGCTATTTTTTAAAGAGCAGAAAATATCCTGACCTGTGACACAGCCCAGCTTGAGGTGTAGGGACCCCACAAGCCAAAGTGGGTCCTAAAAGCTGGCGAAGATCATGGAATCCCAGCCTGGTTTGGGTTCGAAGGGATCTTCAAGATCACTGAGTTCCACTGGTTAGACAGGGATGCTTTCCACTATCCCAGGTTGCTCCAACCTGGCCTTGGACAATTCCAGGGATGGGGCAGCCAGAGCTTCTCTGGGCAACCTGTGCTCTCCCCACCCTCATAGGGAAGAATTCCTTCCCGATATCTCATCTAAATCTTTCCGTATAAAACCAGCCCCCCTTGTCCTATTGCTTTGCTGGGTAACACGGGCTCTGTTTCTGCAGCTGTATTTGGGATTTGTTATAATTTATAATAATTCTTCTTCAGTGTTATTTTTCTGGACAAGCAGAATCTGTTCTCACGTTTTATGGAAATATTTTTCCCACTTCAGTGTTATTATACACAAAGATTAGTTCTGGATTTTCATCCACATGTGGTGCCTGTAATTAATTCTGCTGCAGAATTTGAGCTGTTTACCCAACAAGCATTAGAAATGTGAGGGCTGTGGAGGTGGGCAATGAGTTAATTTGTTATTCCAGTGTGATGTTTGATACGGTGGTGCTGGGGGCAGTAGAGATACTTGTTGCAGTGATTAAAACAGAGAAAAACAGTGTGAAGAAATGATCCTGGAGGTTAATCCTCCAAGCATGTTACTGCTGAACATCCCTGAGCTAGGTCTGCCTGACAGAGAAGGACCTGTGTTCATCCAGCTTTGGAATTGCTCCTTATTTTGACCATACTGTCACCCATTCCTGTACATCACTCCATTCATTCCTCCTTTCTTAAGTGGATTTGTTACTATGGAGACAGGGAAAGTTCCTGAGAGGGGACGTGGCCGTGAATGGGGCACAGCAACAAATGGGTTTGTGGAGTGGCTGGAAAATTATAGGTTGGCTGTTGGATAAACAGGTACTCTGTGTAAGATATTTGCTGTTTCTTTGCTTCTCTCTGAGATTTATTAGTGCCTGAAGGAAAGGGAAACGAGCGCCTTAATTGAAGACCTCCGAGGATACAGAAATGGTCCTTCCAAATATTGCACTTCTTACAGAAATTATGTTCCATGCTTCTGGGAGATTTTATTGATATTAGTGGTGTTTATTGTAATCCCTGCAATGTGTTCATTTATTGCTGTGTGTGCTTGGAGAAAGGGAAATGGTCCCTGGAACTGGAGCAGTTTCATGCAAGGTAAAGGATGGACATGCAGAAATTATCTTTGTCAGAGTACAGGGAAGTGAACAGAGGAGAGTGAGGGGTCTCAGAGAGGCATGAGTGGTCCCAGAGGGGCATTAGGGGTCTCAGAGGGGCATGAGGAGACTCAGAAAGACATGTGGGATCTTAGAGGAACATGAGATGTCTCAGAGGAGTGTGAGGGATCTCAGGGAAGCATGAAGGGTTTCAGAGGAGCATGGGGGATCCCATCAGAACCCCAGTCTGCATTTTGATTTCTGAGCCTGCTTTGCTCACAGATTTCTGTCCGTGAAAGTGATCAGTGTGAGGGATCAGGCTCCCAGAGGCAGGCAGCCATTCAAGTGCCAGTGTTAAATTGAATTTAAATCTTAATTACAGCAGTTACAAGGCAGTGTGATAATATTAAAAAATCTCTTATTTCTTCTAGCTCGAAGAAAATGTGTTCACTGAACCCTTTTGATTGCCTGTGATTCCATAACTCAGACAGAACTCCTGGCTGTGTTTTACTCTGTCTTTGCACTGATGGGATTTGCAGTTGGTGTGATGATGGAAAAAGACAAGCAGGGCTGGGGATGTGTTTGGAGCTGTTTTATATTTCAGTGCTATTGACCCACGGGGTGTGATGGTTGTGCTCTGTTTGACCTTCCCCTGTCACGGTATTTTTAGGACAGGTTGTTTATGGAATTGCTAAAGCAAAGCTGACCTGAGATGAGCATTTTGGGATATCTGGATGGCTTGGAATGGGAGCTCTTGGAATTCCTGCAATAGAAGTTTTCTGTATAATCCCCAAATACTGGATTTCCAGTTTCAGTGTTGCAGGATGGTGTTTGCTATGGGACTGTGAGAGAATTTTCAGCTTCAGCCCCAGGCACCACCCTGATTCCAGCCCCCTCCCTGGCACAGCTCACCTTTGTGCCAATTGGTGCCTTCCCAGCTGCATCCCAGGGATTTGAGTCCCAAATAATGTCGTGTATCAGGAGACAGCACAAACCTGGGGCTGCTGATGGATGTGGTGTGGGAAACCTGCTGGGCAAAGTCCAGGGAGGCCGTGGAGATGCTCCAAGGGCTGGAGCTCCTCTGCTCTGGAGCCAGGCTGGGAGAGCTGGGCATGTTCACCTGGAGAAAAGAAGGCTCCAGGAGACCTGAGAGCCCCTTCCAGTGCCTAAAGGGGCTCCAGGAGAGCTGGAGAGGGACTTGGGACAAGGGCCTGGAGGGACAGGACAAAGGGGAATGACTTCCCACTGCCAGAGGGCAGGGTTAGATGGGATATTGGGAAGGATTTCTTGGCTGTGAGGGTGGTGAGGCCCCGGCACAGGTTGTCCAGAGCAGCTGTAGTAAAAAAAAAAAAAAAGTGTTTTCTCTTCCTTTTCCTTTATTTTGCTGTAATATTTCACTTGGGAAAGCTGGTTTAACCCCTCTGCTTCCCTGGTGTGTAATTATGTGACCACACACTGTGTGTGCTCTTGAGAGCCCTTCCCTCCTTCTGAAGGAGGGCTGGAAGTGGTAAAACCTGGACTAAAGTCTGGAATTATCCATGGATGAGTGTTTCTGGAGTGGGCTGTGTGGAGCTGGAGCCAGGACAGAGTCAGGTGTGGGCTCCTGAGCACAGAGGGTAAAGCTGTTCCAGATCTCCCAGGGAATAAACAAAACATCAGAAGCAGATTTGGCTTTTCTCAGGCTCTTGTTTCCCGGGGCTCTGATAATTGGGGTCATGCACTTGAAATTTTTTTTTCCTGTGAAAATTCCTTTTTCTGTGACAGGAAAAGATTGATTCATACAATTTTTTCTGCCTCTAAATCTGCAAATCCCTTTCTCTGCAAAGTGTGAATCTGTGCAGAGAGAACTCTGCCCTCAACCTGCATTGATCTATTTGGACTTGCACAAGGTGATTGATCACAAAGGGAACAATGAGGTAGATTTGAGGGAAGAGCTGGTGCTCTCAGATAATGATCCTGCCAGGATCAGACTCTGACTGGTATTTCACATGTGGTGTGATCAAAGAACTGAAATTGCACTGGAAAACGTTGAATCTGAATTTTTCTGGCACACCCCTGATACTTTCAAGGAATCTGGAGCCCTGAGGAAGGAGGATGCTGACAGGGCTGGATGTTTCCCGTTGACTTGTGAAGTCATACAGCTCCATGCACTTCCAAAAAAAAAAAAAAACCACCCAGAACAAGTTTTATACAGCTTTTTACAAAGCTTTTCTTGGCCCAAGGCCATTCCCTGCTGTTCAGTTGATTGTGGAAACCAGCAAGTATTTACAAACAAAAGCAACCAGGGCATTATCACGGGGCTACTCAAGTGTACACATCTCTAACAGGCTGCAGATCACACACTTCCTGCAATTCCTTGGCTTTTAAATGAGTGTTTGCAGCCTAGAGTGTTTGCAGCCTAGAGTGTTTGCAGCAGGAAAAGAATCTGTGTGATCCATTCTTTGGCCACTAGCCATTTCTGTGAGTTCAAACTGATCCAACAGTAAAAATGTCATCTTAGGTCTCTCACAGGACAGGGAGAGGCAGGAGGACCAAGGACTTTGAGTGTGATGGTTCCAGATTCTAAGTGCTCCTCAGTAGTCCTCACTCTTGGCAGAGCCGATTGTCAGTGTGGATCCTGGGTGGATTTGGGTAAGAAGAGAGGTGCTGTAGGAAGAAAGACCCACCCAAACCTGTGCCTTGTCCCACTGAGCACTGCAGGTCACGTAACTCACCCTCAGAGCACAGCCATGTCAGTTCAGAGCCAAGGGCACTGTCCCTCAGCTCCTCATCCATCCCTGATGGAATTCGACCCTGCTTTCCATTCACCCTTTATCCAATAATCATAGAATTCTGGAATGGTTTGGGCTGGAAGGGACCTTTAAGGCCATCCAGTTCCATCCCATGCCACAGTCAGGGACACCTTCCACTAGCCCAGGTTGCTCCAAGCCCAGTCCAACCTGGCCTTGGACACTTGGGATGGGGCAGCTGCAGCTTCTCTGGGCAATCTTTGCCAGGGCCTCCCCATCCTCACAGCCAAGAATTCCTTCCCCATATCCCATTTAGCCCTGCCCTCTTTCAGCTTAAAGCCATTCCCCCTTGACCTATCCCTCCATTCAATGTCCCAAGTCCCTCTCCAGCTCTCTTGGAGCTCCTCTGGGCACTGAAAAGGGCTCTAAGGTCACCCTGCAGCCTTCTCTTCTCCAGGCTGAAGAATCCCAGTTCTCTCAGTCTTTTCTCATAGGAGGGGAGCTCCATCCCTCTCATCATCTCCATAGCCTCTTATGAATTGACTGGTTTAGCTCCTTGACCTTAAAGAAATGAAGGGAGAACACCTCGTTTTCTGATTAATTGGTAAATAGGATTCAAGGCTGTTACTGAATTTCTGTATCTCTGTGCAGAGTTGTGGCAGTGTTTTGTGATCTCCAGGTTGAGTCCTGGTGCTTTAATTAGAACTCAACTCAGCTGAGGTGGTTTTAATGCCCACTGATATTTGGGCTGTGTGATGTTGGGCAGAGCAGGGCTTTGACAGTGATTTGCTGAAACACTCACATTTCATTTGGGCAGCTGGTGAACTGAAGTATTTGCCAAATCATGAACAAGGCAGACACTTATTCCAATTATATGGTTTGATTTGCTCCAGCAATCAATTCGGGGTCAGGGAGCCACGGTGCAAATTGAAAGTAAAGCCCCGTGGAAAAGTGACTTAAACCGGCTCCGTTCAGCCTGAGGGATTGAGAGGGAGCACTCAGAGAAAAACGACACAAAATGATACCACTGCTCAGGCAGGATGGACCCAAATGTGTTAAACCAGGTTTGATATTTATTCTTGACTTTCAGTGCCACAAATGTATCATTGGAACACTCAGTGCGTCACCAAATTCCGGTGAAAAAGTGTCGGAGCAGCTTCTCCGCAGAGCGAGATCCGGGCAATTCACAGAAAGTGATGGGACACAGGGAAGGGAATTCCTCGGGTCATTGGCACTGACTGTTTCATAACTGGCAGGGAGCAGTTAACAAGTTCTCAGGTATTTTTTCAGTTCAGGTCTGCAGTTTGTTCTGGATCCAAAGTGCAACCAGAGGGAGAGACCAAGGAGGTGAGACTGGGTCTGTTGGCATCATCATGGGAAAGGCACCAAGGAAAAGCAGTGAGAAACTAGAGCAGCAGCAGGTGATTTTTAAAAAAGTTCTACTTGGACTCATTGTAATTCTTCCTTCTCAGTAGGTTTCCCCTGTTCACTTCCATTTTGGCTTCCACCAAAGCAGGTGGTAAAAGAGCCCCATCCAACCTGGCCTTGGACACTTCCAGGGATCCAGGGACAGCCACAGCTTCTCTGGGCAACCTGTGCCAGGGCACCACCACCCTCACAGCCAGGAATTCCTTTCCAGTATCCCATCTAACCCTGCCCTCTGGCAGTGGGAAACCATTCCCCCTTGTCCTGTCACTATATCCCTTGTCCAAAGTCCCTCTCCAAGATCTCTGATTTCCTGGGAGCACCTGGCTTGACAAACCCTCTGTTCCTGCTCTCAGTGGTTGTTATAAACTATTTGCAGAACAGTGGACAAGTACAGGTATTCAAGTCCTTCATAAGTTCTTTCCCGGATCAAAGTTTTCCTCAGGCTTGACAAAATCTGTTTGGGAAATGGGGTGAAGTGCTTTATTTTCCATGAGGATTTTTTCTGTTTAGCCTTTAAAGCACAATTATAAATTAAGAGCTTTTTGGGTTTTATTTTGCAGTGCTCATCCTAATGAATTACAAGCAGGCTGAGTTTGCAAGCTGCAAATTGCTGAATAAACTGCCAGATAATAGAATTTAGTGAGTGTTTTTAATTTATCCCCCTGCCCACAGCGCTGCAAAATGTTATTGTGATAGAGGGTTTATATCCATCATTATGTCCCTTCATTTAGAGCCTTCTCAGAGAGCATTATTAGTGATTATTAGTGATAATATTGTCTCAGTCTCCACCATGGCAGCTTCTCCAAAGTGCTGATATGGGCTGAATGTGATTCACTCTCATCTTAAAGTGATAGAAGAGTTTTAAGGATTTCCCTGTAAAAATATGCTAAGAAAATTAAAAATTGATCTTATTTTCACGGGAGAAAAATATTCACTCCAGTGTTCATCTAAAAATAGGAATATTAATCCCCCTGTGTGTGACAGGAGGACATGTGACCCTCATTTGTACAGAACTAACCCTCTCTGAGCAGATTTTTTACAAAGGCTTCAAAGCTTTAAATAACTTGGTTTCACCATTGCTAACCCAGACTGGGGAGGAATTAAAAAAAAGGCAAGTTCTGGGGGCAGTTATCCAACATCCACAGCCGAGGTGGGCTTTGGAAGGGCTCCAGTGCCTCCATCCCTGCAAAAGCTCCTCATGAAGCTGTGAAACCCAGGCCAAGAGTTTCATCCTCCAAAGACAACCCCTGACTGGGGAGTAGAACTTCAAGTCCTTCAAATTTGGGGCTGAAATAATAACATTTAAGATTGTTATGGAAGGAAAAAAACTTCACCTGTAACAGGTAGGACTGGGATGAGTGTGGAACATGAAGATTGATCTGTTTTTACCCCTGGATGAGGTAGATGATGTAACTGTGTTGTCACAGGTTCTGTAACACATTTTGAGGGCAAGGTTTGCCTAAATAAAACAATTAAACAGCTTGATAAAAGCCCTGAATTTTGAAAACTAGTTAAAAAGTATTTCCTGCTTCCATAAATATGGCTTTTATTTGGTTTAGGTTTGAAATGGAGCATGTGGATGTTGAGGAAAACACATCTCAACAATCCAATTAAAAACATCACCAAGATCCTTTGAAAAATATTCACCTTATGCATCTCAACCCAGTGCATGAAGGAGGTGATGGATCACTCTGGAAAACCCTGAAACCATGGTTTTAATGAGAACCATCCTCATGTCCTTGGGATATGCCAGAGAAGATGGATGTTGGCTCCTTCCTGCCTTGGTAGGGTTCCAACAGTGAAGTGAAGACCAGCAGCTTCAGGGACACCTCACACTTCATGAGGTTGCTCCAAGCCCCATCCAACCTGGCCTTGGACACTTCCAGGGATGGAGCAGCCACAGCTTCTCTGGGCAACCTGTGCCAGGGCCTCCCCACCCTCACAGCCAATATCCCAACTAACCCTGTCCTCTGGCAGTTTGAAGCCATTCCCCCTTGTTTTGTCGCTCCAGACGCTGGTCCAAAGTCCCTCTCCAGCTCTCTTGGAGCCCCTTTAGGCACTGGAAGGGGCTCAAAGGTATCCCTGGAGCCTTCTCTTCTCCAGGTGAACACCCCCAGCTCTCTCAGCCTGGCTCCATTAAAGGTGAGTCCATCCCTCTGATTCATCTCCATGGAGCTGTCATTCCAAAACTCCTCTGAATCTGAGTCTCCTCTAATTCCATGGTGCTTCAGGGGGTCAGAGCAGTGACTTCATCCTCTAATTTAAATGGTTTCTATCCCAAGCAAATCTCACTATAGCAATGGGAGAAGCAGCAGAATGATGCATCATCTCACAGCTTTAAATGATTTTGTTTACTGTCTGTGTTAGATATTAAACATTATGTCCTGAGATGTGTGGCTGGAGAGAATTTCAGTAGCTTTGACATCAAGGTAAGAGAAAAATAATAAAAATATCCCAATTGCTTTTATAACCCAGCCCAAAGTATCCAGGGAGCACTAAAGCTAAAATGACTTTTTGCCAATAATTGTCTTTTGGTTCTTTAAAGCAATAGAGTCAAAGCTCTGTAGAGTTAATACCACCAGTTATGGGATTTGTATCTCTGCTAAATGCAAAATTTAATTCAGTCTTCAGTTGTTTAAAATTTAAAATCTAAACTTGAGTGTGTCATAAAAAACTGGGCTGCTTCTCTTGCTTATTAGTGGGAGGGTAAAAATTGGTCTAATTCCATAGAATTCAGGGGCATTGATATTACTCTGGGGTTTATTAAAGGGGAAATGTTCTTTTCATATGTAAACCATGGAAAGGCTGAGACATCAAGCAAATTATGAAAATTCAGTTGTGTAACAAGGGATTGTCTCTGTATTGTACGAAAATTTAGAGTCTGGGAGTCACTGCCTGGCTGTGACTGTGAAGGTCACTGGGGCTTGTGCAGAGACACAAAACCCTGCACGGTCAGGTTGGATTTGAGCTTCCCTTTCTCCTGTTGGAAATCTGGTGGGAATCCTGTCATAGAATCATGGAATCACAGGATGGTTTGGGTCAGCAGGGACCTTAAAGCCCATCCTATCCCACCCCCTGGCAATGGCAGGGGCACTTCCCACTATCCCAGGTTGCTCCAAGTCCCGTCTAATCTGGCCTTGGACACTTCCAGGGATGAGGCAGCCACAGCTTCTCTGGGAATTCTATTCCAGCACCTCACCACTCTCACAGGGAACAATTTCTTCCCAATACCCCATCTGACCCTGCCCTCTGGCAATGTCCCTCCTTGTCCTGTCCCTCCATCCCCTGTGCAAAGTCCCTCTCCAGCTCTTGGAGCCCCGTTAGGTGCTGGAAACCTCAAGCAGAGGCTTTTCTGTGGCCTTGAATTTCAGATGAACAGGCAGGAAAGGAAGGGATTAGGATCATACAGGACATTTTGTATTTTGAGGGCAAAATGTAGTTTGAAATTCCTCCTATGTGAATGGAATAAATAAAAATTTAATATAAATTCCATTTAAAAAATTACTAAACCTTGAAAATGTTCTTTGCATTTAGTGCACTAAAATAGCAATGAAACATTGCAAGATATTTTCAGAGACTTTCATGAAAATATTCATAAAGGGTTGAGGAAAATAGTTTTTAAAAGTACCCATAATTCCAATAAAGGTCCACTAATAAGTAAATCCTCCTGACAGAATCAGGCAGGAGAAAAAAATGACACAGCAGACCAATATTACTTGTGTTAAAAAACGCATTAAAATATCTCAGAACTGAAAATAAAAGTTAAAAAAAGCATGAGAACAAATGCCACTCATCTAAGAAAAGCCCCATTAAAAATGCAGTTTCCAAACTTAAAATCATGGTCTAAATCCTCCCATTTTTGTACCACTACATAAGCCAAGCATGGAATATTTCACTTCAGACTGGAGAAAACCTCCCTGAAATTCTAATGAAGTGCTCATAAAATATACATGATCAGTGTGCAGAGGAGTGAAGAGGACACAGCCAAAAATCCACTGGAATTTAAGACTGGAGTTTAAATGTCTCTTCTGTTAGAGAACAGAGATCTCATTTGATGGCTCATAATTGTCTGGATGTCTCTGAGTCACCCTTTGACAGCCCTGGCCCTTCTCCCTTGGCCCATTCCATGACATTTTATATTGGACAAGGCTTGGAACAGCCTGGTCTAGTGGAAGGTGTCCCAGCCCACATCATGGGGGTGGACTAGACAATCTTTAAGATCCCTTCCAACCCAAATCATTCCATGATTCCATGGTATTTCTGGCCTGTGCAGCAGGAATTTGTAGCCCAAAGCTGGTGGTTCTTCCACAGTCTTGCCATGGAACAGTGTCCTTGATAAACAAAACTGCTGAAATAAAGTCACATCTACTGGGGCATCTTACAACTCGGCTTAAAACTCATCCTAAAACTCATGAAGTCTTTTCCCTAAACCAAATTAGTGTGTCTTTACTTCTTAGTGGGTCTTTCATGCTTGAGAGCCCAGGAGCTCCTGGGTGATGATGTTGTGCAGCCCTTGGCTTGAGGGACACTGGTGTTGGGGTCCCACTAGGCATCATCATCCCCATTCTTCAGCCCCCAAAACAGCACCTCAACACTTCATTCACACTTTAGTAAGTGAATCAATGCAGGAAAAACTGGAAATAACACTGTAGGAAAAAATGTTCCAGCTAATTTTATCTCAGATTTGTTACCCTCTCCTTTACACTGACACAGCTTCATTCCTTTGGCACTAAGAGAATATTCTGGGTTTTATTGTGGAGTTAAAGTGTTATCCCAGTAAGGCACGAAGGGAAAAGTCCCTCATCCAGCACCTCCTTCAGTACATCGCCCTCAGCCTCTGCGTAAAGGTTAAAAGGAATTACTTTATTTTTGTTTCAGGTGTTTTTCTGTCTCCCTCAGCCTGTGGAAATTCCAGAGGCTAAGTTAAACCAGAGAACACGGGTTTGCAACAATTTGGTCTCTGGGAAGAGTGGTGCACAATTCCCTGGCTTCAGTTCCTGGCCTCGTTGTATGTGGAAGCTCTTCAGGACTTCTGCAGGTATCAGCTGAGCAGGTCTATGCTGAGCATATAGAACAAGGAATAATGAGACCTTTAACCCTGAAACTTAACCCAAACCTGAGCCTAAAAGTACCTGAAGAGAACCTTGTCTGCAGTTCAAAATGTTCTTAGGAAGAGCAGTGATAGCCTTAATACTTTCTCCTTGCAAATACAAAGATCCACCCTTTCCCCTTAAAAATGCACGTGGGATTCCTAGGCATGGAGCTGTCCTGATTATGGAGGTGTTTGGGATTTTATTAGTTTCCATTTGCAGCAGTTTTTTCCCATGTAAATGTTGGATTTATAGTCCCCTGTCAGACACTGTGTAAAGGGAATAATAATCAGGGACTAAGGTTTTTTTGCTTTACAGCCCAATGTAAATCTTTATTAGAGTTTGCAAGGAGCCAACCAACCTTTGGCATGGGGCACTTAGGAGGTGATGGAAAACCCTCTTGGAGCTGAGGGAAGGCTGTAGATGGGTTTGGCAGAGGCTCAGCCAGGCTCTTCTCTTTCCCTCAGCTCTCGATTGCAGATAAGGGTCGTCCATCACTTTATTTAAATCCCCTTTTCTCTTTATGAACTTGCTGCTGGTTCATCCTTGATCATCCAGATAAAAGTTGGAGGAAAAAGAAAAGCTGAAACGACAAGAAACTGGGGAAAGTCCTGAGGGAGAGGTAAAGCTGGAGAATATTGACCTTCAGCTCGAAGGCCACAAGGTAAATGCAATTACTGGTACCTGCCTTTAATATAGAGAATTACATCACAGAATCATGGAATGGTTTGGGTCGGGAGGGACCTCAAAGCCCATCTCATTCCACCCCCTGCCATGAGGGGGTAGAGGCCTTCCAGTACCTGAAGGAACCAAGAGGAAAGATGGAGAGAGACCATTTACAAGGGCCTGGACACGGGGGAATGGCTTCAAACTGCCAGAGGAAAGGGTTAGATGGGATATTGGGAAGAAATTGTTCCCTGTGAGGGTGGGGAGGCCCTGGCACAGGTTGCCCAGAGGAGCTGTGGCTGCCTCATCCCTGGAAGTGCCCAAGACCAGGTTGGACAGGGCTTGGAGCAACCTGGGACAGTGGAAGGTGTCCCTGCCCATGGCGGGGGGTGGGATGAGAGGGTTTATAAGCTAGGCCATTGTGGGATTCTGTCACATGCCTGGTGCTGGCTCTGACTCTGCTCTGAACATCACAGTCATTGAAAATTCCCAAAGCCACTCAGGTTCACACTTGCTGTGAGCACCTGGTTGTATAAAAGCACCTTCATGGTGACACATTTCTCTGGTGCTTTAAAGCTGCCCAGAACCCCTTTGTGTCTGTTATTGTGTGATAGTGACAATGCTGGAAGTGACATTTGGTGGTGTCTCCTGCTTTGAAGCTGCTCCAGTTTGTCTGTTTTTGTGCTCAGGCTTTGATTTTATTCAAATATATTTATTATAAACCCTTATAAATGTCAGTGGCTGCTGTTACTGCTTTATCTAGGATGTTGTGTTGAAAGGTAAGAGGTTCCACCCAGGAAGGAAAGTTTCAGGCTGAAGGGGGACTGGGGAGAGCAAGGAAGCGTAAACACCTGAAGCAAAGCCAGGGCTGTATGTAATCACATTAACTTTAAGGCCCTGCTTAATTTCAGAGCTGTTAATTTAGAGCTGTTGCCATTCTGGGGAGGGGGCAAAATTGGGATAAACAAAAATAAATGGCCAAGGGTAACTGAAAACAGTACTTGGTCCAATTACCACAAGACACATTTCCTGTTGGAAAATAACATAATTAGTGGGATATTGAACCTAAAACCTCTCCTGTGGTAGTTATTAAATTCCGTGACATTTCAGCTTGATTAACTTTTTAACAGATATGACTCGAGGCTGTGACAGGGAACCTTTGGAGGTGCGTGGGAGATCTGATGACCCACCCCACAGACAGGACCAATTACCCAAACTGAAGGAAATGTATTATAAAACCTCATTAGCAGAAAGGAAGCTGATAAATTCTCTGCCTGATCTTTTTGTGGATTCATTTTGGCTGAGATGAAGGGATGAGATATAGAAGGAAGTATCCTCCTGCCCTGATGGACAGAGAAGGAGCAAAGAGGTTTCCCGAGCTCCAGCGCTGCCTTTGCCTTGATGATGATATTTTTCAAGAGTTAATTATGACTCTCTATGGGGCATTTATTTATAAGGGGTTATTCCTTTCTTGAAAGGACCCCAGCACTACATTTGGGAGTCCCTTTGCTCATCTCCCTGCTCAACAGTAACTGTTCAGCATCATGGACAAAGCTGTGCAGTGGTTTGTGTTGTCCTTCCAGCTTGACACCAATGACAGCCTTGGGTGGAGTGAAGGGAATGAGGCTTCAGGTGAGAGGGGAGTAATTGGAGGCATCTCCCAGGAAAATAGTCATAGGAAACCCTCACTGTGACCTGGGATCACAAAGTGTCCCCCAGCCCTGGGCACTCCCCAAAACATCTCCTCCTGCTTTAGGAGGGTTTTGGGTTGAGACTATGGGAAGAACAATCCAGCATTGCCATTCTGGTCTGGGATTTGAGATGAGCAGGTGTTGTAAAGTCTTGGCTCATATGGGTTATCAAGCTCACAGGGCACAAGGAAATGGATACACAACTGTTCATATTTCCTTACTTGGTAATGGAAATATTATTTGGATATTTTGAATGAAATTTATAGAAAACCATGGTGAGCTCAGCACTGCCCAGCCTGACCTCTGATGGTGTTTGGCCTTCACTTCCTAGTTTAAAGAACAATAAGATACACATTTTAAAGTCTTCCTACAAAAGAAAAGCATGGTGTTATTTTTAAAAGGGCCTGGAGTGCCAGGACAAGGGGGAATGGCATTAAGCTGAAAGAGGACAGATTTAGATTGGATACTGGGAAGGAATTCTTAGCTGTGAGGGTGGGGAGGCCCTGGCACAGGTTGCCCAGAGAAGCTGTGGCTGCCCCATCCCTGGAAGTGTCCAAGGCCAGGTTGGACAGGGCTTGGAGCAACCTGGGCTAGTGGAAGGTGTCCCTGCCCATGGCAGGGGGTGGGACTGGATGGGCTTTAATGTCACCTCCAAACCAAATCATTCTGGAATTTTATGGATTTATTTCAAGGTTTATTTTGCTCTAAGCTTTTACCTCTGCCACACAAACCCCCTAGGTGTGACATCTCTCACTAACTGCTGTTCAGGTGATGTTCCCTGAGTGGCATTTTTGGCTGTTCCATGTCCTTACCATCCCATCTCCCACATCCTCCCAGGTCAGTGCTGCCAACTCCCAAAGATTTATCCACTTGCAAATCTTCATAGAAATAGAAGAAGAAAAAAATATCTATAACCTGAGGGTCTTTCCTCGAAAAAACCTACAAACCATGGTATTTCTATAAAATATTTGGGGAATATGGATGTAACTCCCTTTGGGTGTGATGCTGTCCCTTGATCCTTTAGGAGTTTTTTTGTGTAGGGTCACAAAGATATAAATGTATCTGCTTGTGATATCACTGGGAAAAGTGGGGAAAAGTAGAATAATCTGGGTTAAAAGGTTAATTTTTGAAAAATGTTTAAAAATACTTATCCCTAATACGAAACAAAGAAATAAAGCTCCAGCTCAAGGTGCAGTTGGCTGAGTTGGTGAATGATGGTCAGGGAGGAGCGAATTCATTTCAAATTGCTGCCTGCTCCAAAATGCTGCAACTGAAGATAATGAAGGATTAATGGAATTTGCTTTTGTCTTTCTGTAAAGAAGAAAAAAAGGCTCCTTAAATCAGCCGTGTGCTTGTTATGCATGTGGAGCACAAAGGTTATGGAAATATGGCCCGTTCTGCTCAATTCTGTGATTTAATTAAGATATCCCTCTGAGAAGGGGCAGCCAAAGGGCTGCAGCTGCAACTGTAATTGATAAACTGCTTCCTGAAGGTGTGAAACAACAGACGTAATAAATGGCTGCTGAATAGTGGGAAATGTCAGGAGAGGAGCAGCTGAAATCAGGTTGGAGGAAAAGGATAATGTCGATTTTACCGAGTCTGAAAATCCCAGTGCAATTGGAAGGCCACAGTGCCAGCCGAGGAGGGTCACCCTGCAGCCAGGTCAGAGAGCCCTGAACAGGGGTCTGTAGGCAAAATACACCGAAGGTATATGTTTTAAATAGTTTTCTGGTGCTTGTTCATAAGGACTTTCCGAGTTACCTGTGTTAACTTTTCCTGTAACACTGAATAATTAAACCTTGAGAAAGCTGGAATTATGGACTTTCAGCATCAGAGCAATCTGAAACGAACCCTCTAATATTTACCCTGTATTTCTTTCTGCCTTTAGCATTCTAGGAATGCAGCAGATAAGTCAGAAGAATATATGATCAAATGCAGCTTTTGAGCAGAGAGGGCAGGCAGAGATAACAACCCCTCTGCTGGAATAACCTCCCGTGATTCCTCTCCCAGGTGTTCTCTGCTTTTGCCTTTAACTCTGCTTTTAATTTGACTCTGAGCTATAAAAAAATGCCAGTCTTATCTGCCTTAGACTGGTACAGAAATCCACATCTTCAAAGTGCTGGAGAAACATGAATTGAATGTTCTTTCTAAATATCTCACTGGGTGAAGCAAGATAGGAGAACAGGCCCCTGTCTGAGCTCTGGTTTGGAGTGCACAAGCCATCATCTTCATGATGGGGCTGGTGGAACAGGTTAAAATCTGTCATTTCATAAATCATAAAATTATTTGGACTGAAAGGGACCTTAAAGATCATCTTCTTGCATCTCTGCCATGGGCAGGGACACCTTCCACTATCCCAGGTTGCTCCAAGCCCCGTCCAGCCTGGCCTTGGACACTTCCAGGGATGGGGCAGCCACAGCTTCTCTGGGCAACCTGTGCCAGGGCCTCAACACCCTCCCAGGGAAGGATTCATTCCCAATAACCTGGGAGCTCTCCATGGCTCCATAACCCCTGAGCTCTCTATGGCTTGGGAAAAGCAGAAGCAAAAACATCTTTAATCCTGCATGGAAAGGCAAATTCTCTTCCTCGGAATGTATCTTTTTATCTCACATTTCTCTCTTGGCTGTTTTCATGCCTTTTTTCATGCTGCTGTTTCAGGAAAAACACACACAGGCTGCCTCAAAACTGGGCTTAAACTTGAGCCAGGTGCTGAAGCAGAGCCCATGTGTTCCAGAGCAATATTAAACCCCATGAATGAACGTGTCGAAGTGCTGTCCTGAGGGCTTGACCCTGTGACCACCTGAGGGACACTCTATTTTCCAAAGAGGAAATAAAATCGTAGTGCCAAATATTACTGCACTGTGGAGCTGTTCAAGTCACTGTGGGTGAGCTTCTTGTCAGCAGTTACTCATTGGGTATTTCCAGGGGCTTTGAGCTGGGTATGAAAAACATCTCGATGATGAAGCTTTAAAATCTCAGTCAAAAAAAAAAAAAATTCCTTAACTATGCTAATTAGAAGGAAAGAGAAATTGAGTTGTAGAGGTGCCAGAAGTGTTTGAAAGTGGCTGTTTCAGAGTAATTTCATCAAGTTAATTTGGCCATGTAGGAACACTCTGGTGATCTGGGATGTGAACGTGCATCACTGACACAGAAACTGCCTCTCTGTCACTGACAGATGGCTCAGCTCATGGACTAACATCAGGAAGTGGATTAAAACAAGAAAGAAACCCAGAAGTTTCTCAGGGGGTGAAGAGCTGGAGTTGCAGAGCCCAGGAATCTCTGTAGGGTGGCTCTCACTAATAGCAGAGCTGGAAATGAGTCTGTCTGTCTTTCCTGTGACTCTTCCCATTTCTGTGTGTTCTTTATCTTATATTTACACTGCTCTGTGTAAACATAAATTCCAAAATAATGATCCAAAACAAGCAAAGCTCTTGGTAACAGCCCCTGTAAATTCACTGTGGGGCACGAACCAGTGGAAGGTGTCAATGCCCATGACAGAGGCTGGACTGGGTAACCTTTAAATGTCCCTTCCAACACAAATATTTTGTGATCCTATGGTTTTATGACTCCTTAAAGGCAGAAGGATGTGTCCATGTGGCTTGTTGGGTTTGGCAGGATGTCACCAGCTGACAATGAATGTCACGGCACGTTGGGACTGAGCAGAAAGCCATTGATTTACCCCCTCGGAGACGGGAAAGGAGGAACTTTGTCAGCAATGAGATCCAGTATTTTCCTCTATATGTAACACAATACTGGTATTTTGCTACAGGCAGGTAATTTTTTGGATACTATGACTCTGAGAGGGACAATACGTTTCCTGGTTTTTAATTTTTATATATTTTTTATATTTTTTTTTTAAATGCTGTTTGTTGTTTCTCTGCTTTCCCTGCTTTTTACATATTCCATACAAGGATCCCTGCTCCAGGTGTTGTGCACACCTGGGACTGAGTTGCAGTTGCCTCAATAACAGATAAGAGAAAATACAGATAATAATTGTGTTCTTTTGCTCCCTCTCCTTCCTCACATTCCCCTCTCCTAAAGAGAAAACAGCAAAGGCTGGAAGGAAAAACACTGACTGCACCAAACTGCAGCAGAGACAGCAGAGAAAAAAGCCTCTTCTCTGGGTTTTTGCCATTCCCAGGAGGGATTCCTTGTGCTCTGTGACTGGAATCCAGGGTTGGAGAGTCTCTCACAGCAGCTTCCTGTAATCCTATTGCCAAGTTTTACTGAGAATCCCAGACTGGTTTGGGTTGGAAGGGACCTTAAGGCTCATCCAGTCCCACCCCTTGCCACGGGCAGGGACACCTTCCACTAGCCCAGGTTGCTCCAACCTGGCCTTGGACACTTCCAGGGATGGGGCAGCCACAGCTTCTCTGGGCAACCTGTGCCAGGGCCTCCCCACCCTCACAGCCAAGAATTCCTTCCCAATATCCCATCTATCCCTGCCCTCTTGCAGTGGGAAGCCATTCCCCCTTGTCCTGTCTCTCTATCCCTTGTCCAAAGTCCCTCTCCAGCTCTCCTGGAGCCCCTTTAGGCACTGGAAGGGGCTCTGAGGTCTTTTCTCCAGGCTGACCCATCCACACTCTCTCAGCCTCAGACCAACTTCTCTTCCTCTGCTTTACAGAGTACACAGTGGAGTTGGTTCATGAGACTGGACTTGAAAGTTCTGGATTTAGTGCTGGGTTTTTGGATGTGGAGACATCAGGACTGTGGAGATGTTTGGTAGATGTATTCACACCCATCTCCCTGTGGGTATTGACCTGCACATCTCACCTTCAGGATGAATTGCTGTGAAATTTTTGAAACAAACCCAATCAATTACAAATGCCTCGTGTTGCAAAGTCAGAACAGCAAGTACCAAACTAAGTCAGTGCTGAGATTTCCTTCCTCTTTTGAGTGTTTTCTGAGCCAATGAAGCCTGGATGAAGCACCTGGCCTTCAGAATGGTGGAAACCCCCCAGGGGACCCGTCACCACAAGTCTGACTCAGCCCTGTCTGGGGAGTCTGAGCTGTTTGTTTGCTCAGGGAGGTTTTTGTGCAGGTTCTTTCCCTCACTGTGAAAGATGTTCTATGTCCACTGAAGTATTTTTAGGGGGTTAGATGGATTTTTTCCTTTTTGTCTTGGCATAGGTGTCAGACCAGTGGAGAAGGGCAGGTGACAGCCAGGGCTGTGAATTTTCCCTGCATGACCATGGCATCAGCAGGGAATTTAGGACACCAAAAGGCAAATTTTGAGTAAGACCATCTCTGATGGGTGTATTGGAAGGTTGCCACTGCTCTTCTGTATCACCCCACCTCCCACCACCCACCACTGATGCCCTAAAGGTTCCTGGACGTTCTCTTGCACTTGAAGTCTGGCTGGTGCTGAAGGGCTTGGTCAGGAGGGACGTGAGACACTGAACACAGAATTGCTCTGAGGGCAACAACTTTTTATTAAAAAAATGCCCTGAGGTCAATAAAACTATTTCTCATGAGCCTTTGAGCATTTTTACAACTGAATAAACTCACTAAAATGACAATGAAGCTTTTCTTCCCCCAGGTGTTGTTTTACATCAGTTGCTCTGATGGCCATTCATTAATTTTCAATATTGCTTTTGCTAAACTCATTTTCTTTAAGTGGTATTTTCTGTGCAATGTAATATGTTTGAATATGTCAAGGGATGGGGGAGTTATTCGGGTGGTTTTTTCAGTTGCTTTGTTTTTTTTAAAAAAGGAAAGTGGCCTTTATTCTCTCTGAATGAGGTCATTTTTCTGCACATGAAGATGAAAGGTTGTGACATGGAGCCCTGTGCTCTTACCCACAGGCCAGGTGTCCCAGCACTTCATCACATCCCTGTTTAGTGTGGACTCAGAAAACCATGGAATATTATGGCCAAGGCCTGGGGTCTGCTGGGCAGAGGTGAAGTTTGCTGTGTGGTGACAGGCGTGCTGTGTGAGAGACTGTTGTGTCCTCGGGGCATGAGGAGAGGTGAGTTTGGTCTGTTTGGTGCCATCAGCATATTCAAAGTTAGCTTTCTGTGGTGTAACTGTTTATGTTCTGCAACCCTCTGATTTGGCTGATTTTATGTCATATGAGGGGCACCTGAGGGAGCTGGGGGGGCTCAGCCTGGAGAAAAGGAGGCTCAGGAGGGAACTTCTTGCTCTCTGCAACTCCCTGATAGGAGGAGGGAGCTGGGGGGGGTCAGGCTCTGCTCCCAGGGAACAAGGGACAGGAGGAAAGGAAACAGCCTCAAGCTGTGCCAGGGAAAGGTCAGGTTGGACTTGAGGAGGAATTTCTTGCTGGAAAGGGCGTTGAGGCATTGGAAGGGGCTGCTCAGGGAGGTGGTGGAGTCCCCATCCCTGGAGGTGTCCAAGGAATGACTGGATGTGACACTCAGTGCTCTGAGCTGGGTGACACGGTGGGGATCGGGCACAGGGTGGACTCCGTGAGCTGGGAGGGCTTTTCCAATCTCAGTGACTCTGGGACTCTGTGACACTCTCCCACAGAGTGGGGAGGAGGAAGAAAAAGGAGTTTCAGACCATCTTGTCTCTTGAAAAGTTGGGAAAAAAACTTCTGCAGCCAAAAGCTTTTAGTCTTGAGAACATTTCATGGTATCAAGGTCTTCGCTGTCACAGAGATTTACGGGCCCTGAGCAAGAACTGGGGCAGGTGGCAGGTGGAAAAAAGTACAGATGCATAAATTGAGTGACTGCACATCCCAGTGAGGGCAGGGGCCACGGGTCCTCTGAAAGAAAAGGAAGAAGGAATCAGGGAGAAATTTGGGCAGCACCAGCCTCTCACCATGGCTATGCTGACATGACCTTGCCCCACAAACGCATTTTATTTCACTTTAGGACCCTGTGACTTGGCTGCCAACAGGAAAAATGAGGGATTTAGTAAAAATATTATGAAGACACTGTGATTAATACTGAGGCAAATCTCAGATTTTCTGAAGAAGTCTCCATTAATATCCCAATTTCCCCTCTTTTCCACATTTTCCCTTGGCATATATCAGAAATTCTAGTGTTAAACAATGTCAGTCCCTTGGTTTTCCAGCTGAAGGGAACAAACAGAACTGACCAGGATGGATTAACTTCTGCTGGATTCTTCAGGAGTCACTGTGAGTGTGAACTCCAGGTAAGTAAAACTCCCAGAGACGTAATTTATTATCTAATTGATAAGAAATACTGCAGAGGGAATGAGACAATGAAAACAACTTCTACAGGAAATATTTTATGAAGAAGAACATCCATGGGAATGTACCAGGGGCAGAAAATTGAGTTGCAAATTAAAAAAGATAAAAAATATAGAGTTGTATACAACGAAATTCTGCTTTTTAAAATGCAGCTTGGGAGGGCCATTATTTATATGTGGATGGGGAAAAACAGGGCAGTGACTTAAACTGAGAGGGATGGAGAGAGAGAGAGGGGAAAAAGGGAGGGAGAAAACAGAGGGGAAGTGAAAAGGGCTGAGAGGAGCTGGGGGGTGGAAATAGGTGGAAAGAGGGAGAGTGGTTTGGGAAAAAGGGAACAAGAGGCAATGGCATTTCTGAGCTCTGGGGATATCCTGGGGTATGAAAAGCTGGAAGGTGCTTCACAGGGCTCTGGGAGACACATCACCTGCCCAAGGGTGGGTTTGTGTCTGTGCAAAGGGGTTTCTGCTGCTGGAAGTTGTTCAGGTTCCATTCATATGCACCTTTCTAGGATTGTGAGATCATCCTTGTGTGAGTGTTGCTGTGAGTGCTCGGTGATTTCCCACTCCTGGACGTGTTCTGGAAATGTAAGAACTGCTGCTGGCAGTGACATCTGACCATTCATCTCTGCTCTCCTCACACCTCTGGCTCTTCCCAGCGTGTCCCTCACTCTGTCCCTCCATCCCACCCCTGGAGCTCTCTCCTCCATGTGAATCCTTACCATGAATTTAAAGCAGTTGCTTCCTTTGCCCTCAAATTCAATATTTACACTTGGCTTAATGGAAAAATTAAGGTGAAGGAAATTAAGGGGAAAGCCTGAAATGAGGGAAAGGAAAAGGAAACGGGGGAAAATGCATCAAACCCTTGACAAGTTGCCAAGGCAATTTCAGGAAGATGATGCTGGAGTTTGGAATTAAGCAGCAGGAATCAGGGGAGACGCTGAGGGAAGGCTGAGGAGCAAGTTAGAGCTCTGTGCTGAGGCAGTGTAAGGTCCAACAGTAATTCAAAATAACTACAAATGAAATAAAAAAGGAGGGAGCTTGAAATGTTTTCTACCCCAATAGATTTTTCATAGAATCACAGATTATTTAAGGCTAGAATAGACCTCTAAGATCATCAAGTGCAACCATCAACCATGTTCACCACTAAGCCATGTCCTTAAGTGCCACATACACTTGTTTTTCAAAGATCCCACCACAGTTTCAAGTCCAGTTTCCAAAATCAGCTTTCCCCCCTCAGACAGACCTTTGTTCTATTTTATATCTAATGCTATAAAGTGTGGGACATAGTAATATTTCCAATTAAGTTTTTGAATCCTAAACCTTGGGACTTGATTAAACTTGGTCATTAAATCCTCTTCTATCACCCAAAAAATTATCCTGTAGCTGGTTCTGAATGCTCCTTATATCAAATACTATTCCAACAGGGAGCTGGACTTGATGATCGTTATGGATCTCTTCCAACTTGAGATGTTTCTGTGATTATTTCTGACAAAGGTCAACAAAATGTTCGAGAAATACAGATCAAAACATTGATTCTCAAATATTTATTATAATAACCTGCACAAGCAGCAGGCTGGGATTCACAGGGTAGAATGAAATCCTTGCTAAATCATCACATCATGAAGAAAATTGCTTTTTTAATTTAATATTTCTCTTTCAGCTGTTTCTGTGGAGACATGCTAATTTAGGAGCTTAATTTGTTATCTGGAAGAACATTATTCGAGGCACAAGTTTTCCCCAAATCACTTCCCAGTGAAACCGAAGACTCATGTAAGTGAAGCATGTGAACAAAAGCACAAATTGCCTCCTTAATTATGGCATAATGGGAAATCATGTCCCAGCACATGATCCCTGCACAGCAGAGGTGTGGAAAACGATGCTCTTTGCTGCTGGTTTGGTCACCAGAATACTGTAAATCAGCAGTGACAAACCAACGGCTTTTTGCTGGAGATGTGGCACGGCAGAGTGGCAGGAGAAAGTGTCCTCCTTGAGACACATCCCTGCCCCTCAGAAGGAGGAGTTCTTGGGGTGGAGATCAGAAGCTCCTACTGGTTTTCCCAAATAATCAGTTAATCCTTCAAGGCTGTGAGGAGTGGGATTAGCCACTGGTGGGGGATGCTGAATGGACCCCTAAACTCCAAAAGCTGCTTGGTAAAGGACTAAAATGAGCACGATGGCTTTGGGAAGCTCCTTGAGTGACCTCAAACTGTCACTCAGCTCTTTTCAGGAATATTTTATTGAAGCCATCGTAACCAGAGGATGGCTGGACTCAGTGGATTAGATTTAGTTTCAGGGACCTGGTTTGTACCACATTATTTTGCTCTGGGAGTCCCTGTAACTTAGAAGTGCTGGGATATTACAAATGATACATATTTCATAAAGCTGTGAATAAAGGGATGACAATTCAGCTCAGTTCAAACAGCGATGTCTCTCAATTAAAAAGCTGCAGCCAATTGCCATCTTTGTTGAATCACAGAAATAAGTGATTCCTTTATGTACTTTAAAAGGGGCTTATGCAGAGCATGAACTGTGCAACAGAATCTATATTAAAAAAAAAAAAAAAAGAAAGAAAAAGGTTGCGCTGCTGGTTTAGTGCAGTATCAGCTGAAAATCTGCAGTGATTCACTTTCCTACTGCACAACACCCCCAACCCTGGTAAAACTGCTCTCACTCTCTGTCTCAGACGAAGGAAATCTCATGTCCTTGACCTTTTGTGCTTCATAATCAATTCTGGACCCATCTGGAAGCCCAACTCTATGGGAGGCCTGGAATTATAGTAGACAATGTCAAATGATTTTAATGTACTTTAAATTGTTTTGTTTTGTTTTGTTTTTTCCTTTCAAGCTGCAGAGGTGAACTCTGGGTTTGCTGCCCAGAGAAGCTGTGGCTGCCCCATCCCTGGAAGTGTCCAAGGCCAGGTTGGATGGGGCTTGGAGCAACCTGGGCTAGTGGAAGGTGTCCCTGCCCATGGCGGGGGGTGGGACTGGATGGTCTTTGAGGTCCCTTCCAACCCAAACCATTCTGAGATTATGTGCCCAATCCCCACCTTGTCACACAGCTCAGAGCACTGAGGGCCATGTCCAGCCATTCCTTGGACACCTCCAGGGATGGGGACTCCACCACCTCCCTGAGCAGCCCCTTCCAATGCCTGAACACCCTTTCCAGCAAGAAATTCCTCCTCGTGTCCAACCTGACTCTCCCCTGGCACAGCTTGAGGTCATTTCCCCTCATCCTGTCCCTTGTTCCCTGGGAGCAGAGCCCAACCCCCCCCAGCTCCCCCTCCTGGGAGTTGCAGAGAGCCAGAAGGTCCCCCCTGAGCCTCCTTTTCTCCAGGCTGAGCCCCTCCAGCTCCCTCAGCTGCTTCTCGTGGGACTGGCTCTCCCTTTGGGCTCTGCCCATGGGACTCCATGATAAAGACACCTTGGGAGTGGAGATGGATAAAAAAGCACCTGAAACCTGAACACAGATAATTTTTGTGGAAAAAAACCCCAACAAACGTGACTGTTGCAATCCTACCCCCTCCTGTGCTGACCTCCATCCCTGCCCTCAGCCCTCACCACTGCCCAGCCTGCTGGGATGGCTGATTTATTTATTTCTTATTATTTTTGATTGCTGTGGCTTCTCTGCAGAATTGTATGGGACATTTTTTAATAAATGGTTTGGAATTTCCCAAACTACTGGTATTAGTTTCATCAATCTGCAAAGACAAGCATCCAGGGTTAGTTACCTAAAACATAAACAGGGCCCTGACACAGGGAATGAGGGGAACGTGTGGAAAACATCATAATAAAAGGATTATGTGAGGCTTTCTCAGGGATAGGGCAGTGCTGGTGGGCTGTTTCTTAAAGATAAGCTTGGGGCAGTGAATTTATTGCTAATGGTTTCATTTTCATCTTCTGCCTGGTGCTTGGATGCTATTAATGTAAAGAATTATGTTATTTTCCTAAGATAGATCTATAAAAAGAACAGATTTATTGGGTTCTTCATGCTCAGAGGTGGAATTGTGGCTGTGGTCTGGGAAAACATTGTTCATTGGGCATTGCAGGAAAGTATTTGTCTTCCTGCTGCCTCTCCAGGAGTTAGGAAGGGAAGACTTTGGAATTTTTCTGAGAAGGAAGATGAGAATTAGTTGTTATTCAAAGGGCTATGACTGAGTCTTGTGTTGGAGCTTCATCACTGATGGATGAAGTGGTGCTGAGCAGCACTGAAAAGGTGTTGAGAAAATGTGGTACTTCCTCAGAGGGACCATTTCTGAATATAAATCTCCCATAATTTTCTCCCCTTTTGAAGAATTTGTTATAATTTGGTACTGACAGATGTAACAGTAAAATTAAGGATTTTTCAATGAATTATAATGAGCGAATGTGGTTTTTCTAAAGAGCTTTTCTATTTCAGGAATACATTCAGAATACTGATTACATGGGATAATTTGGATTAGAATTTTGGGCATTTTTCTGTGGCCAATTCTCTGAGAATTGTCAGGTTCTTCCCATAGCCCCGAGTGATACAATTATGATGCTCCTCTGGGGTGCCATGAAACACGAGGCCATTACAGAGGAGATAAGGTCAAAATGGTCCTCTGGGGCTGTGAACTGAGTTGCTCAGCTTGAGGTGTTTTAGGTCTCATTGTTTTATCACTTTCTCTAATCTGGGTGCCGGTCCAGCAGATGCTTTTGGAAGCTCCCATGGCTGTGGAACAGCTCTGCAAATCTGGCTCATGTCCCAGCTGGGGCTGCTCGGAGATGCTGCAGTGAGCAGTTCACCGTGAGATGTTGAGCACAGCATCAAAAGAGCTTCATTCCAGGGCAGGATCAGGAGTTTTATAGCAGAGAAGATGTTTTGTTTTTTTGTTTTTTTTTTCACTAACATGAATATCCTCAATTCTTGGGGTGCCCCGATGCAACCATTGGATGCTGTTCCCTTGGACCAGGCGTGGTTGTGGTGCCCTCGCTCATCCTGGTATTACTGAGCAGACCCTGGGGTTCGGTGGTGATTTTTGGAGCATGAAAAACAACTCAGTGGGTCAGATCAAAGCTCCACAAGCATCCTGGTCACTCCCATAAAGGTTTCAAACCTCCTTGTCCAAAGACCTGCTCAGCAGCACTAATTTTGAGTGAATTTGTGCCCATTTGTGTACATGTTATGTTTGCTTGCTTGGGTTTATTTTGGGTATGTTATTTCTAATACAACCCCCCCCCCCCCCCCCCCCCCCCCCCCCGCCAAATCCCCTTGCAGGTATTATCACCCTGATTTCTGGTCTTATCAGGAGAAAACAAAAGGAAAAGGGCAGCATTTCCCAGAATTTTCACATTGCTATTTCATGAAGTGGGAAGACCTCAGAGTACTAAAATCATCTTCAAAGGGAATGGCTGATTTCAGGCTCCAAACCCCCCACCAGTCCTGTCCTGCCAAGGGTGTAGCTACTCTGTGTGCAGGAGCTGTGGCCCAGGTGTACTTGTGGTGCTCCCAGCGTGGAGAGACTTCATTGGGAAGCCAAGCACGGGAGGAGTCAATTGATTTTCGGTGTCTGAAGATCCAGGGTAGTGCTTGGAGAAGCCTGAGGAAGGATTGCTCAACCTATATCAGGCTGAGATGAAAAAACAATAGTTACCCAGCCTCAAATACGAGTTCAGTGCACAGAGTTTGTTACCACTATGCATTAAATAACTTTTATGATGTCCAGGAGTATATCTAGAAAGAGGTTAAGGAAAAAAGCTGTGATGATTTACCAATGAGAGTTTATCGACTTCAGGGAGGTTTTCATTGAAATGAATAATTTTTTCCAGTGTAGGTTATTTTTTTGAGGGGGACAGACCCCCTACAAAAATGAAGTTGTTGGATGAAACCACCTCACTGGATTTACAAACAAGGGGTTGTTTTTATAGACCAGGGGTTTCTTGGTCTTGCACATGCCAAAAGTCATGGGAAAGGCTTCACAAGTCTGTAGGTTTGTCTGATGCAGAAGTTGTTGATGAGGGGAGGAAAGGAAAAGGTGAATGAGTGAGGAGAGGCTAAAAGTGACTGGAAGAAATAGGGTGATAAAAGTAATATACTACTTGGAAAAGAGGAAGCCTGATAGGATGGCTGGTCAGCTATGGAAAGCAAGGGAATGAAACTGGAGAAAGAAATTCATGACAGGATTAGGCATATTTTAGGGAAAGAAGAAGAGGATTTGAAAAAAATCTCAGCCTGGAATGTCAGGGTCTGGAGGTGGGGAGGCAATGGTGGAGCACTGATGTGGTTACTGGGGACGTCCTCGGTGCCCATGGAACACCCCCAGCATGGTGGGAAGGTCCCGCTGCTTCATGTCACTCCAACCTCTTGCTAAACCCCTCAGTGCTCTCAGACCCTGCTCTGGAGGTTGTTTTCCACAGGACCAGCATCTTCAAGACCCTCCAAACGCTCCACAGGTTTCAGTGCAGACCTACACCTGGATGCAGTAGAGAATGCCGGGATTTCCACTCCTGCAGTGTGGGAATCCACCTCCTGTGCTGAGATGTGGAGAGACCCCCGATGATCCCACCTCACACCAGGTGAGTGACCTTGTTTCCCAAAGCTTCTTCACAACACTGCCATTGCCACCTGCACTAATTCAGCATACCCTAAAAATAATTTAAGATATTTGTACTGATTTTTCTGCTCTAATTTCTACTATTTCAAGATCAAAGATAATTTTATTCTTTCGGATCAATCCAATTTAACTGTATTGAGGAGGAAAACACGGTGTTTGGGCTCTCTCCATAGGTGAATTTCCAACACACACTCAATATTTTCTGTCATAACAAACCATTTAAAGCTGCTGCATTTTATTAGAATGGACTAAAAAACAATAAGCCCTGATGATAAAGTTTTTTTATCCCTTTAATTGGTCTCAAAATCACACTTTGGTGGTTTGTTTGGGGCCTTTTTGTTGGCATCATAAAAATGATCTTCTCTTTGGCAGTAATTATATATTGACTGTTGATGTGCATTCACTGCTGGGTGTGATTTGAGACAGATGCAATTTTATTAGAAGTGGGAAGTAAGTGCAACAAGCTTGGTGAGAGCCTTGTTGCACCCAGCCAGGTTCTGCAGGGAGGGATGGGAGATCCCAGCTCTTGTAGGAGCAGCAAAGGATGGCAAATCTTGGCTTAGGACGAGGAAAACACAACTTTCCATTGGTTTTTTCTGAACTATAATTTTTTGCAAACAAAGCTGAGGGTGGCTTTGCAGGAAGGAGATATTCAATGTCCTGAAAATACCCCTTCATGTTTAAGGACTGACCATAAATAAGATATTTGTGTGTTTTGGCTGATTGGGATGGATATGAGCTGTGAAACTTCAGGTAGGCTTTTCTTGACCATGGCCACTCTGGGAATTCCATGAGGATCTGTGTGGCCGGGGGTAGCAGCCTCCCTGGAGCTGTTTTCCTGTTTTATTGTTTCGCTGTTTTACTGTTTTCCCGGTTTGCTTTGCAGCTCTGCCATCCTTTGCTGGCTGTGCTCAAGTATATCAATATTCTAGCTATTAAACCATTTAAATCTACCAGAGAGTTAATTGTACTGGGTTACTTTTCCAACTTGTCAATGATTCTTTTCTGAGCCCTTTCCTGGGGATCCATGTTCCAAAGGTGTCATTCCCCAACATCACCTCTCACCAGGGAGTTCCTCAGGTAAACTGAGAGCAGAGGATGGACTGTTTGCAGCACATCTTTAAATTGATGTCTCTGAGGGTGGCTCTGGAGTCAGGTACTTTAAAAAAACCCAAACCCACAGAAATGGAGGTGAAATTGGAAAAATCAGTTTTAGCGGCTGTTCAGGTTTCAGCTTCGCGGGGCCCTTGAGCATGTGTTGGTTCTCACCAGATGAAAGAGGGTTTTCTTTTGTGGCTGGTGGTGAGAGCTGGGTCAGCTGTACTTCTGAATTTAGGGATTCAAAGGCATAGAAGGCACATCTGTTACCCCTTTGCATTCTTCCCCTCTGCCTTGTGGGGACATGCCTTGCACAGACACCACGTAGGGACACAGCCAACAGCTGGGTTGTGTGACCCAAAATAGCTTCTGGATCTGTATCTTCCAAAACCTAGTCTGAACTGAACTGCTGTGAGGGAAAAAAAAACCCTTCAGTTTTGGAGAACTTTCATTTCCAAAGAAGGGAAAGAGTGGACAGTGGAGCTCCTCTGGGTGTTCTTGCTGAAAAGACAAATGAAGAGCCCCCAGTCAAATTCAAATTAATAACCCCTTAATTTCTTGTCAAAGCCATGGTTACCCCATGCAGGTCACCAAAACCAACATTACTGAGTTTAAGGATTTAAGGAGATTTGAAAAAGGATTAAATATTTATACGGTAATAAGAGTACTCAGTTATTCATTAAGCAGGTGATATAGGGAAGGAACCCAAAATGCTTTAGTTTTGAGGTAGAAACCTATCACTGAAGGCTGAAATCAAGGTGATTTTTGCTGTGATGGAATGCCTTTGGTTTCCTCTTTCTTGTTATCAGGGAGATCAGAACCTCTCAGATCTCAGACAAAAAACCACTATTATTATTATTATTATTATTACTATTGTTATTGTTATTGTCATCATCATCACCATTATTATGATTATTATAACTTTATTTTTATGATTAACACCAATTCTCACTCCATCAGCACATCAAGGTACCGTGTACAGACACATTATCCAGATTTTAAGAAGTGGTCCAGCTTTAAGTTTTCCTTTCATCAGATTTAATTAAACTTTAACTTCACTCATTTAAGACTTGATTATTACTCTCAGGCCATGTTATAGTGGGTAGTAATTATATCTATATAATATAATATAAGAGTCCTGATGGGTTTTTAAGATACTTTCCCACTTTCTCTGCTTTAATTAAAGAATTACTTCAAAACCATCTAGAAGGCAATTATTTTTGAACACTGATTTAGTACTTTGACCCTTCTCCATGCAAGTAATAGGTTATTTGGAAGGCAAACATTAGCAGGTGAGTGAGGAAGTGAAGCAGGTTGAATCAGTGCTCAGAAATAAGGCAGAACTGTGCAGTGATTACAGGGAAATTGCCTGAATTGCCATAAAAGTGGGAATACAGCAAAGCCTGATGGGTTTGCAACGTGGAAGAGGTAAAACCCTTGGACAGATGGACTGATTGGTGTTTTCAGCTGAGAACTGCACTGAAATGTCACCTCCAGGAGGGACAGGAGTTACTAAAGTAGCACATAGCCAAGACTGTGAGCTGGAGGAAATAAAGGGCACGTTTGGTTTGAGCAGCTGCCAAAACAAGTCTCAGCTGTGATGGTGTTTGGTAGGTTGGAATCTTGCTCTACATTAACTCAAACCCCATCCTTGGATCATGGGTTTGCCACCCAAACTTCCACCAGCTCCATGCAAGAATGTGCTGGGGCTCATTTTGAACTGGTCACTTGGAAAACTGCCAGGATCTGACAAAGTCTTTCCCGTGGGACTCATCGTTATGGCCTCGGATGGCACTAGGGGAAGATTAAATTAGATATTAGGGAAAATTTCTGCGTGGAAAGGGGGAAAGAACAGGCTGCCAGGGCGTTGGTGGAGTCCCCATCCCTGGAAGCGTTCGAAAACCATGTGGATGTGGCATGTGGGGACATGGTTGGTGGTGAACATGGCGATGGTTGAGGGATGGACTAGGCCTTAAAGGTCTTTTCCAACCTTAATGATTCTGTGAGTGTAAAACTGGAGAGTTAAGGATGGGAATGTGGGGATATGACATTAGTTATTAGTATGTGGTCATGTCATATTCCTATTTTTCTGCCTTCTAATATTCCTATTTTTCTGTCTCCACATGATTGTTCAAGTTCATCCGGTGCCCATTGCTGTAGTTCAAGGGAGGTCTTCCCAGTGAACAAATATATTTGTGATGCTGATTAAATGTTAAATGCAGCATTTTGATAAGAGATTCGCACCGATTTTAATGCTAGAATAAGGCTTTGAAAATAATCAATTGTCAATAAAATCCCTGATTTTCATTTAATATCAAGTTTCAACAAATTCTTGTATTTCCATTAATACCAAATGGGAGTATAAAAGTAGTAGAAACACTAAAAGTTGTGATGATATTTGTTAAATGTTAAACTCGGGCAATATCGAAATAGAGTTTGCTCATCCCTGGCCTGTGAGATGCAGAGTTTATGTGAGGAATGGACAGCTGCAAAAATCTGTGTTTTTTTTAAATATTTCTCTTTTTATAGGAAAAAACCCAAAGACTTCTGCATGTTCAGCTCTGTAACCCCTCTTTGCACCTTGGGAATCAATGAATCCCTCAGGATCAGGAGAATTTGTCCAATGAAGTTATTTCTCCTCATTTGAAAAAGGTAATTAGGAGAAAATTCAACTAATTGAATTCTTAAAAAAAAATTTGGTTTTTACATGTTTTGTTTGGGAGGCTGTAGGATAAGATGCATTTTATTCATCTGCCATCTGCATTAGAAATGTTTGGGTCCATTGGATTTTAACAAACCTAAGAACTTAGGAGAACACTGAGTAGAGGCTGTGTAGAATATTAGTAATCACATCATCTTTCCACCTTTTTTTGCCTTGAAAAGAAGGAACAGTTTTCCTTTATTCCCCCCTCCTCTTTTCTACTCTCCACATGCAATGAGTAGAATCCTGACCCTCCTTTGCTCTTGACCATTTTGTTTCCTGGGACATTACTGGTTGTCAGGATGCTTTCAGGCTTTTTTGCTTCATTTGGTCTGAAAATCATTGCAGAATCTCTGTGTTTTAGGGAAAATGATGGAGCTGCCATATGGTCCTTCTGCTGGGATGAGTGACACATGCTGGGAATCCTTCAGGAAATGGAAGGAAAATAGAATATTTACTCTGGGTTTAATCTGTACTAATTTATCATGTTTTCTTTGGCAAATTGGTGTTTTGTCAACATAAGTGGTAAACAACAAGTGGGAAAATATCAATATTTATTTTGTATTGAATGTCTTCACTGTGCCATAAAAACATCATGAAATCATGGAATGGTTTGAGTTGGAAGGGAACTTAAATAGATACTAATATTATCATTAAACCATTCTCACATTAATTATTTCAATGTGTGTGATAAACAGACTGAGAACCATTACTCATTATCAATTTTTTCAGGGATAATAACCACTTCATCACTGAAAATGTCCAAATATATTTGTATCACATCCCAAAAAGCAGAATGGAGCCATGAGCTTCTTGTGACCGATGGTAGCAGATTAAAATTTTAAAATTAAAATTAGCAGCCCCCAAGAGTTAAAGTTTGGCTTCCATAAGGTCACAGATGTGTTGAAGGGGGAATCTTACTAAGTGTATCACCCTGGGTCTGAAAACAGGACTTGCTGATGTGTTTGAATGGATGCTTGTGGAGTGTTTAAATAGGGATTTATGGGCAAAGAGAATAAAAATAGTTAAATTAAGCAGCTCTTGCAGTGCTGTTGATTCGCAGGAAGTGTGCATTGGCTCTGGAATGGAAAAACTGATATGCTGGAATGAAAAGTACCAGAAAATCTAAAGCAAATGGACTGTGTTGGTCTCTGATCATCCCTTCATCCGGTGGCTGCTGGAGGTGGAATTCCATCTCTTTCTCCCTGCATTGATTTGTCAGGAGGAAAGTTATAATCATAAAGAATCCTACCCCCGAGTTCCTACCCCCTGAAAAGAAAATTAATCAAGTAAAATCTTTATGGCTTAAGTGAGTACCAGCTTTTCTTACTGTTTGAAACAATGAAGGATCCAAGTTTGAACTGTTTCACCACTTTAAATTAATAATTTCCCATCTGCTGGCAAAGATAACAGTGGCCTGAATAAAGCATGACTTTGTGCCTTTGGATAATGACTCCTTTTCAGCTGATATTACAGAGAGCCATAGAATATGGGATGAGCTGTAATTAATATTCTTTCAATTACAATACACTTCACTGTCATATTCCTCCAGTATTCATGAGCTGGTTATGAATCTAATGGCGAGGAAATGAAAGGAATGTGGGAGTGCAGCTCCATCTCCTCCTGGAGAAGACAACTTTAATCCCTGCCTTCCATGCATAATTCAGATCTTTGCTTTTAGATGCAGAGACAGTGATCCAAACTCTGCCATCACTTCTGTGCAGAAAATACAGAACCATTAAAATTGTATTGAAATTTCAGTTCAGTTTTGTTCGAGTTTCTTGATGGGAAGCACAGCCTTGTGTGGATTCTCCAGGGTTTGACCCTTTTACAGAATCCCAGAATCACTGAGGTTGGAAAAGCCCTCCCAGCCCATGGAGTCCAACCTGTGCCTGATCCCCACCTTGTCACCCAGACCAGAGCACTGAGTGCCACGTCCAGACCTTCCTTGGACACCTCCAGGGATGGGGACTCCACCACCTCCCTGGGCAGCCCCTTCCAATGCCTCAACACCCTTTTCAGCAAGAAATTTCTCCTGATCTCCAACCTGACCCTCCCCTGGCACAGCTTGAGGCTGTTTCCTCTCATCCTGTCCCTTGTTCCCTGGAAGCAGAGCTCAACCCCACCACCGTCTCCCCCCTCCTGTCAGGGAGTTGCAGAGAGTGAGAAGGTCCCCCCTGAGCCACTTTTTCTCCAGGCTGAGCCCCCCCAGCTCCCTCCTTGTACCATCAGAACTTGGGCTGCAATAAGCAAATGTTCCTTCTTTGGTAGGATTTACAATTCTTGTTAAATGATATGCTGAAACGATGATGTCAGGCAAGATAGAGTAGTCAGCAAACAAGAAAAATACTTTGCTCAATTAAGTATGACACTTTTGTAAAATTTTTTAAAATATAATTTAAATATATATGTTTAGTGTGCTGCTATCTCTTTTATTAAGAGAAGAAAAAGGGTTGAAATGTTGTGGTTATTCCAGCTATTCCAAGTAATCCAAATATACATATAAATATATATAATCCCAGTAGTGCTTTGGTTTTTTGCACGCACAGGTTCACTGAGTTGGAGGTGATCTTTGAGCTTTTATTGATGCCCTGATAATTTCCTAGCTCCAAAGCTACCTGTTTAACCATTCCATGCCCTCCCTGCAGGAGATTGCAAATGAATCCCGGGAAATCCAGGGGTTTCCTGTGGCACCGACACGTGTTCGGTAATTGAGGACAAATTGCTTTGCGAGGAGCTCATGTTCAACTCTCCATCTCTCCCTGACACTCCTGAGCAGGTGAAGTGCTTTATCCTTATCATGAAACCCCAGGGATCCAACAAATCCTTTCCCAGGGTGGCGCTGCCCGGTGCCCTGGGACTGATAACGGCACATCCCGGCGGAGCTCCGGCTCCAGCTGGGTGGCAGATAAGGAATTCCCTGGGACAGGTTTCTGCTGTGATAGACAGGAGTAATATCTGTGGCAGCAGGAGCTCTGCACCACTCCAGCCTCCTCACAGTCAGCACTGTGGCAGCAAAGGGGGTTTAGGCAAAAGGAGAGATATGGAATGTGCCAGGAACTAATCCCAGGTGCTCCCACATGGAGTTACATCGGCAGCTGATGAGCACTGGCCCAGAAACAGCCAGGTGACCTGGAATTGCTGGGTTGAACTTTTAAGGAGGGGAGGTGATTAATTCAGAAGCAGAGTTAGGGGCTGGAGCTGTGTCAGGGGGAGTTTAGGGTGGATCTCAGGAAAAGATTCTTCCCCCAAAGGGCACTGAACAGGGCAGTGGTCACGGCCCCAAGGCTGACAGAGCTCAAGGATTGTTTGGACAAGGCTCTCAGGGACAGAGTGGGATTTTTGGGGTGTCCTGTGAGGGCCAGGAGTTGGACTCGATGGTCCCTTTGGGTCCCTTCCAACTCAAGAGATTCTGTGAGTGTGGTTTCTCTTTGTAGATGAAGTAGAACCAAGACTGGGATGCAACCATTATCTGGAATACAATCATTAATCTGGGATGCAATCCTTAACCTGGGATTCAATCCTTAACCTGGGGTTCAATCCTTAATGTGGGATGCAATCCTTAATCTGCCCTTTTCTGCCAGCTCTCTATTTGCACCCCTATTGGCATATTCAGCTAAACCATTACTCTTACCTTTTATGTGTTCACCAATCATCTTAAACATTAGAATCCATCCCTGTTAATAACAGCAGAATCCCAGATTTTTATTTCAGTGCTGACAAAGTTGTTTCTCTGCTACCTGCAGGTTCGGAGGGAAGATTGGTTCCCTTAATACATCACAAATGTTTATGAACCGTGTCTGCTTGGCTGTCACACTCTGTGCCACAGACAATTTTTATGGAGGTTTAAGATACAGATCTTACTTCTTCAAGCAAAGAAAATTCAGGAAGTAATAACAAAACTCCATTGGACAGGTATGTTTTCCCCTTGATTTAAGTATTAAAACAAGTGTCACATTTTGCAGATGACAATGGACTCTGTTGTGTGAGGGTGTAATATCAGTGCAATATGTTCTTCAAAATGACACAAAATTTGATTAGGTAGCTGGAAATGAGGATTTGAGAAGGGTGTCTTTACCCAACCTGTGTTTCCAACCACAAAAGCAAGTTCTGATTCCTCTTGTTGCATGATACCAATGAGTAGGAAGCACCAGCTAATAAGAATGTCCTTGTTAGACACTTACATCTTGTTATCTTAATTACAGGGCTTTTCCTTTACTATTATCTCCTCCTTCACCTCCTGTCTCCTCCCAGGTCACCTGGGCTAAAAATGCAGACGGAGAGCACCACAATCAGACATCACTGAGGTGTGTTTTCATCAGGCATCACTGAGAGAAAATGGAATTATGTGTTAATTTTATGGAACAATGTACATTATCTTACAGCTCTGTCTGTTTGGAAAAATGCAGGTTTTCACCTGGGAGCACATTATTTAATCAGGTCATCCCTGCCTTGGAGGGAAATTCCTCCCTGTGAGGGTGGGGAGGCCCTGGCACAGGTTGCCCAGAGAAGCTGTGGCTGCCCCATCCCTGGAAGTGTCCAAGGCCAGGTTGGATGGGGCTTGGAGCAACCTGGGCTAGTGGAAGGTGTCCCTGCCCATGGCAGGGGGTGGGGCTGGATGGGCTTTAAGGTCCAACCCAACCCATTCCATGACTTTCTGACCCTCCCCTGTGCTGAGGCCAGGTCTGAAGTTTCCCAGATTCTCCTTCCAGCCCTTCTTGCAGAGTTTGTCACATTGGCCAGCTTGGAATCACCCTGGACCTCCCTGGAGAGAGCCTGGACTGCTGGTGAGTGATTGAGTGATTGATTGAAGATTATCACAGAGAACATAAAAGTCTTCTTTCTCTTGAAGAATCAAAAAAGAAATAGTATCTTATCTCCTACTTCTACAGCCTTCTTTGGGTCAAGGCTTGGCTCAAAATCTCTTCTGAGGAGATTTTCCTGTGATCCCAGTATTCTTTTTTTTTTTTTTTGCCCCTTCTCCAGCTTCAAACCCAGCAGCTCACACATGTCCTGTCCATGTGCCTTTGTTTTTCGGGGTAAATCTATTTATCTTTACATTGGAAAATACGATTAGTGCCACTAACTTGCTCCATAATAGAACATAATGAATTAAACCAACTGATTTAAAGGTAAGACAGTGGTAATTTCAGTGAGTATGAAGTTCTCTGGTAGGTTAAAAAATAGGCTGGCAAAGAATAAAGAGGATAAATGCTAGTAGATAAATTAATATGAAAAAGATCAGCTTTTATGTAAAATTATCCTGGTGTACATCATAAACGTTTTCTTTTTTATATAGTGCCTACCTAAAACTCCACTGCTACAACAGGAACATTTTAATAAAGGCTATTAAAAGTCATGGCTGTGATATATTAAAAAATATAGGAATCATTTATAATGCTTATTACTGCTCCTTGAATAATCCTTAAAGGCCTCTGGCAGGTAGTTCTTCTTCTTTGGGATGCTTTTATTTTCCCTTGAGCCTTTTTGTGGGAAAGTGAGCTGGGGGTGTATTAAACAGGGTGGTGACTGGTGGGTTTGGGTAGGGAGAGGGGGCTGTGTGTTCAAATTGAATGTTCACTCTCCTGCCTCAGGGTGTGCTGGCCCTGCAGAACTTGAGGAGAATCTACTGTGGAACCCAGAGGGGATGAAACAGTGGGATAATCTAGAGCATATTCCCTAATTTCCCACTGGACTCTGGGATTTTATTGGAGGCATTTCACCCTCGGGTTCACAGGGCAGGATGTGTTAATGAGTGTTAATGAGGAAGCAGCTTCAGCCTGGAGTGCCAACACTGCTCAGGGAGGTGAGGGTTCATCCAGGAGCTCCCATGGAAGGCACAGCTTAATTCCCCCATCCCTGTGGCAGCCACTGCTATCTGACAAAGTAATTTTAGCCCAAATATGGATACCCCTGGGTAGGAGTGATGAATCCGTGGGATCTCTTCTGGCACAAACCACCTGGAGTGGTGCAGCAAAACAGGATGGGATTAGAGCTCATGAATTCCTGCAGCCCAGGAGACAAAGGGCAATTTAAGACAACTATTGCCCTCTCTATGTTTGGGAGATCCCGTTGGCACAGCAAGGGCTTAAGGAAGGCTAAGAGGGCGCTGCCCAACTTTAGCACCAAGCTTTGAAGAGTTTTATAAATGTGTTTGTTGTTTGACTACTCCTGCACCTTTGAATGCTTCCCTCACATATTCCTAGTATGGAAAAGGCACATTATTTGTTTCCAGTGCTATAAAAAATGAGTCATATCCCAGGAAAAAAACATCCAGGGGTCACTGCAGTCAGGTTGATAAATATTGCATGACTGCTGAACGTTCAGTGGCTGTAATTAAGGCTGATGGGAAGCTGGCAGTTAGTGATGAGAGAGGGAACTGTAAAAAGTAAAGCCTCTCAAATTATTTATTGCAGGTGTTTAGACCTTGATCGCTCAGAGTGGTGTTTAAGAGGTGTATGCAAACTGGGCTGGGTTAGGCTGTCAGCTGCAAAATGGATCTTTTTGGTTTGATTTTGAAATGCATTGTTTATGAGCAAATTAGAATTCCCACCTCCTTTGGTGGCTGGTGATGTGGGCAGCCACTTTTCATGCTGAGGTATATGGTTTAGTGGTGGGCTTGGGCTGACAGTTGGCCTTGATAGTCCTGGAAGGCTTTTAAAACTGAAATGATTCTGTTAAACTGTGAGTCTATAATTAGAGAGTTGCAACAGCAGCAAAAACCTGCCCTGATTTGGACCTGAGCTGGGATTTGAGGGTTCTGGTGTGAAAAAATCCATGGGTGACACAAGAGCCCAGCATAAGGACAGGATCAGATGTTTCCAGCATCTTGTGCAGCTCCATCTTCCCCAGTAGCTTTGGAGTTATTTGCTCTTTCCAGCAACAGTCTTGGTTGTTAATTCAGAGATTAGCTCTCTGAATAAATCGATGTTTCTGGGATGCATCCAATACTGTGCAACCCGAGTGTCTTGAACTGGAACAGCCTCTGCCAAAGCCTCTTACAGATGTTCTGTCAGCATTACCTGTGCTGCCCTTCAGCTCCTGTTACATCCAGACCCCCCTGCAAACCAGCCCTCACATCTCCAGTTGGGCCCACACAGAAATTAGAAAATATCTCTTATTCCCACCCTGAATTTTAGTCTTCTCTAATAAGCACCACAATTCTGGCAATGTGAATTCAGCTTTATGTTGGTGTTTAATTCACCCATCTGTCCAGAAGGAGAAATAATTATGGATGTAGGCAAGAGATCTTGTTATGTGCTGGAAAGATGCCAGAGCAAACAAAAGGATGGTTTTTTAGTCTGAAGATCTTGGCTGCTGTGATGTGAGAGGCCCTTGTGTTTGCTAAGCAAGACAAGATTTCCATCAGTTCATCTTTTCTCCTCCAGTGCCCAAATCTCAGATTCACTGGGCAGAAAAATAGCACTGGGTGCTGAAGTTTGGGATAGAATGGGATGATTAACAGGAGTGAAAACAGAGGAAGGAAATGTGAATTTACGCTGACATAGCACCAGCAGGCTGGACCAAAAAATAATGCTCAAAATTACTTTTAGTTATTTTTTTTGTTCTCAGAATAAACCCAGGGTTGTTACATTAGGTTGAGTTTGGACTCAACACAATACTCAGGGTGAGTTTTAAGGTCTCTTCCGACCCAACCCTCCTGTGGTTTGATGATTCTGTGATTTCTTTTTGTTGAGCTTCAGGAGGGTCCTGCTGGCTCATGTCTCCAGCAAGATCTTCAAAGGACATCAACCCGCTTAGAAACCTGAACTGACTTTCAACGAGGCATTTTAACTCATTTTGAAACCAAGTCTTGGCTGTCTGTGTCACCTCCGCGGCTTTGAAAGGGTCGTCTTTGCCTGCTCTCACATTTTGTAGAATTTACAACCTGGATGGGAGAACTTGAGGGGAAAATGAGCTGCCAGTGAAATGAAAATGAAGGAAATGAACTGTAGAGAAATGTCAAGTGAATTATTTCAGAAATTTCTTCCATTTCACCGTGTCTTATCTAAAAATTTGTATCAAGTGGATCTTTAAGTATTCATATTATCTTAACTTTCATCTGACACGGAACAGGCTGGTTAACACCAGCCAATTTACTGTGCAGGGAAAGGGAAGATGGATTTAAATAATAAATGTATGCAAGAATCACCTCAGAAAACATGCTGAGAGCCATTTTTACAAACTCTGCTCTGAGCTTCATAATCATCTCTGTTAATAATTCACCCCAAACCACTTTCTGCACAGTCCAGGCCATGGAGTGACACTCCTGCTTCTCCAGAACCGGTTCACTCTCTGCCAGGAGTTGATTTGACCCAGGTCATTGCACGTGGCTTTATGGTCACCTGGTGACCACAGAAGTCCTGAGAGTCCTCACCTTCTAACACAGACCTAGAGATCAGGGGTCCTTTAAATACTGACCTTGGTGGCACGCAGGGAGTGGGCCCAAAATTACAAATGTCATTAAGTGGGGATGTCCTTTCTCCCAAAATATATATCAAAACTGCCTTGTGTTTTAGAACCACAGCACATCTCCTGTCTTTGGTGTCTCCAGAAGAGCAGCAGTGAAGGTTTCAGAGCTGGAGGAACAGCCTTGACTCTCCTCCCAGTGTGGGTCAATGTGATGCTCGTCACGTCTCCTCTCTCCCAGGCAATGGCAGTTCTGTCCTTAGGGGATGTATTTAGGAAAAGTAGAGTGTCATTTATTTAGAGCAAAAGCACTACTAGGCAAATATATGATGTAGAGAGAAGGTGCAGATTTCCTGAACACACCACTCCCTCCCTTCCCCTGAGGTCTTGCAGGTCCCGCTGGTTTTGGTACGTGCTAGATTCATTCCTTTCTGAGCAGATCTCTCTTTGCAGTTTCCCTTTGTATGGCAGCTTCTCCAAGCAGAACAAATGTGTGTGTGAACATGTGGGGCAGTGATTTGCATTAATTACTCCCTCAGGGAGTGGTTTTCCAAGGCAGCTCCCCCAGGGTGGGATGTGGTCACAGCCCTTGTGGTGATTCCGTGCAGTCAGGTCTGTCCTGTTGTGGGGGGATCAGCCTTTCAGGGCTGGGGAGAGAAACATGTGCTTGAAATGCAAAAAAACCCGTGGCAATGACACTTGTGGAAACTGCTGGAGGAAAATACACAGAGCAAGTCCTGGGAAAACAAAGCAGGTGGGAAATGAGCCAAGATTCAGCCTGGCCCTGGACACTTCCAGGTGTGGGGCAGCCACAGCTTCTCTGGGCAATCCCATGTGAAGCCATTCTCCCTTGTCCCCTCTGTCCAAAATCCCTCTCTGGCTTTCTTGCAGGCCCCCTTCAAGTGGCAAAATCCCTTATTTCAGAGTACATACAGAATAAAATGCAATTAATTGTTCAGATACAAAGAGCCCTTTTCCTTAGGTGGCTTTAAATCAAAATAATTCCAGTTCCTGCACCCCTGACCCATACTCCCTCCCACAGGCTGTTGCCCTTGTGTCCCACTCCAGTGATGCTTTGTGGGTGAGGCAGGTGGTTTGGGGACAGCACCTTGGGGATGACACCTAAGCTCTTTTCTGGCCTTTTTCATTTGTTTGCCAGCAAAAACATTGATTCTGGTGCTGGTCTGGGTGGTACCAGCAGCACCAAATGCTGGTGTGGGGTGAGGCTGCCTCGTCCCATCCCAAGGGACCTGCTCAGTGAACAGAGATACTAGTGGAAGAAAAAAGAGGTAACTATGTTATTGTAGCTCATTATGATGAAATTTCATTTTAAGTGCCGTTATCTTTAGTTTTATTGTTCAAAGATTATTATAGCTGGTCGTGGATTTTAGTGTCCAAGTGGGAAAACAAACTGTGGCAAGAAAAGCCACAGTGGAAATGTTCAGCTGGATCTGAAATGCTGGGCTCGAGCATGTCTGACTCCACATGTTCTGTGCATGTGCAATAAATCACAGCTGAGATTCCAAAAACAGCTTTAAATGTGTCATAAGTAACACCAGGATGAGGTTTGTAAAATTTCTTTAGCTGAGGGAGGAAGCAATGAAACCACCCACTGAAAACTGTTAATATGTTCCTTAATTATCAGGGAGCTGGTTTTACCACATCTCAGCAGCTACAAGGCACCAACAGGACACTCCACTGTAAAGCCCATTTGCAGGGAATTTTGACTAAGGAATTCTGCTCTTTCATTCAAGCAGAATTCCTTCCTCACAGCAATTGCCTGAGATGCACAAGCATCTCCTCAAAGTGTCTTTTTTTACCTCAACAGGGTAGGCAGAGGCTTTTGGGTGACCAAATTTTATCCACACCAGTATCAAGGTGCATCTGGGTTTCCCTGAAATCTTCTCTAGGACTGAGCAGTAAGGAAAACAGAGTTTGTGCCAAAAAGCACTCCTTTGGTGAAGCCCCTTAAAAGGTGGGAAAGGACTGAGCTCAGGATTTTGGTTGCTTTGAAAGGAAAGGACTGAGCTCAGGATTTTGATTCCTTTTGGTCTTTCCTACTCTTCTCCATTTGGATGTTCTGGGGTATTTTGCAGAGCCTCTCAATAAAAGGGTCTTAAGTTAAATTTACTTCTTTTTTTTTTTGTGTTCCACGTTCAAAATTTGTTTCTGTTGAACTGAGGGATGATGGGTTATTTTAAAATTTTAGAGCTAATCTAGGACTAATCTTTGGGCTGACTAAAGTTAATTTAGGATCAACTACCTAATTTTAGGACTAGTATTTTAGGACCAATATTTCAGGACCAACTTCAGGGCTACTTAGGTCTTTGTTTCAGAACACCAGGCTATTGAGTTTCATAGGATGAAATTTTCATGATGATCTTGGAGGTCTTTTCCAGCTTTAATGATTCCATGATTCCATAGCAAAGGCCACTGTGACCTTTTTGCTGGGAGTGGGTTTCAGTCACAGTTTAAGAAGTGTAGCTCTTTATCTCTGGGATTTTTACAGTGTTTTTTTCCTCCTTTTTTTCTACTTTTTTTCCTCCTTTTGTCTTTTTCTTTTTTTTTTTTCTTTTTCATTCTCCTACACCTGCTTATTCGTGTTCATTTGATAGTTTATGGGGTCCTTTTTCCCAGTTTTTCTGTGTAAGCCAAAGCTAAACGATTCAATTCTGTGAAGCTGATTGTTCTCTGCTCTGAGTTACTGTGACAGCATTGTCATCCACAAGGTCTGCACCTGCCTTTTATTTCCTCTCTTTGATGAAGCCCCAGACATTGTCAGAGTTACAAAGCAGGAGGCTGGTTGTGCACTGAGAGCTTGGACATGGAAAATATAAACATTTACATCAGATCCAGAGACGTCAATGGGATGGAAAAAAATACACAGTGGGGCTCAATTACCAAGGCAGAGCCTGTTTCCAGGGAAAATGGATGTAAATTTCCTTCTGCACCTGCCAGGGGGGCATTTCTGATAGAGGCATTCAAAACAGAGCCACTTTCCGTGGGAGAGACTTCCTCGAGACCGTTCCCTCCCTTGGAAAATATCTGTCTCTGAGTCAATGAGAGCTCAAACACATCAAACAACTCTCCTGGTTCTCCAGGCCTTGGAATGGGAATGGATGTGGGGGAGGGAGGGTGAGTATATCCTTATTCAGTGTGGGGTTCTGACTTGACAGATTCAGCCAGGAGGGAATCCATACAAATCCATGGATTTGTGGAACAACAGAGCTGAGAGAAACATGGCTAAAAATCTACTTTGTAGACCTCCTGGGTTCCTTAACACTGGAGGTTCAAGGTTTGACTATACCAACATGGCAGTAGCACAACCAGGCATTTAACCCTTCTAATCCCTCAGAATTTTAAAAAGATACTAAAATCCTTAATTTTTTTTAACAGTTTCTATAATTTTCCCCTAGACAATATTTCCCATGTCTTAAAAAAATAAAAAAGCACGAGGCAAACCATCCATGAAGGGCGTTAGAATCAATCTATCCCTTCCAGGGTTCCAGTATTTCCTTCCAGCCATCTCTGGTGCCTGTGCCCCCAGAACCTTCTCACATCTCTTGAGTGCAAGGTGCACCTTAACATGGTACCACGTGGTACCTTCTTCACCCCCAGAGTAGGCTTTGCAGTGTTTTATGGTCACAGCAGTGTGGGAGGAACCAAATTACTCAGTTGCACCAGGAAAAGGAGTGCAAGGAGGAGCACAAACAAAGTTTCTGCATGTCCCCTTATTGCATTGCTGTCAGAATGTTGCTGTTCCTTAACTTCCCTTCCTGCCCAAGTCCATGACTGAATGCCACTGAAGCTGTTCTGCTTTTTATCGATTTGTGCCTCTGCACCAGCCAGAGCAGAAACTTTTCTGTTCAACATGTCCTGGCAAATCAGGGCACTCCATAATTAACAGAGTCTTTGAAAGGCTATGCTGGAAGGAAGTTTTTTGGATTGTAAAGGCAGGCACTTGAAGGTCAAATGCATATTTGTCCCTGCACCCTTAATGCTTGTCCATACATTTCCATCCTGAGCATTGAGTGGAAAAGATCCCATGTGAGCAGGTAATTACAGAGAGTATTATAGCCCAATAATTCCCCTGTGAGACAGCTAAAGACAAGCTGAGAGCTAATCTATCCCAAACCAATACAGCAGCCCAGCACAGGCTGGAGCCAGGCCAGGCTGGGAGCCAGGAACAGCTTTGCTGACACTGATTAATGTGCTTTAGCGGCTGATGGATGGAGAACAGACATCCCCCTTTATCCTCCTGGACCACTCTGGCTTTCAATCCTGGACCCCTGTCCTGTCTGAAAGTGAGGGAACAGTGGAAAAAAACATACTGAGACCTTTCGAGCTTGTTTCCCAAAAGCCAGTGGCAGGAAATTGCATTTCCATGGCTTGGGCTGAGCCCAGAGCTCAACAGGACTCAGCTCCAGCCCAGGCTGGATGTGCCACCTTTAACCTGGACAGGGCTAAAACTGGGAAGATTGTGGTAGGACAAGGGGAAGTGGCTCAAGCTGTGCCAGGAGGTTCAGGTTGGATATTAGGGAAGATTTCCTCCCTGAAAGAGCAGTTAAACATTGGAAGAGGCTGCCCAGGGAGGTGGTGGAGTCCCCATCCCTAGAGGTATCCAAGCAACAACTGGATGTGGCACTCAGTGCTCTGGGCTGGTTGGGAATGTGATGATTGGTCACAGGTTGGACCTGAAGATATTGGAGGGCTTTTCTGAAGATATTAGAGGGCTTTTCCAACCTCAGTGATTCTGATTTGCCCCATCCTGAGACAGGACCAGCCCACAGCTCTATGGGAACAGCAGGGGATCTGCTGGTGGAGCTGCAGCTCTGACCAAAGGACAGACTGGTAATAATTCTGCATCTTTATTATTTGAAGAATAATAAGAATAATAACTGTGTTGTACATGTACAGCCCTGTGCTGGCATTGTGTTTAACAGCTCCCTAAAGAACGCAACTGAGAGGCAGAAAACAGCAATTTTGAGTGATTGATGGCTCAGCCAGAACTGAAGGGAGTGGGAAGGTACAAAAGGGAAGAGACATCTCCAGCTGCATGCCTTTGTTCTCCCTACATTTGAAAACCTGCTCGGAACAATGGCTTTAATGGCTTTACTTAACCCCCCACCCGGCACTGATAATTGTCCTAATGGAAAACAGGAAGGAGACTGAAAGAAGGAGCTTGTTATGCAATTTCCCGAGTTACTGAACGTCTCAGGCCATCAAACCCCATTCCAACGACTTTGGGAACGTTCAGGTACTTTTAAAATAAGTGGATGTTGCTGCTGTATTTTTGTCTGCTGGATCAGCTGAAGTGACAGCTGAACAGAAAATCCATTAGAAAATTTATATGTGTGCTGCTGCTTGGAAAGGGGAAGAAAACATATTTTGATGTTTAGATACAAGAACTCTGATGTTCTGGGACTGGAATAATCCCCACAGGACACAGTTCCTTCGCAGTCCATCATCCAAGGACAGGCAGCTTTGGGCTCGGCTTTAATTTCCTGGTGAGCTTCATGGTCATATTTATTGTGCAGACAAAAGAAGTGGCAGCCAGTGAATATTTATATCAGAAAGGGATATCATTTTCTAATAACTGATAGTACATAAATCCAGAAATAGGAGAGGCTGGAACAAAAATGGAAAGGTCTAAGTAGGTGGAGAGTTTGGTTGTAGTTTCTAATTAGGAAGGAGTGCAGAAAATAAGCGTTACAGTCGTGATTCATTTTTTTATTGGAGAGGGAAGAGGAGGAATTGTAAGACAATATTTTGCAAGAATTTCCACCCCACACACCCTCTGCAAATCACATCAGCTGCCACTGCCAAACACCTTCAGAGCCAGAGGAGGCCATGGAGATGCTCCGAGGGCTGGAGCCCCTCTGCTCTGGAGCCGGGCTGGGAGAGCTGGGAAGGTTCACCTGGAGAAGAGAAGGCTCTGGGGAGCCCTGAGAGCCCCTTCCAGTGCCTAAAGGGACTCCAGGAATGCTAGAGAGGGACTTTGGACAAGGGCCTGGAGTAAGTACAAAGGGAGACAGCTTAGGACAAGGGGTTCCAGATGGCAGGATTTGGTGGGATACTAGGAAGGAATTCTTTCCTGTGAGGGTGGTGAGGCCCTGGCACAGGTTGCCCAGAGAAGCTGTGGCTGCCCCATCCCTGGAAGTGTCCAAGGCCAGGTTGGACAGGGCTTGGAGCAACCTGGGCTAGTGGAAGGTGTCCCTGCCTGTGGCAGGGGTTGGAACTGGATGGGCTTTCAGGTCCCTTCCAACCCAAACCAATCCATGATTCCATGATCTGTCACACCCTGTGGCTACAGCCCCTGGTGCAACCTGGGCATGGAGGGGCAGGTCTGTACAGCATCAGTTGGGGCAAAAATTGAGAGTGAGGGGTAGGAGCAGGGCAGGCAGGGGGCTAGAAAGGAGCTCTTCCCTTGGGCAGGACTACACCAGGAATGCATCATGTCTGGTAGTTATTTATTCTATAAGAAAATAGATGCGGGATACATAAAAAAATGTAAAGATTTGTACTTCTTAAGCAAAAATTACAGTGCTTTATACAATTTGACAGCATAAGGCAGTACCTGCTGCCTGATCCATCCACATCACTCCAGGATACAGTCAGTGTAAAAGGGCTGCTGGAAAAGGGATAATAACAAAAATGCACATTGAAAAGCACTTTAAATCCCTTCCGAGCATTCAGAATGAGCTGAAAAGGCAGCAAGTGGCAGCACCTCCGGTGTCTTAAAAGATATATATTTGAGAGAAAAATTCTGCTATTTGTTAAGGAAAAAATGTAACCAGAGGATGATGTGGGAAGAGATCCTCAGAGCTCTTCCAGTCCCACTCCCTGCCATGGGCAGGGGCACCTCCCACTATCCCAGGTTATTCCAAACCCTGTCCAACCTCACCTGGAACTTCCAGGGATGAGCAAAATGGAAAAAAAATTCCAACTGAGAATTTGCAAATGTTGGGGTTATGGTTGTAGTAAAATCCAGCTAATGAAGAGACATGGAAAATGGAAAATGCCTTGTGACCAGCGCCGCTAGAGATGGACAGAGATTTCCTCAGCATGAGCAGCTCCCTGAGCAGCAGAGCCAAATATGCCAGAAATTATAGGTGTGGTTTGCAGGGAGTTTTTGATCTGGCTTTCACTTTGTCATACCAAACTCAGCCTGTATTTGTGCATCATCATTGGGCCCAAAATTACCTGTGCCCAGAAAGACAGTGAAAAGCTTTTTAAACAGTTTCCTTGTACTCTGACAAGTGTCAACCCAGGGAATGGGAATGTACAGCCTATGGAGAAACAACACTATGGCTTGGTCTTGCTTGTAGAACAGCTGAGTTCATGGAATGCTTTGGGTTGGAAGGGAACTTAAAGACCATCCAGTTTCACCCCCTTGCCATGGGCAGGGACACCTTCCACTAGCCCAGGTTGCTCCAAGCCCTGTCTGACCTGGCCTTGGACACTTCCAGGGGTGGGGCAGCCACAGCTTCTCTGGGCAACCTGTGCCAGGGTCTCCCCACCCTCAATGTGGAGCTGATCTGACCTAATTTGCAATAAGCCATAGAATCATGGGATGGTTTGGGTTGGAAGGCACTTTTAAAGGTCATCTGGTCCAAACCCCACATGCTGAGCAGGGACATCTTCAACTGATTAAGCAAGAGGGAATGGATGGTCAAGAGTGGATGGAGAGGGACGTTCCTCACCCACTGCCAAAACTCCACCAGGAAAAGTTTGGGGATGTGCATGCACAGCTGTCTGTGGACATGTTGGATGTGTCTCCCACCCCTCCTTCCTCCCACCTCTCCAGTCAATCCTTGCTTGAAGCCTTGAGGACTCAGAGGTTGGGCTGAAGGGTCCCTCCCCACCACCCTTCTCACCCCACCAAAACAGCCATGAAGGTAACTCCAAACAAGAAAAGATAAAAGTAATGCTGGAAAATCCTATCACTTCTCCTTTCCACACCTGCAGATTTTTCGTTGGAAAAAATGAATTGATTGTAGGGGAGAATAATATTATAAATCAAGTTGTGTTTCTATTATAATGATGACGGGAGAACACACTTTCTATATGCTAAATATATTCATGGACTTATATTATGGTAACATTCCTTAAATTGATGATATTTATCAGTGGGGGAAAACAAATTGCCATATACAGGAGAAAATAATTAAAGGAAAGGGAAGAGTAATAGTGGCATCACAGCAGTCAAGTCTTGAAATGTCTTAACAGAAATATTAATGTTCTTTTGGAAGCGTGTCAAGGAGGAAAGGGGAGATAGAGGGGCAATTTCTCCTGCAGTTATAACCACAAACTATCTTTAACCACTCGCAGTCACATTTACCCAGGATGAAATTCCATTTCCAGCACAATGCCTTGTCTTTGCTGCCTCTGATAGGAAAAAGAAAAATCACTTACAAGGGATTTTTTTGTTTCTTTGTCTCTCTGGAAAGCGTTGATTGTTGTCCATGCTCTGCTGAACCTCGTGTATCCCTGGGAAAAAGGAGAAAATATAACCTGGAAGTTGTAGGGATCATTATGGTGAGGCCCAGTGGTGCTGTTACACTTATTCAAGGGCTCTATCAGCTTTTCCATCATTTTCCCTCCTTTTTGCCAGCTGCTAATACAGTGTCTGCTATATTTGCCCAGGGTGAAAATCCATGTGGAAATTCACAGGTCGGGAGCTGACTGGTTTCATGTAAATGGATTTAATTCAACTCCACATTCCTACAAGCAAGGGTTTGGTTTGCAAGGCAGGGAGGGCACATCTGGCAACACCTGGAGTAAAAAAGGTATGGCAGCATCCCTATGGGAATCCAGGGAATGTTCCAAGGGAGGAAAGGCACAATCCCCTCGTTAGCAGTCTTTTAGTGTCTAATTAAACAGATAGAGCCTCAATGGGCATTCAGCTGATAGACAGCATAGCAGAGGTGCTTGATGGGGCTGTAATTCCAATGCTGGGATACAGCACAGTTCCTAAAGCTCTCAGGGCTTACACTGCTCCAAAAATAATTGTCCAGTCCCTGGGGGCCTGGGCAGTGCTCAACAAACCAGGAGTTCTGGGTCACAACGCGAAACACGGCGTCGATGTGTGGCTGTGGCTCCTCGTGGTGCCGGGTGCCAAAGCTCCGTCCCAGGGTCCACATTTCTCTGGCTTTAATGGGGACTTCCACACTGGAATTGTAACTATTAATGCAAAATTCCTTCCAGAGCTCCCTCTTGAAGGAGACAATCCTGACCACATCTCTCTGAGTACTCTGGTCCCGGCACACTCACACCAATAGAGTTGTTGGTCCTCATTCCCTCTTTCTCCAGTGGCACCAAAAAGCAGAAATTGGCCAATTTTCTATCTCAGTTACTCTAGAGTTGTCTCTTAACTGTGACTTTGTCCTGTAGCTACCCTTGGGAGAGCTGGTATATTCATAGAATCGTGGACTGGTTTGGATTGGAAGGGACCTCAAAGTCCACCCAGTCCCAACCCCTGCCATGGGCAGGGACACCTTCCACTAGCCCAGGCTGCTCCAAGCCCCGTCCAACCTGGTCTTGGGGCAGCCACAGCTTTTCTGGGCAACCTGTTCCAAACCCTCTGAGTAAAGAGTTTCTTCCTAATTTCATCTTACTCAGTAAGTAGAAATAAGTGGGAATGGTTAGAAAACTTCTCCCAGGCTTTTCAAAACTCTCTGTGCTCATTTTTCACTCCAGGTTCCTTTACAGATGTTCTCATAAACAGAAAACAGCTTGTAAACAGTAGAAAAATGGAAATTTCCTCTGTGCAATATAAATGTAAGTGATCTACATCTATGGATATAAAATACTTGGTGTAAAACTCCACTGTTTGCAAAAACAGATGTGCCTCTGTGTTATACGCAAAAGTAATACATTACAGGCATTAAGAAGTATATAACACTGACATCAATTGAAGTGAAATAAGGGTTTGCTGGAATTAATAGAGCTGGGGGGAAAGAGGTGAATGGGGTTTGCAACTGATGGAGCTGCTCTGTAGGAGAATAATTCCTGGGCATTGTGTAATCCATCAGCAGCACGGAAAGAGAGTGGGATTTGGGTAAAAACATCCATCCAGAAGGAAATTTTCATTGTAGCTTCACACAAAAGTGGCTTTGCTCACTCGTTACAGTTTGCACAGAGGAGCAAAGCTGAGTCCTCAGTTCTGATTGGAGTGTTACCCAAGCAGAGATGGACTGAAGGACATGTACATGAAGAGAAAAAATGTGTGTATTTCTAAATGCTCCCAATTGTTTCCACGTATAACTAATGCACTTCTGTCAGCTATTTGGGTTTGTTCAGCCTGGAGAAGGGAAGCTTTGGGGTGACTTGGTTGTGGCCTTCCAGAACTTGAAGGGGCTACAAGAACCATGAAGAGAGACTATTTACAAGGGTCTGGAGTGACAGGATAAGGGGCAATGGCTTCCCAGTGCCAGAGGACAGGGCTAGATGGGATAATGGGAAGAATTCTTGGCTGGGAGGGGGGTGAGGCCCTGGCACAGGCTGCCCAGAGAAGCTGTGGCTGCCCCATCCCTGGAAGTGTCCAAGGCCAGGTCAGACAGGGCTTGGAGCAACCTGGGCTAGTGGAAGGTGTCCCTGCCCATGGCAGGGGGTGGGACTGGATGGGCTTGAAGGGTCTTTCCAACCCAAACCAGTCCATGAGTCTATGATTCTATGATTTCTCTCTTTTTGGTAATAGCACATTTTAGTTTGTTCCTGCCACCCAGTGCCTTTTACTATATAAATCTCCTCCTCCCCAAATGATGACTTGCTCTTATCAAACAGAAGTATTTATCAGTATCCCAAATTTAAGGGAAGTGTAGCAGCTCAGGAAAGCGAAATTTATGAACTCTAGAGTTTGTAGTGCAACATTAATGTTACTTTCCTTACAACTGAAAAATGATTAGCCTGACATTAAAACAAGCCTTGTATTAAGTGAAGTAAAGCAATAATTTTTTGCTAATGGATTGTTCCATTTCATTTACATATCTTTTCCCAACAATTTTATGCTTAAAAAATCATTGCCCTTTTGAATTATGTGAGGCTCTTTTGACTGTGAGGCTCCAGCAATTTGCCAGCCTCATGTGTGTAATTAGTTTAATTAGCACTCCAGCTTTAATGAGAATATCAGTGTCTGCTGTGTGTGCTGTGTTCTTCACTGGACACAGTGAAAAATCGTGTTCCTTAATCAGCTGCATCTGAAGGACTGCAGGCTTTACAAGTCTTCACACAGTACTTGAAAAGAGATAATATATTTTCCCTTTTCTTAAAGCTCTTTTCCTTCAGTCCTGTTTAATGTCTGCATTGATGATCTGAACAAGGGGATCGAGTGAACACTGGGCAAGTTTTTGGGTGACATTAAGCTGGGTGGGAGTGTGGATATGCTGGAGGGCGGGAAGGCTCTGCAGAGGGATCTGGACAGGCTGGATCCATGGGATTGATGGGATGAGACCAGCGGGGTGAGGGACAGCAAAGGCAAGTGCCAGGTCCTGCCCTTGGATCACAACAACCCCATAAATGATCCAGGCTGGGGCAGAGGGGCTGGAAAGCTGGAGAAGGCCCTGGGGGTGCTGGTGACAGCAGCTGGGATTGAGCCCAGGTGTGCCCAGGTGGACAAGAGGCCAATGGCCCCAGTGCCAGCCATGGTGTGTCACAGGCCCAGGGCAGGGACTGTCCCTGTGCTGGCCCTGCTGGGGCACCCCCAGTGCTGGGGGCAGTTCTGGACCCCTCAGATTGGAGACATTGAGGGGCTGGAGCGTGTCCAGGGAAAGGAACAGAACTGGGGAAGGGTCTGGAGCACCAGGAGCAGCTGAGGGAGCTGGAGGGGCTCAGCCTGGAGAAAAGGAAGCTCAGGGGGGACCTTCTGGCTCTGCAACTCCCTGACAGGAGCGGGGAGCCAGGTGAGGGTCAGGCTCTGCTCCCAGGGAACCAGGGACTGGATAAGGGGAAATGGCATCAAGCTGTGCCAGGGGAAGGTCAGGTTGGACATGAGGAGGAATTCCTTCATGGAAAGGGTTGTCAGGCACTGTAAGGGGCTGCCCAGGGAGGTGGTGGAGTCCCCATCCCAGGAGGTGTCCAAGGAAGGTCTGAATGTGGCACTCAGCGCTCTGGGCTGGGTGACAAGGTGGGGATTGGGCACAGATTGGACTCGATGGGCTGGGAGGGCTTTTCCAACCTCAGTGATTCTGGGATTCTGTGAAAGCATCACACTCTATTTTGGCTGAAATGTCCCTCTGGGTGATATCTAGAACATGTCTGTACACACTGGGGACGTTCAGTGAACTGGTTTTCACAGCTTTTAAAATCCGTTCCCTTGGCCTTTCAGACAATCCCTAATTATTAATTGTCCTCAGAATAAATAGTATTGTTCCTGCTCATGAACAGTGCTGGCATAATGGATGGAGAGCAGCAGATGCAATGCATCTTCTTAACTCAGGGTAAGGATATTTCACCAGCCCTGGTGAAAGCTTGACATTGAAAACAACTCTTGGGGAACTGTCAGGGCAACAATAGAAAAAGCATTAACGATTTATCAGCGTGTCATTAGCCCTGCTCGTTAGACCTGACAAAGCACCAAGTCTATAGATCATTGTTATGTTGTACAATAGAGGAATTGGAGTGGAAGTGGAGGCGTGTGACCTCCAGGCTCCATTAAACAGCATTAAGGGAAAGATCAGTATCTAAAAGGTACAAAATCGTAATAATTCTCTTTGAGCATTTTGGATTTTGTTTGTTCTTATGTCTCTTGGTTATCAGCGCAGAAATTCTAAACAGAAGCTCAACAACTGAAGCATGATGTTGAGAAGAAGAATGAATTCCCCTAAATGAACCTTGTAATTTCTTATTTCTAAAGCAAATTGTGGTTGGCTTTGTGCGTCAAGCTCCTCTTTCATGGGTGCTTGTGGCCACTTTTGAACTTAGTTTTCCCCTTATAAGAAAAACTATTCAATGTCCTCTGGATGTTTTATGAGATATTTTATGAGTTTTAAGCAATCACAACACACACACAGACAAAAATCAACATTTTCTCCTTAAAAGCACAAGTTTTTAAAAGGTAACTTTCATGAAGGAAGCTGCCCAGAGAAGCTGTCCAAGGCCAGGTTGAATAGGGCTTGGAGCAACCTAGGATAGTGGAAGGTGTCCCTGCCCATGGCAAGGGGTTAGAACTGGATGGGCTTTCAAGTCCCATCCAACCCAAGCCAGTCTGGGATTTAGTTCAGCTGTTTTGGTTCAAAGGCCCCAGGTTTTATTCATCATTCAAACCCCACAAGTGCATTCATTGCACACACCAACCTCTGTGCAGTCTGAGATCATCTGCTTCAAAAGTCCAACTCTTTTAATGTCAGGAAGAAACTCTCCCATCCAAGCCCTGCAGTGTGACTCCTTCATTTCCCCTCTGAAGGCCAGCCTGGTTTGGAAAATTACATTTTACCTGCAGATATTTGTAATAAAGAGGAGCCGAGTGCTGCTCTTGTTTATGTGTTGACTGTAACAAAACTCATCTGGTGCTTAATGTTGTGTTGCTGCTCATTGTGCCATCAGTCCGGGAGCCCAGTGAAATGTGGGATTTCATTTCTGGACTCGCTGCCCTGGCAATAAGTGTGGTTTGTGTTGCACACAGAGAAATGGGGAGGGATGTCAGAGCAGCTCCCCAGGCCCTCGGCACCCCCTGCTCACCAGCACTACCATTTGTTTGATTTTAATTTTGGGTGACTGCATTACTCCAGCACATGTTGATTCCTAAACACCTATTTTTATTGATTCAGGCCAGTAAAGCTGTCAGAATAATGCAGTAATAACACAGTAGAGCAACAATAGGACTTTGTGTTGCTTGGCTGCAGAACAGCCTTATCTGGGGGAGCAGTGAGGCCTCGAGGCAATGCCCACCCTGGAGCTACAGTTTGGCACAGAAATACACATTTAGGCTTGATTTGGGGTCTGATTTTCACAAAACTTCAATGAATGTAAATACCAACCATGAGTGTTCACCCCCCAATCAATCAGGGGGTGTCTAATGACCAACCAAAGGGGAAAAAAAAGGGAAATATATCCAGTATCCAGGGCTGGTCCTAGACATAGGTGTTGTCTAAAACTAGCACTTCTGAATTAAGGTGGTGTAGAAACACCAAGGAGAGGAAACCCGTTGGTTTGCTTTTGCCTAAAAATTCACAGTGATTTTCCTCCTTTTAGTATGGTTTCCATCACTGTAGGTCCCAAACCCAGAACTTTTTCGTGTGTTGTTGTTTTGTTTGTTTGTTTGTTTTGGTTTTTGTTTGTTTGTTTGTTTTAAAATTCCTAATTTTAAAGCTGGCTGTTTTAAGCACTGTTTCTTATCCCAGTTCAATCAAGTTATATTATTTGTGTTTGAAAGGGGAATGTGTCTGAAATAGGGGTTGCTCTAACCCAGAATGACATTAACCATTTTCAGTCAGAGCTAAAAGAGACTTAAATGTGCTCAGGGAATGACTGGACCTGGCACTCAGTGCTCTGGGCTGGGTGACAAGGTCAGGTTGGATTCAATGCCCTTGGATGTCTTTTCCAACCTCAGTGACCCTGGGATTCTGTGAATCTGTGATTGAAGTACCTGCTTCCCTCCCTGGGGTTTCCCTTGGGGGTTCAATTGGCCACAGGCACCCCCCCCAACTCAGTGCATAGAGACAGGGAAAGAGGGAGAGGATCCTTAAATCTGACTTAATAAAACCCCCCATATCTGTAAATGGGTAAATGAAGAGTCTGAGCAATGAAATAATAAAATAACTTTTGATTGACACATCGAAAATAAGCTCCAGGTGCCTGCAGCCCCTGATTTACCCTGTGAATGATGCACAGCAGGCTCTGCCACAGCTCCTTCCACTGCAGGTGACAGCTTAAATATCCATCAGGTGTCAGGAAACAGGAATTATAGATGGTTTCCTACACCTTCAATAAGGATATTCAGGATGTGTCTTTATCATTTTACATAGTGAGGCAGAATACAGGTAAGGAAGGAGGGGTTATTCTGCTCCAGCTACAATAATTATGGTAAAACGTAGTAGTAGGATTTGCTAAGTGACAATAATTGAGTCAAAACTTAGTAGCAGGTTTGGATAAATGAAATTAATTGCCTTATTTAATGGAAAACAACAAACAGTGTTTGTACAGTTCAATGGGTGTTTGAAAATTAAATGGGATCCACAATAGATCATATTTCAGTTAAAAAAGAAAAAGAAAATTAAATGTAATTTCGTATTTTAAAACCATTTATGCAGTAATTGTAATTAAATGGAAAAGAAACAATATTGGGGCTTGGGTGATGTCACTGCTCAGGTGAGCAAGTCTGGGAACCTTGGAGAAGCCAGATGTGGTGGATTCAGTGCTCTGAGCCTCCTGACTTGAGATGCATTTCTCCAGTTTCTTATCTGCACGTCTCATTTCCCTAAAATAAACACTGGATTGTTATGCAGGAAATCAACCATTCGTGGTCTTTACTGAATAAAACAAAAGGGAAATATTTAGGTTTTCTTTTTCCAGGATTAATATGTTTGTTGCCCAAGTATTATCTTAATCCAGAGCTGTCCTTCAACAATATATTAGTGAGAGCCATGGTTCTGTCAATGTGTTTTATTTAACCAGCTCAGATTATTTATGAGATGTTTGCAATTCTGAGCCCCAAAGAGTAATAACGTGCCCAGAAAAATTAACATAAAAACTCCCCTGACAGCCCCCAAATAATCAAATTCTTCTGTCAACAACATCTCCGAATAATTTGCATCGACTTAGTCAAAGTTTGTTAAAATTACAGATTTAGCAGGAGGCCCAACTCTGCTGGTTGGAGAAGGGTTCATTTCCAAGTTAAATGATTGTTCTCTTCTCCAGAGATCCTTCCTGGAGGTCTTTTTGCATCAAAAACTGGTCAGGAGAAATGAAAACTGAGGTTGTACAGTGAGATGTTCTCTCTCTGCAACTCCCTGAAGGGAGAGTGAGGCCAGGTGGGGGTCGGGCTCTGCTTCCAGGGAACAGGGGACAGGATGAGAGGGAATGGCTTCAAACTGTGCCAGGGGAGGTTCAGGTTGGATACTGGGAAAATTTCTTCATGGAAAGGTTTGTCCAGCCCTGGCACCGCTGCCCAGGGAGGTGGTGGAGTCCCCGCCGGTGGAAGCGCTCAAAAAATGTGTGCTTGTGGAACTTGAGGACGTGGTTTAATGGTGAGCCTGGTGGTGCTACTGGTTTATGGTTGGGCTTGATCTTAAAGGTTTTTTTCCAACCATAACAGTTCTGTGATTCCATGATTCTGTGCATCCAGTGGGAAACCCCCTGACTCCAAGCCCTTTTTGGCAAGTAACATCTTCAACTGTCCAGCAGTAAAAAAATTGCAGAATTGTAATTTCTCTCAAAACTTTAATTGGTAGGTGTTAGAAATCCTGAGAAATTCAGGAATCCTGTGTAACCAGGATGCATGGAGAGGTGTGGGAGCAGCAGGAGCTCTGGACTGGATCAAAGCACAAAGTGGGGCTCATTAGCTGCCAGTTTACTACTTGTGCCAGACAGAACCAGAAGGGTTTTCTCCCCTTTTTCTTTCAGAGATCCCTTGGCAGCCCAGGACACTCAGGGATAAATAAAATATTTGATATTTTACACATGGTCAGAGAGTACAAACCAATTTTAATCAAATACTTGAAAACTCCTCCAGGATCTTTGTGTTGAGGGCTGAGCAGGCTGTAAATAATGGAAGCATTAGGGATAATTTACACTCTTGGACCAGCCCTACAGGATTAAAATCTCCTGGAGCCATTTACCTTGAGAAAAATGACAACATTTCTGAGGGCTGATGGTTCCTTGAGAGAAGATTTGAAGCAGAGGCTGCACTTGGCTTGTCCTCATTCACTATCAATTCCAGTCCCCACAAAGACATTTGCTCCCATTATTATGATATCCCTGACCTTTCCTGCCCTTGAAGGATTGGCATTGTGGCTCTGAAGACAGATTCAGTTAACAAACCCAATGGATGCTGACCTTTCCAAGGGTGTTATTCTGGCCTTGATTTGCTTGAGGGGAAATATATTTCTTTCTTTCTTGTGTAAATATGAAATAACAGATAAATAACCAAAAATTGATTTCTGGTTGGGAGTCGGGGGGGAAGAAGAAAGAGAGGAAAAAAGGAATTAACTGGTTAAGGCAGACACTGGGATTGGTGAGTGTCCTCAAGACTCTGCATTGGGATCACTCACTGAAGAAGTTGCCATCCATCACCATTAGAGAGAGGTTGGAGGATTTCTGGAGTAGTTTTTCCGGGGAATTAGGTAACAGAGAGCTCAGTGCGTGCTGTGGTTCTGTGAACTCTGTGATTGATTTCCTGCAGCCTGACGAGGAAATTTCCTTTTTGCTGCTCTTTCACATGCTACAAACGAGTCTCACACCAGCATATCCCACTGGGATGGGGAGGCAGGAAGGGGGACCAAGAGCCCCCACAGGCAGATCAGGACTAGGGCCACGACTGGGACTGGGACCAGGACCAAGACTGGGACCAGGGTCAGGACTAAGACCAGAACCATAATCAGTATCAGGGCCAAACAAGGAACAGGACCCAGACCAAGATTGGGATCAGGACCAGGACCAAGACCAGGACCAGGACCAGGACCAAAACCAATACTGGGACCAAGACCAACACCAATAACAGGACCCAGACTAGGATGAGGACCACAACCTGGACCACAATCTGGACCAGGATGCTGGGCAACAAATGCATCTAGCCAGCAACTGTTTTCTTTTTATTCAAAAAATATATTCTATATTAAAAAAAATGTTAGTTTCATATTTCAAGACTTCTTCCTTTTTCCCTTTCCCCTCTTCCCACCATCCACATTCTTGGGAAAAGCTCAAACAGTGCTTTGTTATTTTTTAAAAATGACATAATTATTAGACAAGATTAAGAGAAATTTTGAGATGACCATGCTCAGCATCTAAATATATATAATTAATTTTATTTATATTATTTATAATAACCTTAATTATTTTCATAATTTCCGTGCTATCCCATTACAAATATTGTTGAATCCTTTTTAAATACTCATCCTGAATCTATAGCTTCGTACCTGAGTAACAGCTCATTCCATCAGTTGTGCCACAATAAGGAATGTCTTGTCACTGATTTGTATTATTTCTGCTAAAGTCACTAATTCTTGAGGTCAGATTTTTTTTTTTTTTTCTCCAGGCCTTTGATTTGTGTCAGTTAGATGGTCATTATCCGAGGATAATTAGGGTTTTCCTGCCCTTCTTGCCACAACCTGTTTGGAAGATGCTTTCAGGAGGAAGGCTGGAACCCATTCCCTTTTCCTTGATCTGTGACAGCAAAGACCAAGCTCCATGGTCAGGGCAAACCAAGATGGGCAGTAGACCAAAATATGGATTTTATGGAAAATTTGTGTGATGCTTGTTCATTTAAGATTACCCAGAGCGCATCAATCTGATTTTATGCTGTTGGACAAAGAGGGAAGGGCATCCCCTGCCATGGGACATCATAAGCCAAAGGACTGTTACTCCTTCTTCTTCCTTTCCTGTTTGAGTGCCATGAGTTCCCTTCTTTCTCTTTTCCCTCTCCCTTTCTCTCAATGTTTTTCTCTGCACATTTAAAAAGTAAAAACTCACCCTACTCAGTTACACGAGGTCTGCCAATTCCCTTCCTCAGAGCCAGACTTAATGATTGAAGTGCCTTTCTGATTGATCTGCCTCTCCGGTGTCTGGGTCATGGCTTGGAAAGAAGAGTTTGAATTGTCCTGCCACGGTTGGAAAGAGGAGAAAGTGTTTCAGGTCATGAATGTTCATAATTCTACCAAAAAAAATACCCCGAAACCAAGAGATTTCTGACTTGGACATTATGGTAGATGAAGGAAAAGGTCAATTTTACCATTAATTCATGAAAGTATTTCTTTGCAGGTGGTGGAAAATGTAAAATCTTGTTATGTCTTATAACTGTAAACTGAGGTTACCCAGGGAAATCAGGGAAGTCTTTGCTGGAGGAACAGATGGAATTAGGAGTCACAGACTGTGGTTTTGTACCCCCTTACATTGAGCACTTCCAACCACTCTGATGGAATATGAAGTGAATTAACTGACCTTCCGTTTCCTACTTTATTTGTTGTTGGACCAAATAATGTTTATTCTTCAAGAAGAATATTCTCAGAATGAAGAAGTTATTCCTAATATCTGACTGTACATTAACTTGTGAGTTCAGCACAGATTTAGGGCACCTGCACTACTGAACAGCAGAGTGACAGGTGTACAGTTGTGCTATCTATACCAATTCTAATACCTACATGGTGTTTATTTCTTTCAAACACCTATTGATCACTAATTTTTTGCTCAGTGCAGGCAGCAGTACAGATGTGATTTATAAGAGGGATTTATTTCCAGTTTTGACAACCACTGCAGCCTTTTTTGCATAATTTATTCCAGTGTAGATTTAAAGTGACTCAATTTGTTCCTGACTTGGAGGGTTTCTCCCTCTGCCTTTTGCCCCCAGCACGGAGCAGTGCACTGAACACACAGTTTGTGCCTGAATCCCTCTTTTTCCAGCCTTGGACTGATCCTGATATTGTGCCTGCTGAGTTCCACCAGGAAAGGTAAACACGGAGCCTGAGTTTGTGCCAGGAAGTCACAATAAGCTGCTCCTTGGCAAAATATTTAATCATGCTCAAGTTGGATGCTGGGCCCTCCCACATGGCTTTATTTTGGCATAGCAAAGCGCACATTTTAAAGGTCAGACTCTCTGATTTCCATATTCTTCTGTTGCCTTTTTTCCTGAGAATTCAGTTCCTTTTGTTAGTCTGTTATCTAATATTTCACTACCAGGACTTCTGACCTTTTCTGTAATTCTTTCACCTCTGTAAATGAGCTGCTTTTCTGCCCCTTAGTCCCATAAACACTCTCATACACCCATTTTGGAGTGCATTGGGAAGAGTGTGGCCAGCAGGGTTGAGGGGGGGATTCTTCTGCTCTGATCAGCTTAGTGAAGTCACAACTGGATCATTGTGTTCAGTTCTGGGCTCCACAGTTCAAGAAAGACAAGGAGCCCAGCAGAGGCCACAGAGATGATCTGGGGTCTGGAGCATCTCTCTGATGAGCAGAGACTGTGGGAGCTGGGCCTGGTTAGTCTGGAGAAGTCTGGGAAGGGATCCCATCAAATCCACACAAATATCTCCAAGAGGTGTCAGGATGGTCCCACACTCTGTTCAGTGGTGCTCAGGGACAGGATGAGGAACAGTGGCCATAAACTAAAACACAACAAGTTCCACCTCAACACAAGGAAGAACTTCTTTCCATGGATGGGGCAAAGCCTGGAAGAGCTGCCCAGGGAGGGTGTGGAGTCTCCCTCTCCGCAGACATTCCAACCCCACCTGGACACATTCCTGTGTCACCTGCTCCAGGTGACCCTGCCTGGGCAGGAGGACGGACTGGGTGATGTCCAGAGGTCCCTTCCAACTCCAAATGTTCTGGGACTCTGCGATCTGGAGTGAGAGCCAGGATATGGGGTTTCAGCCAGGAGCAGGTGAGGTGCACACTGAGCTCATCAGCACTGCACTGACATCTCTCCAGCTGCTCCAAATGTAGAAGGCTCCAATTCAAAGAGTCTGGCTTCTAACAAGAAATAATTCAGTTCTTTTCCGAATTCCCAGGGTTTAACTGTTCCAAGTTTCAAACAAGACAGGATCCAAACTAGTTCTAGCCATTATGTCTGGATTTCACACTCTGCTTTACTGGCTGTAACAGATGCTCATCGACTGGGCAGGAGCTGGTAAGAACCCAGAGGGACATGACTAAAAGCCTTGATTGCAAGTCAGTCTTGTGTAAATAGCAGAACTAGGACTCTGGAATGGGATCAAACAGCCACAAGACATTGTGGCATTGAAAAATACTCTCAGAGTTTAAAGCGCTTTTGTTATTTTCTATTAACTGTTACAGTCACAGGCTTTTTAGAAATATAAATATATACGCAAATGCTCTATTTTGGGACATTATACACAACCACTGCTTGGGGTTTTCTCTTTAGTAGTGTGGATGGTATCACTATTTTTTTGTTATTCACCTTTCAGCATATCATGGAATCGTGGAATCACATAAGGTTGGAAAAGACCTTTAGTTCATCAAGTCCAACCATCAACCAGCACCACCATGTTCATCACTAAACCACGGCCCCACGAGCCACATCCACACATCCTCTTAAAGCCCCTCTTGTCCTGACCAGTCCCCATGTCCAAGTTTTCAGGTGTTGACATCTTTTCCCTTCCCTCCTCTCAGATGGCTGAGCTGGGGGTTGTGCTCCAGCTCTGACCCCCCTCTCTCCAGTTCGTTGCTGTTTTGGGCCCTGAGATGTCAACAATGACCATCCTGGTGGAGCTGGGAAGATTCCCCATCTCAACCACTTCTGAGAAGTAAAGAGTTTTTTCAACCTTTCCTTAAGAAAAAATCAAGGGGAATCCATTTCTTTCAAGAGGTTTGGCTGGGGAGGGTCACCTGGGGCTGGGGCCCAGCAGAACACACCTCCCAGTCCCCAGGGAACAACAGCTTTGTGTGTGGGTATCGGTTTTCCTCATCACTCAGCACAGGAGATGTATCATCATTGCCTTCTCTTCCTTTTTCTTCTCATCTTCCCTACAAATCAAGGAATGGCTCACATCTGTCTCCCTGGGATTTGTGCAGATCTCTAACACAGTGAATTAGGCATTGAAGGGAATTAGAGACAGAAATAACACGTATTTATGGATCATAAAATCTAAGCTCTGGAAAACAGGCAATAAATTACGTTTAAGTGATTTTCTATTTCTCAGATATTAAAAAAGGACAATAACACTTATGGGTGTTTGGATGACCATTCTCGGATCCAAATGACACTGCAGTATTTCCTCAACTCTGTGTTTTCTGATGAATGAATGTGAGCAGAAAGGAAAATTAGAAATGTGCCAGTCTAACACCAGCAGTGTTAATTTTCTACAGCTTTGTCATTTACTTGCAAGAAACTTAATATATTTTTTCTTTAGCTTTATCACTCCTATTTCTATCAAAGCTCTACAGACTGTAATATTCTGCTCAGTGAACTGAAATATCTATCAATATAAAAACATCTCCTCATAAAAGCATTGGAGCTGTTATGGGGTGTTGTTATGTACCAATATTACCTGAGGAAACATTGAAAGGGCTGAAGAATAGAATTTTTCTTTTTTATTTTTTTTCTTTCTTCTTTTTTTTTTTAGAGAGAGTGGAAATCAAAACTTCTAAATTAAAAATACAATTTTTCTTTCTTTAATTCAATAAGGTGTTTTGTCCTCAAACCAAACTCATATGCATTGGGCACAGAAACAATCCTTTAATGAGAAATAAAGACAAGAAAATACTTTATTTGGTGTCTGGATACACCTGTGTCCTGGACTGATGGCTCGTTCCTTCTCCTTTACATGATATTTCCACTCCTTGGACAGCATCCAGGAATGCCTCACATCCCAGCCAGCCCTGGGTGCTGCTTTCCCCCCTCCAAAACTACAGATTTTATGTCTTTCCACAGCAAATACAGTATTTTTTGTACTTTTGTGTTTCATGGCAGGGAGCTCTGGGCAACCTGGTCGAGTGGAAGGTGTCCCTGCCCATGGCTGGGGGTGGAACTGGATGGGCTTTAAGACCTCAGTCTGGAATTTTATGATTCCATGATTATTTTGTGCAAATAAACCCCATATATTGGTAAAATGACACAAAGGCTGCTGTGCTCAGGTCAAACACCTCAGATCCCATCCCTAATCCTCATCCTAAACAGGGACTGGGAGGAGGCTAAGGTAGGAAAAGCAAGTCAGGTTCAATGAGCTGTGGCTGCCTTCACCCTCATCTCAAAGAGGAGGAAGTTTCAGGAAAAATAGGTCACAGATTCACACAAAATATATGGATGATGTGAGTAGAAAATAGAGTACGTTGGGGAAAAGTTTGGTGGAAGTCAGAGACACCCTGACATTCATTTCAGGAGAATTGAGTTACTGCTTGTATTTCCACTCTGCTGCCTGTGATAACACAGCACACACTATTCCAGCCTGGTTTGATTTCAGTTCATACATATTCCAGTTTTTTGGGTCATTGGCTCTGTTCATGAGTTGAACAACACACAGCACAGTGCACACTGTAAATATTAGAGCTGCAGGTTGGTATGGTGTGAGGTGCTGAGATAATGCAAATATGCTCATTGCCCTTCAAATTCCAGTCAGGGAAAAGTCCCCACATTATCATTTGGAGAAATGGGGTTGGTTTTTTTCCCCATCTTATTTACAGTGCATGGTTCAACAGTAAAGGCTGTTAGGGCTGAGATTGCTGAAGGGACTCGACCCCAAATGTGTTTGAAGAGGTTCTCTGGATGGAGCTGAACACACTTGGAATGATGGCAGTGATGAGTTCATTGCCTGGAGTAGGGAAATACATCACGTACTGAAAGTGTGGTCACTCCCACCTGATTTTATCTCTGCATTCTGCGCTTCCTGGCATATTTTCACAATGGGTGGGAATCCAGGAGTGTGTCCATCAGTCCAGCTGGTTTTCCAGCCAGGGCTTGGAGTGGAGCTGCTGCAGAAGTCCCTGGGTGCTGCACTGGGGGGGCAGTGGCCTTTTATTGGCCCTACCTGGGGGTTCTGACCCTGAACTGTTTTCCTTGGGAATATCCCAGCCAGGCATTTCCTTCCTGACACATTTTGGTTACAGCTGCTGCCAAGAAATTTAACTGATCGTTGCTTCAGTTCCTCCCCTCTGTTAAACACAAAGAATTGTACCTGCAGAGAATCATGGAATCATGGAATATCCTGAGTTAAAATCCATAAGGATCATCCAGCCCAACTCCTGGCCCTGCTCAAGACACCCCAACAATCCCACTGTCCCTGGGAGTGTTGCCCAATCACTCCTTGGGCTCTGGCAGCCTTGGTGCTGTGCCCACTGCCCTGGGGAGCCTGTTCAGTGCCCAAACATCCTCCGGGGGAAGAACCTTTTCCTGAGATCCACCCTAACCCTCCCCTGGCACAGTTCCAGCTGTTCCCTCGGGCCCTGTCCCTGCTCACTGTGCTACAACTTAGCTCAGGGTGTATTTAGAACCAGCTAAAACATCTGGGAGGAGTTTTGAATGGGAAACTCTGAAAGTAGTGTCTGCTTGTGGAGTGGGAATGACGATAAATATATCACCTATTCGAGGTAAACTTGAAAAAAACCCACATATCTTCATGCATTGGGAATTAATTTTAATTTATTATATATAATGCTGTGGATGTACTTGCAGCAATACATTCACAGCCCATGAAAACACTTAAAGTGGAGATGACAGTGCTCAGCTTGGTGACCTGAAGTGTTTTGCTTTTTACTAAGGTTTAAACCACTGAAGAATGCTTGGAACGAGGCTATTTGTTAATCTTTTGCTTTCACAGTGAGTTGCTTAACAACAGCCAAATAAGCATGAAAAGAGACAGAAATAGTCAACTAGAACCCAAAGGGAGCTGAAATAAAGAGCTGACAAACAAGCTATAGGATACAAGCCCATGTGCAGACCTAAGGCAGAGCAACAACACTTCTGAAGACTGGGAATACCTGGAGGGACACTCAGCTGACACCCTGCAGAGTTGGGGGTTTAAATTCCCCCTGTGCCATGGCACAGTGGGTGGGATAAAGCCTTCAGCAGAGCTGTTGGCACAGCAGAATTCCTGCTGGACTGGAGCAGACACTGATCTGCCCTGTGCAGAGGGTCTCGGCACAAGGAACCTGCCAGAGCAGGAGGAGGAGCAGTTTGTGCTGGGTTTGGGAATATCTGACATGTAAGGGTAAAGCTGGACTGATAACTTACCATGTTTGCTCCTTCCAGCTTCCCAGGAGCCCTGAGAAATCCTTGTGCTGAGGATTGACTCCCGTGTGTGGAGGGCATGGAAGAGGAGCTGAGCAAGGCCAATGGTTATTAATATTTTTGCCATGATTGCCACAGTAAGTCCTGGTTCAGCCAGAGATTATTTCTCTGAGTGATCTTCACAAAAATGGGAAAATGCCAGGAAGATGCAGAGTTGTTGCATATCCAAAGCTCTGTGAGTTACTGGTGCACAGGAGGAAGCAGTGTAGGTTTATTTTTTGGACAATGCTCTCAGGGACATGGTGGGACTGTTGGGGTGTCCTGTGCAGGGCCAGCAGTGGGACTGGATGGTCCTTGTGAGTTCCTTCCAGCTCAGCATATTCTATGGTTCTGTGGCTGTTCATTTGAGATAAAGGCAGTAACATAATCCAGCACACAGGAAACAAAGCACCCGAGTCCCATTTGTTCATAGGCACCACTAAGAAACATGAACAGATGGAGCACTTATGTCTCCAGGTCTGGATTCCAGAACTCTGCTGGACTCCTCTGTGTTTGGTGTGGGACTGTCTAGATGCAAGAAATTCACGGAAACCCAGACTGGTTTGGTTTGGAATAGACCTGAAAGCCCATCCAGTCTCACCCCCTGCCATGGGCAGGGACACCTTCCTCTATCCCAGGTTGCTCCAAGCCCCGTCCAACCTGGCCATGAACATGTCCAGGGATGGACTAGCCACAGTTTCCCTGGGAAATTGCACTTACTATTTCAGTTGTAACTGTTCACAACTATTTCAGTTGTAACTGTTAACCCCCCTGTTCCAGCACATTACCTGCCCCAGATCCCCCAGAATTGCCCCAGCAGGGGGAGGTCCCAGCACTATCCATGAATCCAGCTGGTGCATCACCCTATTGTCTATAAATTGCCTCATGTACAGGGATGTGCTGACAACAATTAGTTTTTACTGTTATCTCTCAGTTTCTATTGAAGGTCTATTATTGGGTTTAATCACTGAAATGCATTTGCTAATGAACTTGCTGATAAACTCACCACAGTTAATGCTGGCAGGTTTTTATCTTCCTTTTCTTTTGGTTATTGTCTTTTCCATATCAAATAACTAAATAAATACATTTTAAAAGCTGCTGCAGCTGATGGCAGCTTGGTGGTTTTTGGTTTTTTTTCTTTAGTCAAATCATGAGAGTATGTTCAGTTATAATTGCTCTGATGGGAAGAAAAGTTAATGGAAATTTTAGTAGCAATATCAGCTGAGGGGAATTTGGGCTGCCAACCTTTGTGCTGCAGTGACACCACTCTCACTGCCAGGCTGGCTGCCATTCCCAGCCATGAGGTGTCCAGTCCCTGGCACTGGGAGAACAGCCTGGAAGAACTCACAAAGGTTTAACTAATTCAGCTAGTTCCCAGGTCTGAAGAGTCTCCAGAGACAAGCTGTTCCTGGCCACCAACATGAGTAAAAGCTGGACTCAATGGTCCTAGAGGTCTTTTCCAATCTAAATGATCCTGTGATTCTGTGAGAATGTCTTGGCTGAGGTAAAAACACAGATGACTTAGGAAATTCAATGGGATGGGAGATCCTGGGAAACTTTAGGTGGTGCTTGTTGTTCTCCAGCTGCCCCAAGGATGGTTTGAATCCCTGGGGGCTTTTCACATACCCTGGGCAGCTCTCCTGATTTATGGCACCCTTTTTGAACATTAGGAGGCTTCAGGCTCACACATCATAAAGCTCAAATTAAAATGTGTCCCTCTGAGCTTTCACAGGGTGTGAAAAGCTCCCTAAGTGAGGTGGGAGATGAGCAATGGGCACACATTGTGTTCTGCATCACAGGTAACGACAGCCCTGAGTGTGTCCTGACAGGTTTCAGCTCTCACTCTAAGTGTAATGATTTGAAGACCATCCTTTAGAGTCCCTTTACTGGGGGTTAGTTGAGATCAGGATCTACAGGAGCATTAAAATGGTCAATGTCTCTGTGCTCTTGATGTCTCTGACACAACAGAAAAATAATTGCTGCTCGTGGAGGGAAAATTTGAGATAACTCACCGTCAAGGAGACAGCTGGATTCACATCCCAAAGCCTTGGCTCTGCTCCTCTCTGCCTCTGCTTTCACTGCTGGGAAAGGAGCACAGACACAAAGTGCTGAATCCTCAGGAGCTGTAGCCAAGTGGGGGTTGGGCTCTTCTCCCAGGGAACAAGAGGAAATGGCCTCAAGTTTTGCCAGGGGAGATTTAGAATAGGTATCAGGGAAAACTTCTTCATGGAAAAGGTTTTCCAGCCCTGGCACAGCTGCCCAGGGCAGTGGTGGAGTCCCCATCCCTGGAGGTATTAAAAAAATGAGTGGATGTGGCACTTGAGGACGTGAGCAATGAGCATGGTGTGGGGCTGGTTGATGGTTGGACTCGGTGATCTGAAAGGTCTTTTCCAACCTTAATCATTCCATGATTCTATTTGAGCTCACCTGGGTATGGAGGAACAGGTGCTGTGGGTTGGAAGGGTGAAAACTGGGGTGTTTTGGGAGAACATCTTGCTCAGTACCCCATTGGTGTTATCTGGGCTTCACCACGAGCAGTGGGGATGCTGGAGGTGGCAGCATGGACAGGTCTCCTTGGACACACTTGTTTCCAGGAACAAATGTCCCAATTTTTAATGCACACAACATTTTAGAGGTTAAAAATGAGTCCCAGCAGGTCGTGACAGTGATGGCACATGACCAGCCATCCCACTAGTACCATCCATCCAAGTTACAGTGTTCTGCTACTTTAATGAGCATCTTCAGTCTATAAATACAGGAAACCCAGAGATGTTTATAAGAAAAATAACAATCAGAGAGCTGAGGGACAACAGACTTCACCTTGTAAGAAGGGGATGAATATTGAAGGAGAAGAGGAGATAGGTTGGCAGCTCATTTTTGAAGGTTAGGATGGTTTTCCCTTTCCTTTTGTTTCTCCCCCATTCATTTCAAAGAGAATTGCACAGAATAATAATCTGCTTGTTTTGTCTGGGTGATAATTGCATTGATAATTTAGTACAATTTAAATAATCAGATTCAGAGCATTTTGTATGTCAGAGCCTGGGAAAGGGGGTCCTTTAATCTCCAAAGATGCATATTCATGATGCCATTATAGATAGAGCTGAAGGAATTACAGCCCCATTGTCTGCTCCAAACAACCCACCCATCCCTGCTTTTAAAACAAAGTCAAACACGAGATGATTGATTTGTACTTCCCCAGTTCCCCTCCTCTCACTTTGGCAATGGATCCCTTTATCTGTCACTGTAGTCGGCCCAGCACAACCTACACTCAGGTTTAAGTGCCTGTCAGGCAAATTCCTGCCTTAATTCCAACTCCTGTTTTGCTCTTGCTGCAGCAGCAGAACCTGTCCTTGGTGTGTTAGCTGTGTGTCTCATGTCTTGCTGGTTGGGTTGTGAGTTGTCCTGAAAGCAAACCTGGAATAAGGCCAGGGGCTGCTTCTGCCTCCCAGGACACTGGCACAGGTTGCCCAGAGAAGCTGTGGCTGCCCCATCCCTGGAAGTGTCCGAGGCCAGGTTGGACAGGGCTTGGAGCAACCTGGGATGGTGGAAGGTGTCCCTTCCATGGGATGTCCCAGCAGCCACCTCCGTGCCTTGGTTCCTCCTCCATTTGTCATCACTTTGGGGCTTCAGTTGGCACGTGGAGGAGCCCCACTCCCTAAGCCACTGTTCATCTTCCAAGCACAGTATATCCCTGTTTTCTAGGTCATTCTTGGAGCCATGGATATCATTAAATGAGGAAAGATAATGATTGGAATCAAGACCACAAGAATGGCCTCACCGACAACCGTGGGAGCTTTGGAGAGGGTACAACACAGGGACAGGTGAAGACACACCTTGTTGCACAGGAGAATGAACCATGATAAGCAGCATCTCAGATCTTTATGCAAGTCTATTTTTGTGTTGGATTTGAACATTTGCTGCATCAAACTTTAACTACTTTATTGTACAAGATAATGAAAACTCCCTAAGAAGCATCTTTATGGAACATCTTTTGGGTTTTGAAAGATTAAAGAAAAACTTCTGTTCTGGAAATACGAATATTAACATAACCCAGGTCACATGGCTGCAGTTTTACTGAGTTCAAAATTAAATCTCTTATATTTTACCACATATTGATGCATTGATTGTGGTACTTTCCACACGATTTTGTGGGTGTGGTGGGATTTGGGACTCGATGATCTTGGATGTATTTTCCAACCTTAATGATTCTGTGATTCTAAAATGCATTTCTTAAGAGGGACAACCACAGGAGAGCCACTGACTTTCATTGAGAGAGAATTTGTTAGCAATAAATCCTGATTTCCCTGTGCTTTGCCACATTGTAGTATTGGCATTTTGAAGCCCACAGCATAGGGGGGGTGAGGGTGGGGAAAGTCGAAGATATGTGGGAAAATAAAATTTTCTACGAAAATTGGCTGACTTTTCAACATGAAAATACTATATTGAAGTCAGTTGACCCATTAACAGACTGAAGTGTTATAAAAGCTGGGTGAATCATTTAATGCAAATATCTTTGTTGGCCACTTCTGATCCTTTTGTTCGCAAATTGTCTTGAAACTGCTCCTGAATTTCCTCAATGAGCTGGGCTTTTGTCCCTTTGCCAGCACACCTGGTGGGCTTTTCGGCAGCTCTTTTTCTTTCCATCCATTGGAAGGATGCAAAATTTAGGATTTCTGCATGACCAGTTTCACCGTTGGCTTTCCAAATGTGTTCCCCATTACTATCACTTAATGTTTGCACAGACCAGAGCAAACAATTCCAGTAGGAATTGGATTAGGATTCAAGTAAAATATAGGGAAAACAGATTTTTATGTTTAACAGGAATAGATAATTTATGCCTTGATGGAAGCCTGTGCAGTGTAAGTGGGATAACAGCAGGAAGGGGGTGGATAAATTAATTATTCTCCTTGTACATATTGATTTTTTATATATATATATGTGTCACTGTGCTGAGTATGAAATACATGAAATATGAACAATCTCCCTTGTGCTTTTTTTCTGCTCTTTTTTTTCTTCCTTTCTTCCTTTCTTTTCTTCCTTCATTTCTTCCTGGCAAAGCCTCACTGGAGCAGCAGAACACAAAATTTATTGTGTAAAGCAAAGCCTCGCTTGTACCTCTGGCCAAACACTCTATTGCTGTTGTGCTGGATTTATAGTTAAACTGAGGTTTAATCCCTGGAGAATTTAGTCTGCTGTGAAGGCTGAGCTCACGCTGAGCAATTCCTAAGTGGGCAATTCAGGGAGGGTTTTTTAACTTTATTTTAATTCTTTATGGGGAAATGCTTCCAAAAAACGCTGGTGGTTGAAATATAAACAATTATGGTTTTTACTTCTCTTATATGTAAGGCAATTAGTTGTTTAATTACTGAACAAAATAATGGGACGAGGTGAAACATTTCTGTTTGTTCAGACTTGGCTGTTAAAGCCTTTTATTTCATGCTTTGAACGAGGAAAAGATCCTCAAAGGGGTAAACACCTTCCAGTGATTACATTAAATTATTGTGTATATTTAAAAGTCATGAAGGTATATTTAAATTAACGAAAAAGGCAAGGTATTCAAGAGGCACAGTTAGTCAAGCTGTGGTATCTACTAATAAGTCCAATTTTTTTAAAGGAGTCACCTCAGTTTATTTCTTTCAAGTTATGTTTTATGTTGGTTCCTGAGATCTGTCACACAGAATCCCAGAATATTCTGAGCTGGGAGGGACCCACAAGGATCACTGAGTCATTTTGCACCGGCTCTGTCCCATGGGCTGAATTTTATCTGATTCAGGAGACTCATGGGAGAAAATTAGGATGAATACATTAATTTTTAACATATTACTTCTGGTTTAGACGATGAGGGCTGAGGCAGATCTTTTGGACAGGAGGAGAACCCTGCATTTAAACCCCAGCTGAAGAGGTGGGATTCATTTTTTGTTCGTATTGACTCACAAGGAGATGGAAAAGCTTCACCTCTTGAAGTCTCGGACAATTTTTTTCCGCTCACAGAAAGGGTGGGAAAATCTACTAGACCCAACTGGAGCAAATATTACTTGGCAAGCCACCAGCTCCTCCCAGTATGGAACTGGAATCAGAATCACGGAATCATTTAGGTTGGAAAACCCTCCCAGACCTCCGAGTCCAACTGCAGCTCCTCAGCCCTGCCTGGGGTAGGTCAGTGAGGATCAGGCCTGGCCCAGTTCTGTGCTAGCAGGCTGTTAAGGCACTTGGCAGCTTTTCAGGAGTGTTTGGAGGCACATCTGGGATTTGTAATTGCAGCAAAGTCTCCCCAAATCCACTCGTTCCACCACAGACTTAAAGGAAAGCAAAGCTGGATTGATCCGTGTCACTTTAGGGGAAAAACAATTAGTTTCCAGAGGTTCCTCTTCTTATCAAAGCCTTATTCTCTAACCAAGTTCAGTGAAGCTCAGACAAGCTCAGCTGCATTTTCTGCTTAAAATTCTCTGCTAAAATGAGAGACTGTTGAGAAAAACCCTGATGGGCCGATGTGCTGAAATCTGTCAATAAGACCATCAATTCCTATTGGTTTTTCCTGTTGTCTAGATGTCAAATTAAATATTAATCACCTTTAATTAGTTAGCTATGGATTCAGGACTTAGTGCTTTCATGCAAGAAGTTACCATCGAGTTGGGAGCTGTGTTTCTGGCACAGCACCACATTGGGAGCTGTGAAGGGACTGGGGGCACTGGGAGAGGATGTCACCCCTCTCTAGTCACCTGAACATCCCCCAGCCCTCATTCCTCTGCTCTACCCCAGTGACTGATTGTGGTGGAGGCTGCAGGGGAAGGAAATGGCTGTATCTGTCCATCACCAGACATTTAACTGCACGGCCTGGAAATGCTGTGAGTCAGGACGGTTTTGTAAGTACCAAAATTAACGGTTCTATTTTCTTGGTTGACGAGAGTTCTGAGTATAATTAGTTTCCTGTCACACCAAGCAGCACCTTCAGAAGAGGTAACAGTGGGGAAAAGCAGATGAAGCACAGGCAGAAGACACATTAATTAAAAGCTCAGTTTGCTGTGGCTGTATGTCTCTCTTCAGATTTCCTGTTTACCTCATTTGTAGCATGAAAAGCTACTGCATTAACTTAGAAATAAACCTGCATAAAATCAGATTGCTCCGAGACAATGCCTTCCTTCAAGGTAATACTGGGACAGTGCCCACCTTTAAACAATCATAACTACACACTGAACAGCAGAGAAGGAGCATTGGGGAACCAATTATCTGAAACGGCCTTGGAGTGATGATGGTTTTCCTGATACTGCTCCAAAGATCCTTTATTTTTAAGGCAGCAAGTGTGCTGGGCAGATAGGAGGAGTTAGAACATTTTGGAGCTGGTTAGACATTGAAGATTTACTGTTCTTGCTCCAGCACAGTTAACTGTGCTGCAGGTTTCCACCCTGGTTGGAGAATGTGGGATCGACCAGGCACCACATCTCTGGGAGAGCTGCTGAGCATCACCTTGATCCCAGCATTGACCCCCATGGACCAGTTGAGCTGCACCACCGCTGTCCATGGGAGCCCACAAATTAGGAATGACTCCTGCCTTCAGCCCTACTTCATGATGTCTATCACCCTTCTCACTCTCTGCAACTCCCTGACAGGAGCGGGGAACCATGGGGGGATCGGGCTCTGCTCCCAGGGAACAAGGGACAGGACAAGGGGAAATGGACTCACACTGTGCCAGGGAAAGTTTGAGTTGGACATGAGGAGGAATTTCTTGCTGGAAAGGGTGGTCAGGCATTGGAAGGGGCTGTCCAGGGAGGTGGTGGAGTCCCCATCCCTGGAGGTGTCCAAGGAGCAACTAGATGTGGCACTCAGTGCTCTGGGCTGGGTGACAAGAGCATGATTGATCAAAAGTTGGACTCAATCTCAGAGATCTTTTCCAACCTAAATGATTCTGCGATTCTGTGAATTCTGTACACAGGAATAACTCACACAGTGGGTAATTTCCCTATTTTGAGGTGTTTGCTATTACTTGTCAGAGCACCTTGCACCAAACACCCTGGAAGGCTTAAAACATGATCCAGCTTCTCAAAGAATTGCAGGAGAAATTCTCTCTGTGGGAATATTAGTGACTTCACCACTGGAGAAAATAAATTCTGCTTTCCCTAAGTAATGCAGCTTATGGTGTGAATCTAATTTTAGATTCCCTCTGCTGTCTCTAAATCTCTGCTCCGTGTCTTTCCCAACTTGATAGAAGGGCATATTTAATTATCAAGAGTCACATTTGTATGGACAGATCTTTCATCAACAAAGCATATGTCTTTTGGGGTTGTAATTGCTGGAATGCCATTATTCCTCATCTTTGAGTAACTGAACATATAAACCACATCTGCCATGGCACTGGCAGATGGATTCAAAGCAGGCATGAGGAGGCTGCTGCTTGTGCAATAAGGGGACTGTGTGGAGGTGGATATTCCCTCCAACTCTGATTGCCAGCTCCTAAAATATTAGGCAAAACTTTGACCCATCAGGCCTGCAAGTTATTAATCTTCATTACCTTGGAATCACAGAATGGCCTGGGTTGGAAAGGCCCTTAAACCCACTCAGTCCCACCCCCTGCCATGGGCAGGGACACCTTCCACTAGCCCAGGTTGCTTCAAGCCCCGTCCAGCCTGGCCTTGGACACTTCCAGGGATGGGACAGCCACATCTCCCCTGGGTAACCAATTAATACCACCCAGTCATCATCTTTCCAATGTGTACATGGAAAGCTTTCACACTTTAATTCTTAGTAAATGTTTCTAATGTGCAAATTTGTTTTGATAATTACTCAAATAATATTATGGAAATCAATAAAAAAAGAATAAAAATCAATTAAAAAGTCACAGATTGGATGGCACTTCTGGATATTTAACCCCAAGTCGTGTTCACTGCATGGCCAAAGTTAGTGCCATATTCAGTCAAGTTTTGATTCCCCTCCAAACACCGTGTGCCAAGAAGTTCCCCTCAGTTTCATTGCTCTCCCATTAAAAAGCTGGTCTTCAGTCCATAAATTTATTTTATTCCTACAGTTACATGAAAAGTCATAAACCAATTTATGAGCTGAGAAATGCTGTTCTCACTGCCATGGCAATCTGACATGTGCCAGCTTTAATTTTGGCTTTGCTAAAGCCTCTGTGTGGTTTGGGGGAGGAGAAGGGATGTGAGACAGCTCCAGTGCTGCTTTGAGAGTGAATGTTCCTCACAGGCAGCACAGGATTCTGACACAACCACTGAATTACAACATCAGAGACAGGCATTTAAAAGGTTCTTCTGCTGTCAGGGAATGTGCTGAAGCTGTATCTGCTCTCAGAGAGGGAGGGTGGTCAGCGTGGGGGGTACAAAGGATGCATCCTCCCCTCACACCCTTGGAGTGGGGCTGTGCCTGCCCTGCAAAGTGAACCCTCAGCTCTGTGTCCCCTCAGATCAGAGCAGCAGAACCTTTGATCTGCTCATGATCTCAGGGGAAATGACCAGAAGATCAAGATGTTTCTCCGTCTGTTCATTGGGCCAGCTCAAAGTCTGCGTTGGGGTGATGTCCCTGTGTCAGCCTGGCTTTCCTCCTGATCACAGCAACCTCCTTGGGACCCTGACACCTTCTCATTGAGCCAGGCTCTCCTCTGCTATCTCACACTGTGCCACAACCACTGTCACATCTTCTTCAACATCTGAGCCACTCTATGGCCTTCAGAAGGAGCAAAAACCATCAGATGGGTTTGGATGTGAGATCCCAGTTATGACCTCTCTTTAGTCTCTCCTGAACAGTGAATTATTTATTCTTAGTTTATACCTTTGCAAGGCCTTGTGCTGCTGTGGCACTGAACCATCCACCAGCTTTCACTGTGGTCTAGTCCCTCTCCAAACCCTGCTCCCACTTAGCCTCTGCTGAGCTCAGTTCCTTCCCTCTGAAAACCTTTAGAATTCTCCAGCTGCAGGACTGAAACTTCATTTGCCCCCCAAAATCTGCCCCAGGCCCCTGGGCACCCCCACCTACCATGTTGTATCTGAGTCGGCATCCTGTGACCCTGCCAGCCTGTCTGAGCCCTTCCCCTCCTCACACAGCCTATGCTTGGCATTCAGACTCATTTCACCCCTGTCCAGCCCAGGGCTTTGCCCTTAAGTCATTAAGATTTTATTCTGTTTCTGCTATTTTGGTCTTTTCAGTCTCTCTGGGTACAAATGTTAAGAAAACTCAGGCAGGGTCATCACCTTTGAGCCCTGCCTGGAAATGCTGGTGCCCTGCTTGGAGCTCACACGGAGCTGCAACACTTCCCATCACACCTGGAGTCCTCCCCTGCATATCTCTGCTTCATTTCCATCAGTGCATGAAATAAAATAGAAATGATAAGCAAGGAAAACATCAAAACCAGACCTTGGGAGATTATTTATTGATGGAACAGGAGGCAGAGTTTTAAAAGAACCATAGAAAGACTTGGGTTGGAAGGGACCTTAAAGATCATCCAGTCCCAACCCCAGCCATGGGCAGGGACACCTTCCACTGTCCCAGGTTGCTCCAAGCCCCATCCAACCTGGCCTTGGACACTTCCAGGGATGGGGCAGCCACAGCTTCTCTGGGCAACCTGTGCCAGGGCCTCCACACCCTCACAACCAAGAATTCCTTCCCAATATCCAATCTAAATCTGTCCTCTGGCAGTGGGAAGCCATTCCCCCTTGTCCTGTCCCTCCAAGTCCTTGTCCAAAGCCCCTCTCCAGCTCTCCAGGCTGGACACTCCCAGCTCTCCTATCCAAGGAGCTGAAAAACCTCCAGGGTGTAACCAGAGCCTTTGGGTGGGGGGACTGGATCTGTCCAGGGGTGTGACATCCTGGGCATGGCCTTTGGTTTCTGGGCTCATGGGCTAAAAAACTGTAGATTTTTTTTTTTAAAAAGCCTTGATATGTGGGCAGAGCTTGATGAGCGAACACCAACCTGCAGGTGCCCAGCACATGCCAAGGGATTGGTTTCACTCTCTCCAACCCAGCTGAAGTTCCTTCAGTGTGATGTGAGCAAAGCAAGTTCTGTGTTATTTGGGTACAACCTTCTTGCCATTGTGGCTGTAAAAAAATGGGTAAAAAAAATATATATAAAGCACCATTTTTCCCACTCCCATTCTCTGTCTGTGCTGTCCTGTCATTGCTGTGGTTGCTCATTGCTTGTCCCTAATTTGTCTTTATGAGCAGCAGCAAAGCAAGGCCAATGTTGAGACTTCCAGCAAGGCATGAACAAGACAAGAAAATAAATGCATTTTTTTGGCTCATAAATTAACTTTTTTGGAGTCACTGAAACAAGACTTTGTCACCCTTTGGGGATTGGTGGATACTGGGAGGTGGTGGAGGGGACTGGGATGTACTGGGAGGAGAACAGGGGGGCACTGGGGGATCCTGAAAGGCACTGGGTGATACTGGGAGGCACTGGGAAAGGTGCTGGGGGATGGGAGGGCACAGGGGGATCTCTGGATGCAGTGAGGGGGGCACTGGGAAGAAGTGGGAGGCACTGAGTCTGCAGGGATTTGGGGTAGGTTAGGGGGCCTGGAGGGGTTAGCAGGGGGTTTTGAGGAGAGTCTGGGGGAGGTTGGAGGGTCTTGAGGGAGTTTTGGGGAGTCTTGAATGGGTTTTGGTGTGATAAAGGAGATCTGGAGGGTGTTTAGGGGGTCTTTAAGGGGTTATGGGTTGTCTGGAGTGGGTTTTGGGGTGTCTTGAAGAGGTATTGGGGGTTATGGGGGGCATGAAAAGGATTTTGGGGAGGGTTGGAGGGGTTATGAGGGGTCTAGAGGGGGTTTGGGAGGTCCTGAGTATATTTTGGGAGTCTTGAAGTGGTTTCAGGGGGGCTAATGGGGGTCTGGAAAGGATGGATTCAATGATCCTTGTGGGAACCTTCCAACTCAGAATATTCTGGGATTCTGTCCCTTATTGGCAACATCCACACTGGAGACTGGCAATGAAATCGCCAGTCATCAATAACAGAGCTGGGGTTCATTGCCTTGGAAAATATGCTGCAAAAAATTTAAATTGAAAATATGAAATTTAAATTTAAATCTAATTAAATGACTTGCAATGCACAGCTAATGTTGCAGGGCACGGGAGTGTTCTCCTTTGTTCAGGTCACCTGAGGGAATAAATATGGGGGTTTTAAAGGTATTTCAGCCCTTGATTCTTCTTTATGTGTCAGTTGGAATCAGGAGTCCAAAATCCTTATGGACTTAAATCTATTTTATTATTATAAATAATAAATATATACAGTAAACATATTTATTATATATTTATGATATTATAAATAATATATTGTATCTATATTGTTATCAACATAATTCAGTAATCTGTGAAAAGATTATAAAATCCTCACCAAAAAATCAGGTTGTTTTCAGGGGAGTTTTTCTTCTTCAGGGCAAAGCCACATTTTGCTGTAAATTTTATCACAGCGTAGGGAACATTTGGAGCCTGCAATGGCAATTCGAGGGTTTTACACTGATCTTCCAGCTAATTCCACTGTAAGAGTCCAAGTTACTGCCAGGTTGTTGTGCTGGATGGCTGGTTGTAAATGCTCAGGCACTGCCCTGGACCAGCTCACACCTGGGTTGGAGTTTATAGAAAAACTTCAGGACATAAAACAGATGTCAGCCAAGAGAAACATCACACAAAGCACATGGAAGAAGGTCCCTGGGATGGTGCCTTCCAGGACATCCCCCAGCACAAGTTTTACAACCCACCCAAGTCCCTGGAGATGGAAAAGTTTCCTTCAGGGCAGAGACACCTGCAGGAAATTGAGGTGAGATGGCAAGGAAGAAATGTCCTACAGCTCTTTCCATGCTCCAGAGAAGATCCAGAATTTTTAAAGGTTAAGGTCCTGCTCCACAGCATCTCCAACTTTACTCTTCACATTACAAAATGTTTGTGTAAGACTAGAAAAATAACTAAAACCACCTAAATCTATATTTATATATGATATGCTCCTGTTCCATTCAGATTCCTCCTGCCTGGCACATTAACTGATGACAATATTGGTGAAGTCTAAAGGAGGGTGAGCCAGGTGGGTATCAGTCTCTTGTCCAAAGTAACAAGTAATGGGATGAGAGGAAATGGCCTCAAGTTGTGCAAGGGAGGCTCAGGTTGGATATTAAAGAAAATTAAGGAAAAATCCTTCCCAGAAAATATTGTCCAGCCCTGGCACAGCTGCCCAGGGCAGGGATGGAGTCCCCATCCCTGGAGGGCTTTAAATACTGTGTGGATGTGGCACTTGGAGACATGGGTCACTGGTGGATTAGCAGTGCTGGGGGATGCTTGGACTCAATAATCCTAAAGATCTTTTCTAAACTAAATGATTTCTCTGGTTCAGTGGGACCACTGTGTCCTGCCCCATCAGTGGATCTGTCCTCTGTGCAATGCAACTGCTCATTCTGTGAGGTGTCTGGAAGGGAATTGTCAGCTTGCTCCATGGTTAAAAATCTCTGAAATATGCATTTTATTAATTTTTTCTCTTCTCCCCTTTCATTATAACACACACAAAAAAGGCGACATCTGCCACAGAGTGTCTGTATTTTAATCACCTGTGAAAGCTTCAATTAACCTGCAGCTAATGAGACTTGACAGTTTAACTAACATTAGAAGATGGGACTGAAGCAATGCAAAGAAGGAACAATTCCCACATATTTTCTGTAGGTCTTTGAAATATATACTTGAAATATGTTCTTGAAAATATGAGTGCAGGTTTAAAACCATGCCCATAATTTTCTTGAGAGTAGACACTGAAGTTATAATTTTCTTGTCAGCAATTAATCATGTGTTGAAAAAGGGAACTCAGAGCAAGCAGGTGACACACAGAGACTATGAAAAACACACAGTTGTGTGAAGTTCAGGAGTGAAACATTTATTTATAACCTTCAGCTGCCAGAGGGCAGGGATACATGGGATACTGGGAAGGAATTCTTGTCTGTGAGGGTGGTGAGGTACTGGAATGGATTTCCCAGGGAAGCTGTGGCTGCCCCATCCCTGGAAGTGTTCAAGGCCAGGTTGGATGGGGCTTGGAGCAACCTGGGCTAGTGGAAGGTGTCCCTGCCCATGGCAGGGGGTGGAATGAGACGAGATTTAAGATCCTTCTAACCCAAATCATTCCATGATACTGAGATCATTGAAGAACATCTGTTCCTGTGCATCCAGAAGGTGAAGCACATCCAACCACACAGAGGTTCTGCAGTTCTGACACAGCCCCTCTCCAGTTTGTCACAGTCCAGGCAGTTCTGCCTTGTGCACTGCAAGTGAGAGACACCAAGATGTTCATCTACAGTGAAGAATCTGGGTTATTAAGAGCCAACATGAACATTCACCGGTTTCCCTCTTCATTATTCTGGCAGTAACAGTTTCAAGCACTTCCCAAAAATCTCATAAACACACAGAGCTACATTATCCACAACTGGGGTCTGAGCACTCCGGGGTGTCTCAGCACTGCCTTCCCATGAAATCCTCTCTGGCAGGTGGGAATTTTGCCAGCTCCTCAGCACAATGGTAAAGTGTGGTTAGAGGAATTGTGTTCGACTCCATTTGCAGTAATTGCAGGGGTAATTGAGAATAAAGACTAAACAGATAGGTCAGATCTCCTTCTCCAAGCAATTATATGTGATTCATAGGGAGGATGGGAGAGCACAGAGATAGAAGTGTATGTAAATTTTTGAAGTGATTTCCTAGAGAAAACGATTACAAGGTTAACAGGAGCTTAGCATCCTAAAATTAGAAATTATTTGAAACTCAATGTGTTTGGGGAATTATCCATCACACAGAAATAATATAACCATCACACAGAAATATATATCCTTCTCGTTAGAGGCAATTTAGGAGCCAGAAAGCCTTTTTGATTACTGTAAATGGCTCTGGAAGAAAAACATCTCGTGGCTGACGTCGCTGACAGCCGTGTGCACGTGGTTAATGCACAGCCTGGCTTGGCAGAGCGGAGATGGAGTCAGCTTTTCCCTCTGCTCACAGGCACCATCCTCAATTCAAACATTTTTAAGGACACAGCAAGTCAAGGAACCTCCAAGCACTTCACCCTCTCTGCACTGAAGTCCCCTTTGCAAACTGAAATTCCTGCTGCATGTTAATGAGGAATTTTCACCCCTTGAGCCATCACAACTTGCCTCTCATTGCTATTCTCCTCACACGCCACTGGACTGAAGAAACCCTTTGCCAGAATCACACAAGAAGACTTAGGAAATTTTCATGAGCACTTGGGAGCTGCTAGGAGATGTTTGAATGGCCAGGGAAGAAGCTAGAGGGGGTTTGAGCCATCTCCCTTTGAGCCTCCAGCCCCACACCGTGTCCTGGCACAGCAGATGGACAGGGCAGAGAGCCCATCCCAAAATCAGACTCTTCCCTGCTCCATGAGCTTCTCCCAGCTGTAGTTTAGGTAAAACCTGAGAGAGTTCAAGATTTACAGAAGCTTTTAATTCCCCTAAAGCTGCCTGGATCAAGGGATGCTGTTGAGATGCTTCATTTAAATCTGTAAATTGGGAGGGGCAGAGAGTGAAAAAATGTTGATCAGGAATTGTAAGGTTTGTTTTCCCTTTAAAAAAAAAAAATCAATGAGAACTAAATAAAGCACTGAAAGTATCTTCTTGTGATCCCATGAGCAGGTTTTTGTAGGTAACTCTCGTATCAAACCACAATAACCTTTGAGCAATGTGGGCTCTCACAGCTCAGATTTGCCGTGACCCAGAGAAGGGAGGAGGACACTAAGCTCCTCAGACATTCCCAGTGTGTTTTCCCTCTGTGCCTGCAAGAACTTCTTCAGTGCTTGGTGCAGTCTGTGTCAAGGGACGAGCTCAAGGTTGGAATTAGATCATGGAATCATGCAATCATGGACTCATGGAATGGTTTGGGTTGGAAGGGACCTTAAAGCCCATCTTGTTCCACTCCCTGCCATGGGCAGGGATGCCTTCCACTATCCCAGGTTTCTCCAAGCCCCGTCCAACCTGGCCTTGGACACTTCCAGGGATGCAACATCTCAGAATCACAGAACCATCCACGTAGGAAAATATCTCCAAGATGACTGACTCCAGCATTACCCCACGTGACTGTGTGTGTTGTATCACTTGATGGACAGTTTTACCTTTGAAACATCAAATATTTGCTTGGTTTTCCTCCAGAATAATTTAAAATATATATTCAGTCTTTCAGTCAAAATATCAAGGACCAGCTGATGGTTTTATCTGAGTGTTTGGGGCTCGATTTCACTCAGGAAAGGGTTGGCCTCCCACTCCTGACCCCCTTTGGAGGTTGGTGCTGGTGTTCCCTGACAATCAGGCTCAGCCCAGCATGTCCCAGGGGCTCTGTAAGGAACTGTAAGCAAATTATAGATAACTGAGAGCTCAGTTTGCCAATTCACTTTGCTCCTTTGGATTTTTGTAACCTCATTTGTAAAATGGGAATAATATTTGTACCATCCTTTCCCATCAGTGGATTGAAATGGGTTGATGAGAGATAAATATGAGCTGCTCCCTCTCTCTTTAGAAGGAACTCTCTGGTTTAGGGTAAGTTAAGTTTTTATTACTATTGAATTCTTGAGTTTCAGAAGGCTCAGCTCCCAGAATTTTTTTTATTAAACTCATCTGTCAAGATAGAAATACTTTCTGGAGAAGCCTGGGTTGTAAAGGATGAATTGGATGAATGTGTGAATATTGTGTCCATAAATGTTTGTTAGGAAAATTATTCCCAGCTGATATGACAAAGATACGAGAAATTAGATCACAAACCTCATTAACCATACAGACACTGAAGGACAAACGAGGCCAATTAATGGTGGTGGTACTTGTCAGAAGGATGTCGTGGTTTTGTTTCCACGCCAGTCACACCCCCTGAGCTCAATGACTCCAGAAACGAGGACTTTCCTCTCACCAGGAGCAACTTTGGATGGATAATGAAGGAAATTTCTGGTTTTCTTTGCTTACGTGGAATTACCTCAGTTTACCTGAGGGATGTTACGCTGAAGTTCTGAAAGGGAGTGAAGTCACCAGGGCCAGAGCTCAGTGACCTCCCAGAGCCCCTCCACTCTCATCTTCCGCTGGTACTTCAGTGGAATTAAACCTCGTGCTGCTCTGTTACCATGACAACTCTTCTTTCCATGAAAAAAGCCTTCCATGGTTTATGATTTGAGCACTCTGTAAATGTGGCTATTAAGCATTATCTACTTTGTACACTGGGAAAAGCAAAGAGGTGAAACACAGACTTTTAAGCTTGGCTATAAAAGGAACTTTTCCACCTGAGAACCAAAATAGAAAACTGGAAGTAATAGTTAAAATCACCTGACTTGAAACCTTTTTTTACTTATACAGATACATGTGAGACTTTACTCACATCCACATGTGAGCTACATGCACAAGTACATTGGTGTAGAACTCAGTGGGATTTGTCTCTCAGGTATGAGCACCTCCCTCTGCCAGGGCATTTGAGCTTGAAGGGAACATTCAAACAAAGGGTATGAAAGGCCGTAGCTTGGTTTTTTAACTTTGATAAAAATCTCACTCTGCTTAGAAGGGACCTTAAGGCCCATCCAGTCAATGGGCAAGGACACCTTCCACTATCCCAGGTTGCTCCAAGCCACATCCAACCTTGGATGGCCTTGGACACTTCTAAGAATGGGGCAGCCACAGTTTCTCTGAGAAATCCATTCCGGCACCTCACCACCCTCACGGACAAGAATTCCTTCCTAATATCCCATCTATCCCTGCCTTCTGGCACTGGGAAGCCATTACCCCTTGTCCTGTCCCTCCATCCCTTGTCCAAAGTCCCTCTCCAGTTCTCCTGGAGCCCCTTTATGCTCTGGAAGAGTCTGCTCTAAGGCCTCCCTGGATCCTTCTCTTCTCCAGGTGAAAACCCCCAGCTCTCCCAGCCAGGGCAGGGGCTCCAATCCTGTGATCACCTCACTGGCCACCTCTGGACTCATTCCAGCAGGTCAGTACCTTTCTTGTGCTGTTCTTTTGTACATACGCAGAATGACTCCACCAAGAGGAATGGTGGCTGATGGCTCTTTGGGTGTCAGTCTGGTCACTGATGCAGTGATTAAACCACCCCTGCCAGAGGAGGTGCTGCCCCAACCCTCAGGTGCCCCATGTCCTGCCCCAGGGTGGGCACCAGCAACTCCCTGACCAGCACTTCTCTTCAACCAGCTTTGACACCAGTCAGAGGAAACGTCCTTTTCCAGCAGGATGAACCACAGAGGCTCATTAAGCAGAGCTGGAGAAGCACAGATTGACCAGCTGAGCCCCAGCAGGGCTGTGACAGCAGAGCTGTCTCAGTGTCAGACCCACCAGGGGTGGCTGGAGGTGCTGTCAGTCACACAGAGGTGACATCCGAGCCTTCCTTCTGTGCTGTCAGGAAAACCATGGAATAAAATGGGCAGCCTGACCTCAGCTGGGTCACCACAGAAGGTGTTTGTCCAGAAGAAGAAAAAGCTGAGTCAGTGCACAGCAAGGACTGTTTGGAGAGGGCATGGTGTCTCTGGCTGGGGATCAAGGAGCTCCTCCCCAGGGCAAGATTTCATGGATGCCCAGTGAATTCAGGCAGCGTCCAGAAGACTTTTTTTCCATCTGTCTGTTTTCCTTTGTCTCTCTGAGTCTGTGCACTGGAGCTTCAGGAGATGCCATTTGCTGCTGGAAGCAGCAAGGGATGGATGGGATGGCAGAGGCCACAAGACTCCAGCCCACAGGGAAGGGCCATGAGTGACCCAAGAGCCCAGCAGTGCTTGGAGGAGAGTGCAGAGACATCCAGGAAGGAGGGATGAGCACTGGAGTCAGTGCTGAGCAGCTGTTTGCTCACTGAGGTTAAAAGCACAATAAAGAGCAGGGGGAATCTCACTGCCTCTGGTTTCCCCCCCAGCAATGGCAAAGAAAGGCATCAGGGCTTCAGCAGCAGTTCTGAAAGGGAACACTGAAATTCTAAAGAGAAATAAATGCATTTAATGTTGCTCTTGCAGACTCCTAATCCCAAAGCAGTTGTTGTTTAATTAAGTGAATTTTTCAACAACAAAGTAAAAAAAAGAGGGGGGGAGGGGAGAAGTGCAAGAGCAGGATGTGCCAAAAATGCTTTGTGAAGAATGGGCAGGAGCTGACCCCTGACCACAGAGACACTGCCAGCTCCATCAGGAATGTGTCCAAGGGCCTGAAGGAGCTGTTTTCCTGATGTGTCATTAAACTGATGATTTCTCACTACAAGATGCCAATGTATAATAAAGCTTCATTCATTTATAACTGATGTCATAACCTGGTCTTGTCAATTATAAGGTTGAAATGATGCTTCATGATTTATTCACATCCTTCTAGAAGCTGTCAGCAAACAGATCATTATTTCCTAGAGTTTATTTATTATCTAATTTCACTTATCTCAGTAATTCGCATTAAAGTGAGAAATGCACTATTTTTATTGCTTGATATCAAGGGTAAGTCATAGAATCACACAATGGCCTGGGTTGGAAGGGACCTTTTTTCCTTCCCAAAAGTAGAATAAAATGTAGTATTTTAAGATACATATATATAAAATACATCTGATTTTACAAGCAGGTCTAAATACAATTCAAAATATGTGAGAATTAAAAGAAAGTTATATAGACTATGGCATCATGTTATATAATTTAAGAGTTTCCCATGCTGTTTAAAGGTTTAGATTGAATATTAGGAAAAATTCCTTCCCCAAGAGGGTTGTGAAGCCTGGAACAGGCTGCCCAGGGCTGCTGAGAGATGCTGGACTTGCTCCTGCTTTCCCACCTACCTCAACTCCGTTCCTGCCTTCACCAGGAGAAAACACCTCACGGGATCTCTGAGTGTTGAAATGGAAATTCACGTTTCTTCAGCTTCAGCACCAAAATAGATATTAATGCAGGTGTTGTAGTTCAAATATTTTATAATGGTTTTAAGTTGCTTGTTTTCCCTGTTCATTTTACAAGAGCCTGGATGAAAATAGGGAAGGAAATGAATGATAACCTTGTAGAGCAGCTGTGGAGTAGGTGGGATATCAGTTCAGGGACACCATTCAGTTTAGGTCCTTCATGTGGAATTAGGGTCATTACTGTGATTTAGCAAGAACCATGTGCAAATATACACAGGAAACAGAGAAAATAGAATTTCCAAAGCTTATTCAGCAGTGGATTGCAGAATACAGATGTTGGATATAATATATTTGCACTAAATTGGACTGTGAGTAAATAAAGGAGTTGATCTTAAATTCAGGGTTGGAATCCTGCTCTGAGCTCCACTGGAAACACACAGGCTCTGTTTCACTTTTGCAACTTATTCAATAAATATTTTGGCATCCCTGTCTGTTCTGCTGCCTTAATCTTCCCTTCTCCTGAGCAGAAATTAGCATTTGTAATTTATTCACCAGGGGAAACAAAAAAAGGCTGAGCACAGACTTGGAATTTAATGCCTAACAGAAAACCCCAGTGCTGAGTCACCACAAAGTGAACTCATTGTCTGTGTATATTTAATGGAAGATATGGAAAGAGTGGGGGGAAAGGTATCTGTAGTGCATTAAAAACCATGTGAGACTTCAATGGTCCTTCAGATGCTTTTTGTGACACGAGGTTGTCCCTAAATCCAGCCTTTCCTGCAGGAGGCAGCACATACCTGGCCAGGGGCAGCAGCAGAACGAGGGCTGTAATGGGGAATATTTTGGGAACTGCTCCCCTCCAGAGTGGGTTTCTGTCTGCTCTGGTCTCACCTGGGTCACGGCAGGACCTGTCAGGTGCTGGAACAAAATCCAAGCTGACAAAAGGGGCTTGGCCACAATTCCCTCTCAGGGATCGATTCCCCCTCTCTTGTGCAAACTTATCCCTGGATTTCATCCAGAGTTCTGTAGTGGTGCAGATGCCAGCCAGGCTGAGCCCTCTGCTTTCCTGAGCCAATTCCTCTGCATTTCCCTTCAGGATTTCAGTTTAACAGCAGCTCTGTGTTGTTTAAGGGGGTTCTCTGTGCCCTGAGAGCAGCAGGACCCACTGATCCTCTTGACATCACCTGGGGGGTGAAAACAGGTACACTGGAACCTTTCATGGGATCAAACAAGTAGGAAAACTTTGGGTATGTTTCTATGCGTCCTGAGATGACTAAAGCAAATTAGAATTAAAGAGATGATGTGCCTATGACATCACCACTGCTCACCTGGACTAGGAAAACCACAGGGAAACAGCTGCAGAGTTTCTGTCCTCGTGCACATAAGGAATACACTTCTCTCCTTGATTGTAGAAATAATAAACAAATTTTGCTGAAAGTTATAGAAATAAATTTTAAAAAAAAGCAGTTTGAGATACATATCAAGCATGAATATAATAGGGAATGGATAAATGCTTAAAAATAGCAAAGTTAAAACAGGAAAAAAGCTATGCATTTTAATTGGAAACAGGGAATCACAAAACCATTCTGTAATTCTTTGCTGTCCAGCACTGCAACTGTGGCAGTAAATTGGCAGCATTTTCCCCACTCTTGTGAGTTTTAATAGCAGAACAATTTTATTCTGTTTCACAGCATCTCTACCAGAACTATTATTGATGGGTCTCCCTTAGAGGGGCAGGATCATGCCCTGAGTGATGTGGCTGAGCAATTGGATTCAAACCCTTTAGGTTTTCATTAGAAAAATGAAAATGACTCAGCAAACAGAAGGGTTTTTAGAATCATAGAATCGTGAACTGATTGGGTTAGGAGGGACCTTTAAAGACCATCTAGTCCAAGCCCTGACATGTCAAGTAAGTCATTCTATCATTAAAGTTGAACATTAGAATGATTAAAATAATTAGAATTGAGAATTAGAATCCTTCATTTACATCATCTCTGAAAAGAAACACTGAATAGCTCCAAACTGAGTGTCCTTCCTGCTTCCTTTCACCACCATGTGGATAAATACACATTTAAAGCCCTTGATGTCATGTTCTCCACTCTTTTTTTTTTGCTGTGTTAACAAAGTCAGATGGGCATAAAACTGCTCTGAAAGTCAGGCTGTAAAATGGTTCTGGGAAGTTAAATCATGATGGGAGAGCCGTGGGAAAACTCCTTCTTCCAGGTAAGGCAGAATTAGACCCAGCAGAACTGAGCAGGGAGAACTGAGCGGAGCGCTGCAAAATCAATAAAGTACTGCTGCAATAAAAGCCAGGCCCATTTCATGTGCCAATGTTGAGGGATGTTTGTGGTTATAAATCCTCTATGCAAAGTGCCCATTATCTCAGCTGAAAGGCAAAAATCGATCACACAAACCCCTCATAAAGCACAGGCACTGGGGTGGCTCCTCAGAACAGCCTCAGTCGCTGCACAGACCTGTGGGCTGCACCAGGATAGAGGAAAATAACATTAACAGAGACTGAGAAGCAGAAACAGGGGCAAAGCAGCAGCACATTCTCAAAAATTCACCTTTTAGAAAGTGAGATTTTTTTTTTAAATGATGACTTTCAGAAAGTGGGATATTTTTTTTTTTAAAGGATGAGTTATAGAAAGTGGGGTTTTTTAAAACTATGAATATTCTCAATTTCTAAAGGTGGTCATGCTCCCTGGGGAGTCATGGAGACACAGCTTCCCAAACTTTCCCTGGGAAGAAGAATTCCTGGCAATCATGGCTGGCGCTTTACACTAATGCTGTGTTATATTGTTTAGAGGAAACAACCACGGTGTGAGGGACAGCACTGGGAGCAGGAATTAGGGATCTCCCAGGATTTGGTCCTTCAGTGCTGCCCATTCCAGCCATGCAGACAGCTCCTCTTTTCCTAAAAACACCCTCTTTACGGGTCTCATTCAGCAATTTCAATGTAACGGGTTCAGCTGAGAGGCAGTAAAACAACTTCCCATCTCCAGCTAATAAAAAGATATATAACTCTTCCCAAGAGTGAAAAATGAAAAGCAGGCAAGTGAAAGTGCTGCTTAATCACTGAAATCTGGTGAGTGGGTGTTTTGTTTCACTATTTAGAGGTAATTTGTTTCAACCTGCACGGGGCTGGATTAGGGAGAAAATGAATCTAATTAGAGACTGTCATTACACTGCTCAGTGTTAAAACTTTGGAAAGTAATAATAGGACATCAAAGTTATATATTAGTGCAAGGAGGGATGGATTCATATGGACAGAGGGTAGGGCTAGATGGGACATTGGAAAGAAATTCTTTCCTGTGAGGGCGGGGATGCCCTGGCACAGGTTGCCCAGAGAAGTTTTGGCTGCCCCATCCCTGGAAGTGTCCAAGGCCAGGTTGGACAGGGCTTGGAGCAACCTGGGCTAGTGGAAGGTGTCCCTGCCCATGGCAGGGGATTGAATGAGATGTGCTTTAAGGTCCCTTCCAACCTAAATCATCCCGTGGCTTTATGATTCTTTCTGCCATTTAGAAAACAAAATGGGTTATGAAATCCAGGGCAGGGTCCCATCACAGGACAGGGTGCAAACACATGAGGTGCTGTTTGTGTAGTCTTTGCATCACAACTGATGTGGCACTTCTGGAGTTTTAACTGTGAAGCCCATAAAGAATAAATTGCTCCTTCCTTGCATTTGCAGAGGGCTCACAAGCAAGGAAATTTTTGGTTTAAAAGTGGAAAAAAGATCCCAAATAAGAAAGCATGGAATAGTTTGGCTCAGAAGAGACCCTAAAGCTCATCCAGTTCCATCACCTGGCACGGGCAGGGACACCTTCCACTACCCCAGGTTGCTCCAAGCCCTGTCCATCCTGACCTTGGACACTTCCAGGGAAATACGGAACTATGATTTTGCATAAGAAAATTAAGAAAGGAGAGAAGAGCTGCCATAGATGAGGTGTCTGCCATGGGGGGCTGTGAATATTTACTTTTTCCAGCCTGAATTACTTCTTTAATTTTTTTTTCTTCCCCTCATATGGTTTGTTATAACCATAACTTTATTTAAACGTGGCTTTTCTTTCCAGTGTGACTGTAATAATTTCCAAAAGAACATATTTTAATAGCTTGACTATATGCTCAGGATTTCTGTTTGCTTCCATAATTGCTCCTTAATTATTTTCCAATTGCTGAAACAACAGTTTTCACAGTTTATTAAAAAGCCTTTTTGAAAGCATTCCCCCAAGGCACTGTGGAGGTTTATGACTCTCACTAACAGCCAGAGCAAATGAATAATCACCAGCACGGGTTTGGTGTCAGACAGAGGAAACTGTTTGAGCTTATGGAGAAATTATCATAAAGCTGAATGTCAGACTGGGGCTGCTTCTGTGTAGGGGCATAGGCAGGCTCTGCTCCCAAATGTCTGGATCACTCCATCCCACCAAAGTGATCAGAGGGATGGAGCAGCTCTGCTGTGAGGAAAGGCTGAGGGAATTGGGATTGTTCAGCCTGCAAAAGAGAAGCTTTGGGGTGGCCTGATTTGGGGTGGCCTTCCAGTGCCTGAAGGAACCAACAGGAAAGATGGACAGAGATTTTACAAGAGCCTGGAGTGACAGGACAGAGAGGAATGGCTTCCCACTGCCAGAGGGCAGGGTTAGGTGGGATAGGGGGGAGAAATTCCAGGCTGGACAGGGCTTGGAGTAACCTGGGCTAGTGGAAGGTGTCCCTGCCCACAGCAGGGGGTGGGACTGGATGGGCTTTAAGGTCCCACCCAACCCAACCCATTCCATGATTCCACAATTTTCTGATACCCTCAGTGCAGAGGTGGAACACCTGGAGAGGAAACCTGAGGCTTCTGGCTCTGCAGTCTCCTGAGCCAGGCTGCTCTCTCAGGATATTCCTCCCTTTGAATTAGCATTGATTTAAATTCCCTTTGGCTCCAAAACCATTGGTTTCCCCACCATCCTCCTTTCCCTGGCCTGGCTCATTGCCCTCCTCAGCCTCAGCTGCTGGATCACAAATCCTGTACATGGAAAACCATCATGTTGAGATGCTCAGGAACATCACAGAGTTACAGAATCCCAGCATGGTTTGTCTTGGAAGGGACATTAAGGACCATGTTTGAATTTCATAACTCATCTCCAACCTAAAACTGTTCTTTCGAAAAGGGTTAGAGAAAAGAAATTTCCACCAAAATAATTATGGATTATCAATCCCTTAGCTGTTTCTAGCACCTAAATTCCATCACTGCTGAATGTAGATATTATTTCACTTTGGAAGATGTTGAATATCTTACTTTTGAAGCTTTTGCACCCAAATGCTGTTTGGCAGTATGTCCAACCTTACCCACACCTTTGTGCCACCAGAATCTCCTCTTTGGGAATGTCCCTCACGGTCCCAGCAGTACCTGGAGGTTTCTGCCTGAAGAGGAAAACAGCCAGAGGAGAAAAAAATCAGGTGAAGTGAGATGGAGGCAGAGGCACAATTAAGATAAAAGCCTGAGGGTCCTCTCCTTCCTCTCACACAACACTGCCATTTTAAAGTAAGATAAATTAGAACCAGCAATTGCATGTTTATACAGGTGGGAAATAAGAACTTTTGCCTTTATTCTCTTCCTGTACTCTTCTCATAAGCTAAATCACATAAATGATTCCTGGTTTACCTCCAACAGCCACAAGCAGAAGATTGCCTGGGTGTAAAACTCCACTTTTAATACTTTGATTAGAAAATACTAAGAGGAGAATTGAAGCCTCCAAGGCGTTATTTGCTTTAGTCAAGCAGAAATTTTCCTTATTAATGTGGAGGCAGGAATTCATAGAATCACAGAACAATTTAGGTTGAAAAATTCCTCCAAGATCATCGAGTCCAACTGTTCCCCAGCACTGCCAAGGACACCACTAACCCATGTCCCCAAGTGCCACATCTACACAGCTTTGAAACCCCTCCAGGGATGGGGACCACCACTGCCCTGGGCAGCCTGTTCCAATGCTTCACAACCCCTTCCATGAAGATTTCCCAACCTCTGGATCAGGACACAGAGGATCTGTTAATAAGGAGCAGGATAATGAACCTGCCACTATTTAAAACAATGAAGCTTAAAGAATTACAGCATTCCCCAGAAACAGCTGCAAATGAAAAAAAACTCTGTGTGCCAGAGCCAAGTCTTGCCTGCGATCAAACTCGCCCATGGGTTGGCTGGGAAGGGACGGAATTTTCCAAGCCATTTGTGTTAAAAGAAAACAATTATTGCTGGGAAACCATGAAAGTTATTAAGAGAGTTCATAAATTCTGATTTTAAAAGGTTTGTGTTGAAATTGTACAGGAAAACTCTCATCAACAGTACTGGACAAAGCCAGTTTTTGTGTTTAGGTGATGCACTCCTGAAATGTCAATATTCTTTGTCCAGATCAGACTGGAGTGTTTGGCACAACACCTGCTCTGGGGAAGAGTTATTTATTTCTTGTAGAATTGATTATTAAATGTGCCTGTGAGATACACAATTCTATTAGATGGTGCTGGGTTACTGGTTGGACTGGATCATCTTAGAGGTCTTTACCAAACTTCATTTTGTGATTCTACAATTCTACATAACTGTATGGTAATAACATACATGGTATAATGACATTTTATATATTATGTATATGTGTAATTTCAGGCTCAGACACAATTCCTAATTCCTGTGCACACACACTGCGTTGAATTCGTAGTCCAGACATTCAGCCTGAGACACTTTTTATTCTGAACTTCTCCCTGCCCAGCTGCCCTTACCAAGTCCTAGGGCAGGGCCTGACAGCATTATTTCCATGAGCCGTCCCGCAGGATTGGAATTCCTTATTGACTGGAGTGTGGGGATGATCACAGAGCTCTGGTCCATGGGCAGCAGGAGGTACAAACACAACTCACAGAGGGGAGGATTCCCAAAACAGCCCCTATTCCTGGAATTAAAACATACAAAGACATGAGGGGGGCAGAAGGTTTAGTGCTCACAGAGTCACGAGATTCCCAAGGGTGCAATTCCAAGCCCCATCCATTAAGGATGGCCCTGCAGTCACAGGCACAACGTGGCACCACTGGCACAGCAACACAATTTATCACTCACAGGAAACCCAGGGCTGGGAATTCCCACAGGTGCTGTGCTGCCAGTCAGCACTTCTGTGCTGATGTTTCACACGATAATTAATGTGCTGGAAGGTTTTCTTTTGGGACAGCAGAGAACATCTGCTGAGAGAATATTGGTGAGGCCCTGGCACAGGTTGCCCAGAGAAGCTGTGGCTGCCCCATCCCTGGAAGTGTCCAAGGCCAGGTTGGATGGGGCTTGGAGCAGCCTGGGATAGTGGAAGGTGTCCCTTGCCCATGGCAGGGGGTGGGACTGAAGGAGCTTTAAGATCCCTCCCAACCCAACCCATTCCTGGATTCTGTGATCTGTTCCTGCTCTGAACAACCCTAAGAGCAAGAGTCACAGAGGCCCACCAGGAAGGAATAAATACATTTTGGCTTCATTCATCCAAAAAGGTTTGCAGAACTTGTTAGAAACTATTAGAGGAACCTGAGCTGTTTCCTAAGACTAAATGGAACCCTGTTAATTTTTTTATATCATTGGTTGTCAGTTCCTCCTATGGCAGCAGGAATTTCCAAGGTCACCTGAGGCACAGTGATCCCACCTTAAGGATGCACGCTGGGATCCACGCTGCCTTTCCAACTTCTTACCAACAAATAATTCCAAAGATGGATATTTAGAATAGAAATGGAGACTGAAGATAATGGGTGATGTCAGAGGAAAGGCTCAAGAACCCCTCCAAAGACTGAAGGATTCCCTCCAGCTGTGCAGAGGGAGATGGGCTGGGGAAAGGTGAGGTAGGTGAAAAAATGGAATAGAATCAGAATAGAACAATTTGGGTTGAAGAGGCTTTAAAGATCATCTCTTGCCACCTTCTGCCCTGTGTAGGGACACCTTCCACTAGACCAGGTTGCTCCAAGCCCCATCCAACCTGGCCTTGGATGCTTCCAGGGATGAGGGATTTATATTTTCCATAGACTAAATTTGGTACATTCAGCATTTCATTGGCCTCAGTTGTAACTTTACATGCAATGGTGGAGTTTTCCTGCTTTCCCCTTTCCTCAGTAATGGGACAACTACAGTAATTTCTCCTGCAGCCCCAGGAAACAGCTATGCCTGAGGTGTTGACTTACTTACACATCAGCTGATTCTGCAGATGATATTGTAAGTGAGAGTGTTTTCAGTGTCTCACGATTCCTGTCAGAGCAATAAATGCCTTATTTACCCACGGAGCACACTTTGAAAGAACAGCATTTCACATAGGAATTTGGTTCTGACATTGATGGGAGTTAAAGGTTATCACATGAAACACTGAATTATCTGCTCAGGCTGCAGAACTGCAGTGAGATAACAGAGAATTCTGAATAATAATTGAGAACTCCATGCTGAAATCAATGCCATTAGACTGCATTGATGTAGAGACTCCTTTTATCCATAAAGCACAATTAAAAATTGAACCGAATGCAGACCTTTAATGTCAGAATCATTGTCAGATGTGTTGCTGTCAACACCTGAACTGAAAACTGTGAATATGCAAAGTACCCCCTGTGAAAATGCTCAGGAATTCAAGTGCAAACTCTTTTTTCTATTAGAAAAACACACATGGGGGGGTTGGATCAGACACCTCTGTCTCCAAGACGGGCTTTGTCAAAGCAGAGCATGCCCAGACTCACCTAGGGGCACAGGTAAAAGAGCTAGGCCAGCTCCCTACTTGTTCAAACAGAACAGGTTAGTCCTTGCTGGGTATTATAGAATTTTCCAAGAATTCCCCCTCTCCCACCATCATGAATGTCTGTGCTCCCAGAGCTGAGCAGATGGAGATCTGGGGCAGGAAGGAGCACAAGGAAATGACAAAGTTGTTGTGGCATCTATTTCTGTTCAGATCACAGCTTTGCTGTTCCCCAACCCAGACTGTCAGAGTCTTCATAAACTCATCCACCCTTCAGAAACACATCCCTGGGCAAAAGGATTTGGAATCACTTTAGATAATTTTTGGACAACACTATCAGGAACAGGGTGGGATTGTTGGGGTGACCTGTGCAGGGCCAAGGTTTGGACTGGGTGAGCCTTGTGGGTCCCTTCCAACTCAGGATATTCTGTGGTTTTATGGAATTAAATTTCAGAGCCCACTTGTGGTACCAAATAGCACAGAGCTTTACATTGGTCTAAGAGCAATATTCACATTTTAGAGGAAGTTTTACATACACCACTGACATGGGCTCCAAGCCCCATCCAACCTGGCCTTGAACACTTCCAGGGATCCAGGGGCAGCCACAGCTTCTCTGGGAAATCCATTCCAGCACCTCCTCAACTTCACAGGGAATAATTCCTTCCCAGTATCCCACCTAACCCTGCCCTCTGGCAGTGGGAAGTCATTCCCCCTTGTCCTCCAGGCCCTTGTAAATAGTCTCTCTCCATTTTTCCTGCCGGCTCCTTCAGGCACTGGGAGGCCACAACCAGGTCACCCCAAAGTTTCTCTTTTCTCCAGGCTGAACAATCCCAACTCTCTCAGCCTTTCCTCACAGAAGAGCTGCTCCATCCCTCTGATCATCCTGGTGCCTCCCCTGGATTCACTCCAGCAGCTACTTCCTATGCTGGGCCCCAGAGCTGGAGGCAGCTCTGCAGGGGTCTCACCTGCACGGGGCAGAATCAAGAATTAACTAAATGATGATGGAAGAAATAGCAGAGCCTGGTTGCCAAACTGCAGATCCAGGAACACGACTGAAGCTTTGATGAATTGGGAGAGTTGTACCCCCCCAGCTACTCCAAACACTTCCCAAGTTGTAGGATTAATTTTCAAGTTTTGAACTGAAGACAATAAATTAACTTCAGCCTCCAGTCCAAAAGAGCCATCAGAAAAGTGATTTCTGCCCAAATTCAGCCCTAATGAAGACCAAGCACTGGTTCCTTGAGTGAATCCTAGTTATTTAAGAGCATTCTTGGGGCTGCCTAAAGGTGACAGAACAGACATGTCAGCGTGCTCTGAGCTGTTTGATGGATTGCAACATCCACTGGTTTTATTTGAACAAATCTTCCAACAACCCGAGAAATTTGATTGTATCTCTGCATTTCTTGTGTCCTACACCACAAAATTACTTCCCATCATCCTGGAGGAGACGGGCAATCATTTACTGGAGTAAATAAAATAATTCCCTATTACTCCATGTTATGAAAATACCATTTCTTTTTATTTGATAAAATGACTTCTGTTTAGCATCTTCCCAAAGCAGAAGGGTTGATGGATTTTCCTCTGGTTTTTCCACGCTTAGTTGTTCCTATTAAACACACACATCCATATTTTTCAGGATATTGCTGTTTGGAGGGCTGGGGTGTATCACACTGACATATCCCAGTCAATTAACTCCCACAACGGTTCTGAAAAGGGATGAGAGTATCTCCCTGCACAGCTGCTTCTTGGAATGAATTATCAGAGAGATTTTACCTGTGGGTACATAGCCATGCGTATGGCTAAAGCAAATTTAAAGGAAAAAATACTTATTATTCAATGTTCCACAACAAATGCCAACCAGAATTCCATGGAACAAAATGGAAAAAAAAAAAAAAATTGCAAAAGGGAAGGATCAGCTGCTTTGGAGAAATAAATTTTTAGGAATGTTTTCAAAGGCTAAAAAAAAATCATAACAAAACTTTTTAGGAAAAGTACCACCACCTTCTCAGCACCAAGAACTTGGCAATTCTTATAATCAGTTTTCGAGCCTGAGCCTTCCTGTGGCAGAGCTGTACAGATATTATTGCTTCCTGTCTGCTCCTCAATGACACCACAAACAACTCCCACAGCATTTCACCCTCCCCAAACAGTTCTGGGAGGATTTATCAGGCCTCACAGGAGACTTTTGGGAGGGTGATGGGGTTGTCACACCAAGGGGAGGAGGATTGTCCCAAACTGCTGCTGCAGGAGATGGCAGGGGTTGGGTGGTACCCAGGGAGAGCACAGATGTGCAGAGCTAAGGCTGGCAGTCATTTACAGGAAAGATTGACTCATTAACAGGGATAATTAAAGACAGCTGCACAATAGTTAATTACTGTCAACAATTAAACCTGGAGATACATTGCAACAGACACCCAGTGGAAGCTGAGCTGAGGATGGGCCTCACCTGGGTAAGGGCTCTTCTCTGGCCTCATCAGACCTCAACGTTCTCCCCCCATGACTTTTAAAAAGCTTCATTTCTTTTCAAGGACATTGTTTTCTTCTTATCACAGAATCACTGAGGTTGGAAAAACCCTCCCAGCCCATCAAGCCCATCCCATGCCCGATCCCCACCTTGTCACCCAACCCAGAGCACTGAGGGCCACGTCCAGTCGTTCCTTGGACACCTCCAGGGATGGGGACTCCAAACTTCCCTGGGCAGCCCCTTCCAATGCCTGAACACCCTTTTCAGCAAGAAATTCCTCCTTGTGTCCAACCTGAGCCTCCCCTGGCTCCCTCCTCCTGTCTGGGAGTTACAAAGAAGGAGAAGGTTCCCCCTGAGCCTCCTTTTCTCCAGGCTGAGCTCCCTCAGCCACTCCTGGTGCTCCAGGATGTCTCTCTTGCAGTGAGGTCCCAGAACTGAGTGGGTGGCTTTAAGCCCAGGAGGGTATTTGCTGCTATGATACAAATCCACCCGCAGTTCAAGGGCTGCATTAGCCCTTCATGGGGTGGGATGGGATCAGGTCAGTCCCAAACCTTCCCATCTGAGCAGGGACTGAGTTACCCGGGCGCTGCTCCAGGAGAATGGAATCACAGCGTTGTTAAGGTTGGAGAAGGTCTCTAAGATCACCAAGTCCAACCTTCAACCAGCACCACACCACAGTCACCACTAACCCATATCCCCCAGTGCCACATGCACAGAGGTATTGAACCCTTCCAGGGATGGTGATTCCACTACTTTCCCTGGTAAATCTGCCCCAACAGAAACCTCACAACTGCAAAGGAACCTTTGTACAGGCGGTGATAGGACAGAAGATCGCTCAAGCTGTGAGATAAAACACATTCATCACACACATTCAAAGTGTTTCACTTCACAATTTTTGGTACAGGAGGATACAAGAAATGTGTTCTCTCTCTCTCATGAGAGAGGAAGCAAAATAAGTGTAATAGTTTCAATATTAATTTTAATATTATTTGTTGCCCACAACTGCTTGCAGAACACAGAGACCTCAGTGGGGCTTAAAAGAGATGGTTTCTGAATCTGCACCCAGGGTAGAGCTTATGAAAAATTAAAATTACACCACTAGGATTTGCTGCTAAAAACCCCTTAAAGTCTCATCAGTGGTTGAAAAGTCAGCTGGGAACATTTATCATCTTTAAGATGTTTTAGATTGTGTTTTCCAAGTCATCATCCTTAAGATCCCCTTGGGAAGGGTAGAACAGTGACAGCTCGCTCAGGAGAGCTCTGGCTCCCAGCCAAATATTTCCACTCAGATAATAAATGAGTAATACACTTGTTTGCAGACACCAGAGTCAGAAAGAGCAGGGCAGTGCCTTGGCTTTGGGGAGGAGCAGGTCCATCCCCCTGCAGGTACTGGAGCTCTCCGAGATCCCTCACCTGTCCTGCACACCCAGCAGATCAAACACTTCTCTCTGTACAGCTGGGAAAAGAGAAATTCCTTTTCCAGCGCTTCCTGATGTAGCTTAAGAAAATTCTCTCTGTCACCTGGGATACAAAACTACCTTTATTTTATGGATCTGGGATTTGCAGGACTTGTGGTGCTGTGAGTGGCATCTCCCGATGGCTCTGGACAGCACAGGAGAGTGGATTTAATTTTTCCATATCTCCTAATATATCCTAAAATTCCTACCTCTTTGCTCCCACTAGCGCCTGTTTTCTGGTCATTGCTCAGCACCAAATCTCTCCCTAGATTCAAAAAAAGAAGCTTTTTTTGCCTCCTTGCCAAAACTGACTGGAGCTCCAAGGCCATGGGAAGCCCTGCTGGAAGCTGTGCAGAGCCAGGACACCCCAACCCTTCCTATTTCCCTGGTCTGGAGGAGTAGCAGGAAGCAATATCACAGGAGATTTAATTGATGATGATCTTTAATCTCCCAAAACATGGTCAGGACTTATTTTCCCCCATTCCTCATTCTGCTGCACAGACTCAGAGACGAGAGAGCTGCAAATGTAATGTCCCCCAAGAATAAAAACTTTTGCTACCAGAAATCTTTAATTTCCCAGTAGAAAGGAAAGGATGTAAATGGGATTTTATTTAATAAGTTTATTGTGAATTATTATTTTATATGCATGTTCTGATAACGATCCCTGAACTGTTCCTACAATCACATTCACCAGAACAGACCCTGCTGCTCATGCAGAAACCCCCTGAGACCCGAAAAGGCCAACTGGGAATAGATGAGCACATGCAGCCTCTGCACTTGCTTTGGAACAAGGCTTTAAATCAGATTTTGCACATTATGGAGGAGTGTTGCTTTTTTTAATTTTGTGGTTTTGCACAGGCTTTAATTCTGGATTTGGAATCAATGAAATTGGAGGATTTCCTGAAAAGCTTTTAAAAAAGAGGCAAAGCTGAAAAGGAGGACAAGAGGCAATAATCACAAGTAACACCAGAATAAACAGAAGCATCAAAGTAACAAAGTGGATACACAGTCACTGCAATTAAATACTGGAAGAGGTTACCCAGAAATCTTGGCTAAATCAACATTTTTTGGAGATTTTCAAAGGGCAGTTGGTAGGATCCTGAAAAAAACCTCATCCATCCTTGAAGTTTTGGAGCAGAGGGTTATAAAAGATGATCTGTATCTTCCTTCCAAACTCCTCCCCCCCATAATTTCACAGTCCTTTCAAAAAAATCTCATAAGGGCAGGAGGAAGGATCACCAAGGTGAGAGCAGGTTGTCCAGGACAGGGGCTGGATGAACCTTGGTTTATTTTAGGGAAGACTTGGCCAAAATGGAAGAGTCTCCACTTTAACTCTGTCAAACTGTCCGGATCTGACAAATTGCTGCCCCACACTTGCATTTTTTTTTTTTTTTCAGGCTGACAATTATAATTCTATTTGTGAGCATTGTGGGTTTGGTGAGATGAGTTGCCAGGTATTCAGGGACTTGGATATGGGAGCAAAAATTATTTGACTTGTTCAGAGACTGCACAAGACAGGCTTATAGGCAGAGGTGATATATTGCTGTGCTGCACAGCAACCCCATGGAGGGAGAATTTGTAGCTGCCAGGGCCCCAAATCCCTCACCATTTCTTTTGCTCTGGAAATGTGACTTTGCCTGGAACTCTGCTCTCACTATTAATCAGATGAAGCCTTGATTAGTAAACCAGGAAAAAGTGATCCTAAACAATGATTTGCCTAGATTCTTTTAGTTCATCTTGTTGTGTTACATCTAGACCTAGCACAGTAGTTCTCAGAGCACTGTGGATATTAAATAGCATTTTATACTTTTTAGTCTTTAGTTTCTCAGATTCTTAATGGAAGGTTTTATCCCCTGTGTAAATTTGGATTGGATTTCTTTCTCTGTCACATAGTTTTGGTTCCTTCCTCTTTCTAGAGATTGATTTTGTGCTGAGAGAGACATTGAATCACAGAACGGTTTCGGTTGAAAGAGACCTTAAAATTCATCTCAACCCACCCCTTGACATGAGGGCAGGTTATTGAAATATGAAACATTTCCAAATCAGTATCTTGTCATTATGAAGTTGTGGTTTTGCTGTCTCAGGAGACATTCTCATCTTCATCTGACAGGAACAACTGCCTGCTTGCCTCTTGATGTGATCTGTGCTAAATTAAGACTAAGATTTGGGGTGCAGAAACTGGAAATCAAGTTAAATTGAGATTATTTACAAGGTGATCTGCAGAAAGTGAATACATAAATATATAAAAAAATATATATATATACATAATTTCTAAGCTTCTGTTCTCCACATTCCCTTTCACCTGAACAGCAAAACAACACTTCTCCAGACTGGACAGGGCTTGGAGCAACCTGGTCTAGTGGAAAATGACCCTGGGGTCAGACTAGATGCTCTTGAAGGTCCCTTCTAATCCAAACCAGCCTGTGATTCCATGCTATAATGTTTTAACGAGGTTTATTTGCTTGCTTACTTACTTCCTGCCCCATTTCTGCAGTGCAAAAGCAACAGGAACTGCAAGACATGAAAGCCACAAACACTTAATGAAAGGAGGGACATGATCAATGAACACAATTGGATGTCAGGTTTTTAATTCTCCCCATTTAAGCACAAGCTGTTTTTTAAAGTGAGAGACAGAGAAACATGGTTACAACCCCCTGTTAATGTCCAGCATCACCACTCTGAGAAGGAAGAAAAATTACACTCTTTTATAGCCAGCACATGTAAACAGCTCATTAGTAGTATGGATAAAACTGAAATATGGGCCTTCAAGTGACTGGATTGGAAACCATTAGAAATAACACCGGTAGGAACAGCTGTAGGAATCCTGGGAAGGTGGTCAGGAACACCAGGACCTGCTCAGCCCACTGGGCACCAATCCTGTTCTTGCCTCCTTGGCACCAGCACCACCCGACCCCAGGAAGTGTCCAAGGCCAGGTTGGATGGGGCTTGGAGCAACCCGGGCTAGTGGAAGGTATCCCTGTCCATGGCAGGGGGTGGAACTGGGTGGGCTTTAAGGTCCCTTCCAATCCAAACCATTCCAGGATTCCATGATCATGAGGGAAGGGGGCTGGGGATGGTCTCTGGACCCCAGAGCCTTGTAACAGCCCTGCAGGTTCCAGCTCAGGGCTGGGTCCCCAGAGGCCTCTGCCCAGGAAAGAAGGGTTAAAAAAACCCCAACTATTCCCCTGCTTAAGCTTTTTTCTTCTGTCCCCATTGAAGCTGCAGAGATAGGAAATTTTGGAGGAAGAACTCCAAGTATGTGAGGAATGAATGTTTGTGCACCTGCAAAATGATGTCCTGTCCTGGTAACAAACAGAGGTTACAGAAGCTCCTGATTTGTCTTTTTTAACACACACTTTCACCAGGATACTCTCTTGAAATATAGACCTTGAAATATATATACTCTCCTGAATATATCTCTGTACATATATATATACACACACATATACTGCAGGAGTCTTGCCCCACTTCACTTCTACTCTGATGACTGATCCCTTTAACACGTCAAGCAATCACCCAAGGAGGTCACACATAATAGAAAAACATCAAACCAAAAGTTATCATACTCATCCCATCTGTGAAATCACTTTGCTTCCTGCATTGCTTTATCCTCTCAGAAAAAAAAAAAAAAAAATTGCTTTAAAATCTGACACTAACACCAAGTGGATTTGGGTTTATCTCAAACTGCATTATTGATAATTAGGGGGTTTATATTCAGCCTGAGCTTTTCTGACTGAGGATGGATTTGTTATGAAGGAAAGCAGGAGCTGTAACTTCCCCTGCTCTGGCAGAGCAGCACAAAAACGGCTCGTTCGGGTGGAATGTGTTTGGAATTCCAACATCAAACAGCCCCAGCAGCACAGGGGAGGGGGAAGGAGCAGCTGCAGTTAAAATGATTTATCCCGGCTATCGAAGATGCAGTTTGACAGATAAAACCACGAGCCGGGCGCAGTTGCAGTTGGAATAAATGGAAATGAAAATAATGTCTTTTACCAAGGGGGAATCAAATGGACAATGTGCAAGTGCCGCAGGCTTTTATGTCCTGGCTGCAGGAATATCAGTTACACCTCCCACAACTTCATTTCACACGCACTCTTTGTGCCAAACCTAAGCAATGTTATTGTCACCTCAGGAAAAGTGAATGCTGGAAGTGCCAGGACTCTGTACCTGAAGCCTGCCTGCTTTCCCCACAAAATGTGTTTTCCTAACAAGAAATACACCACCAGCATGTCTTTAATACTTAAACCACTGCAGTTCTGAACACCACTGTGAAAGATATTAAGTCATACAAGCTATGAAAAAAAGTTCATTTGCCCAAATCTTCCAAAATACAGGTCAGCTTGAGGCCCCAAAGAAAACCTTCCAAACCACATACAGTCATCACTGAATCACCACCATAATGCCACAGTCACCTCCCAGTTCCTTAAAAAAAGACAAAACCAATCAAGATGAAGCTACTTAAGAACAAGATTTTTTTTTCCTTCATTAATATGCTCGTCCTTCAAAGCAAACATAATTTTATAACACCTTTAAATATCAACACATTTGTAATGTTTGCTACGTGCCGAGCACAGTCAAAGAGGACCTGAAGCACAAGTAAAGAATTTATTCATGCCATTTTCTGAAGGAGAGATTTCTTCCCTCTGTCCCACCAAAGCACTGAGAGCAGCTTCAATCCAAACACTAACCATCATTGAAGATGTTTCTTGTGTCCATAACTGGACATGGCACAGGTTGGACTCGATGGGCTGGGAGAGCTTTTCCAACCTCAGCAATCCTGAGAGAACACGAATTACCTGACACACTCCTTGGAGCAAATTCACCCTCGTAGTTCAAGCAAAATGACTTCAGGAACAAGCATCACCCACTCAACTTCCTCCCTGTGGTACCTCAGGATCTCTCTTCCCCCTTTCCTAGTCCTTTTATATAAATGAGGTTCTTTAAAGCACCATCAATAGCTGAGTAATCCCAGCCCTGCCTCCTGGTTAGTGCCAGCCCCAGCACCAGGGAGGGTTTAGCTCAGAGAAGAGAAAGGTTTGGCTGATGGGATAATGCTGGTGCCATTAACAGTTAATTGATTGAGGAAAGGTGGGGGGAGGATGCAAAACACTTGTTTTCCTCCCTCCTCACACAAATCCACCCAACACAAACCCATGGCAAAGGGAGAATGACCCTTGAGGGACAGAGAACAGACCCACAAGACAGAACAGCCCAAAAGCGAGACAGGACAATTTGCTCAGAGAGTTTTCCTGAGTAGAACTGGCAGCTCCCAGTTCCACTCCAGCAAAGCCCAGACTGACTGTGAGTGATGGGGGATAACTCAATAAAGATCCTACATTTACTGTAAATAAATGGGATTCATTAGGCTAAAAGGCATAACTCATGCCAGGTAATTTGTATTGCACAGGTAATTTAGGTAATTACCTCAACAACGAGGTAATTTATATTACACAGCAAACTTTCTGCACTCCCCCGCTGATGGATTTGCCATTGTTATCCTTTGTTAAACGACACTGAGCCTTCCCATAAAACCTGGAATGGAGGGTTTGATGGGCTTTATGTACTTCCACATGGAAAACAGCTCTTGGGCAGGAATTGTGAGCAATGCGCTGGTGTTCTTCTGGGTCTTATTATTTCCAGGAGAAGATTTATGGGATTTCTTGCAGCAGGTAAAAGCTGCTCTATGCGAACACCTTCTGTACTGTTTGCAGCTCTCTGAGCAGGGATCTCATGTCCATTCTCCTAAGATCAACAGCTCCAGAATTTGGAGCTTGGCGAAGAGCAAACAGACGGGTGTAGAGCCTAGAAGTGGCACCTCCTCCCATTCCCAAAACCCCAGTGCTGGATTGGAATCCATAGGCTTGGAGGTCTTTTCTCACTGACACTTCTGATTTTTGCTGCAGCTGAAGTGATTTGGTATCTACCAAAGCTTCCTTGCCTGACTAAAGAAAGCCAAAAAATCCTCCCTGACCTGCATAACAAGTCCAAAAGATTAGGAATGATGGGGACAGATCTATTTAAATAGATTTTGCTTGTTTTGAAGCAAGTCTTTCAATATCACTCTGCTGGTTTTCGGCCGTTGTCCACAGTGTGCCACCAGAAGGGCCACCACAGCCACCTTCACCCCCACTGTGGTGTCTGTTCCCGGGCCCATGTGGGTCAGGGCCAGCCCAGACCTGGAGATGGCTTGGTTTGGGTCTGCCATTCAAATAAACCATTCCCTGAGCTCAGGCCCTGAGGAAGGAAGGAGATCAAAATGAGCACACCTGTCCAGACCCAGGACTGCACTTGGGTGGCATTTGTGCAGTGGAGTCTGTGACTCTGCCAAGGAAAACACAAAGTTTAAAAGGAATGTGAAACTGGTGACAAGTTGCCAGCTTGTGTGTCTGATGAAGGCTGAGGGATCGAGCTGTACTCCCTGACAGCTTCCAAATTAAACTTTGGGCTCTTTAGGAGGTTGTCTGTCAGTAAATCCAAGTGTTTAAGAGGTCCAAAGCTTTTTCTTCTGCCTGGCAGACAGGATGTATGATTTGGAGCGTGTGAATCTGGGAGCAACAACCCCCTTCTCCTTCACCGTTTCTGTATCACATTTATCTGACTATTACAGGAGATTTTGTCTTTTGGAAAGGACTCAAAAATATTATTTCATTGGACTGAAATAATCCTGTTTTATCCTACCATCCATTGATTGGAACAGTGCATTAATTTATACAAAAGCCACCCACTTACCTGAGGTAGTTCACCCACGTGAGTTATCCTGCAAAGACTTCGAAACCAAACAAATTCAGAAACAGCTGAGTAACCACATGGGATGTGTGGTATGGCAGGATTGTCTTAATGTCTAATAGGAAACACCCACCCCTACACACATGATTTTGAAGATAAAATGTTTTATTTTTACCTAAAAGTCTGTTGAAAAATGTCTTCCTCCCCCAGATTTTACCCTCCAGATTATCCTGAACCACCTTTGAGTCCCAGGAGGTTTCAACAAGACACCTGAATTTTCTACATGCTGTAATTACAGAGTGTAATTGGCCAAAATACAGACGAAAGCTTTGGGTGAATGATTCATCCCAACCCTCTGTGTGCACTCAGAGGAACCCAAAGGGTTCCTTTTCCTTCCAAGCCTCCTTCTTCCTTGGGAATTCCCCTGAAATTCAACACATTACTTGGGCAGAGCTTCAGTCTCAACAAATAACACTCTGGACGCAAAATAAAAACCACTCCAGCAACAACATGTTTTGCACAGAAGCATTTCTGGACAGCTCCATGAAACCCCTCAGGTAGGATGATATAGATGTGCCAGGCAACCCTCAGCTGGCACAGGCTGGCACAGGCCCATCTCATCTGTCTCATGCATATTCATGAGCAAGAGATGGCATCCTAAAACCAAAACACTCAGCAGATGCTAAACTCGAACAGGGAACTTGGCATCTGCAGTTAGAAGGTGTGAACTGCCCCCAAATAAATCAGTGTCCCAAGTGATCTTTGAAAGCAAGATGAGCACTCCTAAATCACCGGCAGCTTAATCCAGCATGGAGAGAGACACCAAACCTGAGATTTAGAGGACACTCGATCACGTCAGAAAACTCCTGCCCAGGCACCTTTGGGGATTTGGTTTTTAAGTGCTGTTGAAAATGTTATTTTTCATTTCCATACAATTTAAAAGCACGGAATTACTTGTTAATTCTCCAGTGCACTTGTGTTTCATGTACAGAGGTGGGTTTATATCACACCATGACAGACCTAAACTCTCTCAATCCCCCTGTGAGCCAGCACAGGACACTGAGCCCTCAAAGAGGAGTCTCACCGGCTTATGTGCAGTATAAGATCAGCCCCAAAATATGTTTATTTTGCACTATTTGGAGAAGGAGAAGACTTTAAAAAGCATCCTATGTTTGAACTCAGTCTTCAGCCAAATATAAATTTATATGTTTTGGATGAGAAAGACTTTCCACATGAAGAACTGGCCATGTCCGGGTTCTTCCTCCAGGGCATCACTGGAGTGACTTTGGTTGGATTACCTTCAGCAATATTCTAAAAAAAAAAAGCTGCTAAGTTGCCTCATGGTTGGAAATCCAGGGGTGATATTTTCCATGATGGTTGAAATTCTGCTGTTGGGTGGGAAGGCTCTGCAGAGGGATCTGGACAGGCTGGATCCATGAGATTAATGGGATGAGGCCAGCGGAGACAACAAGGACAAGTGCCGGGTCCTGCCCTTGGCGACCCCATGGAACATTCCAGGCTGGGGCAGAGGGGCTGGAAAGCTGGAAAAGGCCCTGGGGGTGCTGGTGACAGCAGCTGGACATGAGCCCAGCTGCCAGAGAACAAGGGACAGGAAAAGGGGAAATGGCCTCAAGCTGTGCCAGGGGAGATTTGGGTTGGATATTGGGGAAATTCCTTCATGGAAAGGGTTGTCCACCCCTGGCACAGCTGTCCAGGGCAGTGGTGGAGGCCCCATCCCTGGAGCCAAGTAGATGTGGCACTTGGGGATGAGGGTTAGTGGTGGCCTTGGCAGTGCTGCAGGAGGGTTGGACTTCATGGTCTTGGAGGGCTTTTTCAACCTGAATGATTCTGTGATTCTGTGAAACCATAACCTTCTCCCCTGCCTGTAGGTACACGTGGTTTAGTGAATTTACTCACTCTGAATCCAGAATTCATTATCTGGAGAGGGAGATCCCCCCCACTCAGCACTGGCCTTTCACAGCACACAAACTATTCTTACTCCAACAGATTAATAAAGACATTACATAAAACAGTCATGAGACAAATGACACAGAAAACTCCAAAAATTAGACTAATAAAGAGGTCTGAACCATAACAAGGACCTTTGGGGATTACATGTGCCAACTTCAGAGCTGTTCCCAAAAAATTAATTTATCAGCCACTTACATCGAGGTGAGTAAAGTTTATTCTCCCACAAGTTAAGATGCTCTTGATTGGAAATGACCTGTGGTTACAATTTGAATAAATAAATGGAATAAAGACATTTCAGCAGAGCCTCAATAGAGAAGCAGCAATAAATCCAAGGTTTTTCTGATCAGCACAAAATGGCAACAGAGTGGGGTATGAAGGGAAAAATCTCCATTCCCATGAAAAGTCATGACTGTCTGGGAAAGAGCTCCAACACATTCTTGACAGTTCTGATGATATTCCAGGCCCCCCTTCCCAAAATAGCTCTGACTGTGTGTACATTCATAACTCGGCTCCACAACCCAGTTCTGGAACTCTAAAATAGAATAATGGGGGCACATTTTCCTAGAAGTTCAGGGAAAATTGACGTTATGAGAAAATTCTGTCATATTTGATAAGGCTAATGGACATTTCAGAGATGGACTTAATTAAGACTGAAGGTTTGGGAAATGTTGGAAAATTTGATTTTAAAAGTAGCTTAGAAAGAAAATCAGTGATACTCAACAAGCTGCAGAGCAACTGGGGTGTTTGGACCTGTTATTTTACACAAGTCACGTACAAATCCTGTGGAATGAAATCCTGTGGAATGCTATTTTGGAAAGTTATTTACCTGTGTTCATCTAGTCTCTTGTGCATCAGATTAATTATTTTCAAAGACTAACAATTTGTCCAGAAATAAGGTGGAATGAGCTCTTTTAAGGACAAGTTAAGAGATCTGGAGTGGAATAAAAAATATTTTATATTTATTTTACTATAATTAAACATATACATATATAATATAAGTATTTATTGCTTTAACTCTACTTTTTTTTTTTTAATTCTCAGATCTTTTCCTAATATCCCAAATCTTAAAGGCAGAGGCTTTGCTTTGAGCCCATGATTGGAGGTCCCCAAGCAAACTGCAGCACTCCAAGCACATCTCTTGTGCTCTCTGTGGGGTCAGGGTGCCTTTCCTTCCTCTGGAGGAGGTTAAAGGGTCATTAAAAGCCTTCAGTGAAGAGAGCACTGAAAGCGCAGAGCAAAGCTGGGGAAAGAACTGCTGAAAATATTGGCTGTTGTGTCAGACACGAAAAGGGTCATGATAGGACCACCCCATCTCATGGAATCATGGAATGGTTTGGGTTGCAAGGGACATTAAAGCCCATCCAGTTCCACCCCCTCCCATGGGCAGGGACACCTTTCACTAGCCCAGGTTGCTCCAAAACCCATCCAACCTGACCTTGGACAATTCCAGGGATGAGGCAGCCACAGCTTCTCTGGGCAACCTGTGCCAGGGCCTCACGACCCTCATAGGGAAGGAGTAATTTCTATCCCAATATCCATCTAACCCTGCCCTCTAGACACCTCATAAAGAGCAGTTGCACCAAAGACTGAACATCTGTTACTTATGTTCAGTGCAACTTGCAAATTAATTCCATAAAATGCATTTAAAATTATTTATTATAATGTAATCATTTTGAATGCAATTTCCCTTAACTATATCTATCAGAGCTTTATAGTGAAATAAGTGCTTGTTTCAGCTGTGGACATTAATATTTTTCTAATACTCTCTCATCCCTGACAGTTGTGCTGCCACATCCACAATTTCCATAATAATGACTGTATTCCTCAGGAGGGTGCACAGATCAGAGCAGAGGAATGTTAACTGGGTCTGAAAATTCAGAGAGAGGAACCTTCTCCATTGACAGTCTCCTTTTAATCTACAGGGAGGAAAACTCAGTGCCCAACAGTCTTACTTTGGGGCTGGAATGCAAAATCAGGGGCTTTGTTTACTAAAAATGGTCAAATAATGCAGTGATGAGGAAATGAATCCATTACTCTGCATGAAACAAAGTAATCACCCTGCAAGAAGTGAGGGTACCTCATACAGCATCTTGGCATTTGAAGAAGAAGAGGGTTTGTCTGAATATTTATTTAAAATCCTTAATGCAACAATGGTGAGACTGTAAAGTTCTAAGGAGGTCTGAATGCAGCAAAAGCTAAAAAAAAAAAAAAAAGGATCTGTATTTATCTGAAGTGAATTTTGGGAGTGAAAAAATCAGTTGGCATCACAAAAATGGATGAAATGTCTGGAATGACTCCGGTCCTGGAATAAAATATTAATAAATGAATTTCTATTTCCAGCCCTTCCCTTCTCTTTTCTTGTTACCTGGTGACTTTGTTCCTGCTCAGCTGTGGTTTTTCCCGGCTCAGCCCCAGCACTCCAGGTTTTCCTTTGATGTGGTGCTGCAGAAGGCTCCCAGAGATGTCAGGTTCTTGAAAGGGAGAGAAATTCTGCCGTGTGAAAGACATGCTCTGTTTGCAAAAGCTCTGCTGCTGAAGGACAGGGAAACTCAGCAACTCCCGGGTCTCTTGAAGACTCTAAAAAGGTCTATTTATCTACAGATGAAAAACAACTTCCAGGGCCCTTAGTGGCTTTGTGTTTGCTCTTTTCCTGCTCATTGAGCTGATCTTGGTGAGGAGCCTCTTGATGCAGCTACAATGGCCAGGAAGATGTGATACAATATATGTAAAGGTGAGTTCAGCCTTTGGACATCTCAACATTCATCCACTGATGTCTGAGGGGATTTTCCAAGGATTTCAAGGAGCTTTCAGTCAGGACCGGGGTAACAAAACGGGGCCACCCACCAGGGTGATGCTTGAGAGAATGAAGTACAGAGAGAAAAAAGAAACACTGTGATATAAAACGAGTTATCTCTAAGAAAAAACAGGGATTTTTCTTGCTGAATATTGGGAATGCTGCACTCGTGGGAACTGGCAGAGTTGGTGTCTTTGCTCCTGGCACCACCTCACTACAACCTCATTCAGGGAGTTGTAGAGTGAGAGGGTCCCCCCTGAGCCTCCTTTTCTCCAGGCTGAGCCCCCCCAGCACCCTCAGCCACTCCTGCTGCTCCAGCCCCTCCAATGCCAAGGAGGGACGTGGTGACATTCCCTGCACATGCCATCCCATGCTGGACCAGGATGTGCCCTCCAGGAGGAGTTGGGCTGAGGGAGATCCTGGGGTCCAGAAAATGTACTTGCATGCAAGAGAAGGAGGATAAAACAAGGCCAGGCTGAACAGGGCTTGGAGCAACCCAGGTTGATGGAAGGTGTATCTGCACATGGAATGAGGTGGACTTTAAGGTCCTTTCCAATCCAAACCATTCTGGGATTTTATGATTCTAAGAAAACTCATCACACCCCCAGAAAGCCCCTCCTGTTGCATCCATCCCCGAACCCTTCTCTGCTCAGAGCCACCCCAGCCCTGAGCCAGGACTGAGCAGAGCTGGGCCTATTTCCAGTCTGTGTCCAGCAAAGCCCTGTTATTTCCTCACTGGTACAAATGCCATGAGCAACAAATCCTCTCCCCACCCTCCTTCCCAGCGTTGGCCTGAAGGGGAGCAGCTGGAACATATTCAGATATTAAGGCACCATTTATCAGGGGTGCTCTGGTTTCTCAGCCTCACAAAACAGCAGCACAGGACTTGATTATGACGAATAAAAACAGGAATTGAACGTGCTCCTGTAATGCTTGGATCGAGTTCTCCTGAATGAAAGGAGAAAGGCAAATTGTTGTCTTTGCTCAGTATCTGCCCAGAGCTCTTTTCTCTTCAGGAGGAACAACTTAGGCCTTTTAATCTATTTTAAGAGGGGAGTGGGGGGGGGTTGTGATCTATAAAACTAAACTTCTTAGTTGTCTTTCTGCTCTGGTGAGCTCCCTTTCCTTGGGGAACCCGTACAGGTAACTTCAGGTGCACAGTTCAAAGAGAGTGTTCCCAGACTCCTGTCCAGTCGACTTCTCCCAGATCCACCCACCTTCTCCTTATGGACATGAGACCACTGTGTTGAGACGCTGTTCTATAAAACATTGTAATATTCCAAGCAACCATTCTATGGAAAAGGCCACTATTATTAGGTACTGATACATTAGTATTCAACTAAGTGTTTGCAAACACATGTCTGGGAGCTGGAGCTGTGGATAGAGATTCCTCCCTCTAAGGATGGCCTGGCACAGGTTGCCCAGAGAAGCTGTGGCTGCCCCATCCCTGGAGATGTCCAAGGCCAGATTGGACAGGGCTTGGAGCAACCTGGGCTAGTGGAAGGTGTCCTCATGGCAGGGGGTGGGATCATTCCATGATTACATGATTCTATGTGGGAAGATAGACAAACACATTTCTGAGGTTGTTCTTTTTGGTTTATGGGGTTGGGTGTGTTTCTACTTATCTGACTTATCATGAGCTCATGATTTCCTGAAAATTAAGAAAGATCAGTTTATGTTTCAGGGTTAAATTTCTAAACTGAACTTTTTAGGTCAAGCTTGCCATGTCTAAGACAATATTAGATGAATTATTAATTCCTGTCCTGCTCCAGCTCAATAGAGTGACAAATCTGCAATTCATGTTCATTCTTCTTAAAAGTAACCCTGCCCAATGGTAGCAGGAGATGTCACTTTAACTGAGTCCTAATAAGTGAGGATGAATATTTGCCAGGCTAGCAGAGGCATTGCCTGACCCTGGGAGGTTTCCCTGCTGCCTCTATTGAATCCAACTGCTCTAAACTTGAGCAGCAGATTTATAGAGAACATTTATAGATTTTGATCTCTATTTGTTTTCTTGGAGAGCAGGTGCTGGTAATTGAAATGCTGGTTCTCAGGGTGTTTTGTATGTGCTCTGGTACAGGAGCCCACGAGGAGCTCCTGGCTCCAGTGCCGACAGCATCGCTATTGACAACCCAGAGTGGGAGAGCAAATCCTCTGATGGCAAATTGCAACACCAGGAACTCTCAGACATTTTCCACACAGCACTGAACTATCTTAAAATACAGCTGGAGTGACTTACCAGGAAAGGATTTCTGTTTAAAAATCTCTGGAGTTTGTGTGATTGAGGAAATGGCCTCAAGTTGTGCCAGGGGAGGTTTAAATTAGACATTAGGAAAAATTCCCCCAAGGAAAGGGTTGTCAAACATTAAAAAGGCTGCCCAGGGCAGTGGTGGAGTCACCATCCCTGGAAGTGTTCGAAAAGTGTCATGTGGTACTTGGGGACGTGGTTTAGCGGTGCTGGTTTATGGTTGGACTGGGTGATCTTAGAGCTCTTTGCCAACCTTAACGATTCTGTGATTCTGTGATTCTAATTAAACACATTGTTTTAACGAGGGTTTCAGAGTTACCGAACTACATTAGTTTGTGCTCTGTTCATTGGTCCTGAGGTGGAAGACAAGAGAGAAACACTCAATCCCTGCCCTGATGGCACCACACCCATGTTGGTGTAACACGTCCCTCACTGAACCCTTCCCTGCACAGGTAATACCAGAGTGTGTAGAGGAAATGATGGTGGATTAATTAATGCTGTTCATGAGCAGCTTAAAACACCCACTCTAGCCATGAGAAGACAAAGCCACAGTCCTGCCATGATTAGTGGCTCGTTACCCATCCCATTGTCACACTTTCCAACCCACTCACTTGCATTTCATGCCGCCCATCCTATGACATTTATCTCTCAGTTCCTGGTCTGGGATGAGGCTCTTCTTATTTATTCCATCTGATATTCTCAAATTAAGCAGGGGATCTTCAAAAGAAATCTTCAATCCAAGTGCAGCTCAGCCTGGGCTGTGGCTCTGGCCATGTGGAACACGGGACTTGCTGTCCCTAATGGGAAGATGGTGGGGGAATATTTCACTCTTTGCATCTAAACAAAATTCTGGCAATGGACGGATTTCTATTTCCTTCCTGTTCCCTCTCATCTTCTTGGGCTAAAGTGCAACATTCTTCTCTTTAACAGGGCATTCTTTGATGTTTCTGGGAACTTTGGGTTCAGCTAATTCTGAAAGATTTATTTTTCCTGTTATCATCACTGGCTCAGAGATCTCTGTGTCATCAGCTCTGAAATAATTTGGTGGTAACTCTCTGCCAGGAAAGGAACAAGTCTAGGACATTTTGGGAGGATGGAAGGAAGTGGGGAAAAACTCTTTCTACGTTCAAAAGGTGATGAGATGGGGGAACAGGGCTATGGCCAGCATGGTGTTCTCATAAAACTGTGGGTTAGCAGATGCAGGGATTCTGGGGAATTTTAGAAAGACTGGCAACCACAGCCAGGGATCATTGATGGGCATTAAATTATACACTGTAATAAGGAAAAACTCCAGGAAGGCTTCAACTCAGGAAAAATTTGTTTCCTGGAAAGGGTGGTCAGGCATTGGAAGGGGCTGCCCAGGGAGGTGGTAGAGTCTCCATCCCTGGAGGTGTCCCAGGAACCACTGGAAGTGGCACTCAGTGCTCTGAGCTGGGTGACAAGGTGGGGATGGGTCAAACATTGGACTTGATCTTGGAGGTCTTTTCCAACCCACATGATTCTGGGAGTCTGTGAACTCTGTCTCCTGGGATGGAGTCAGTGGTTGCAGTGCCTGGAGGGAAAACTGGGTGTATCTAAAAGGATCTGAACCTCTCCAGAAACAAAACACCTTTTCTGGAGCTGTTCAGCTGTAAAAGTTTAGTCTTGAAAATATATGAAATAATTGCAGCTTTGGAGTCTGGAAAAATTGATAAAATAACCATGTTAGCAAGAAGCAGATATCAAAAATATTCTGCGTGGAGATTTAAGCTCCATGTGCTCCATGATTAAAGCATAATTATTGTAGTTGATGGAGTATAAACCCTCTCATGATACAATTACCAATGAAGGCAAAGTCCCTGCATAAGCCCAGAGCACTCCCTGGGTCCAGGACTTTTTTCCATACCCCAAAATCCAAATAACCCTTTGTTCCCAGAGATATCACCCCTGGGAGAGGTGTGACCTGCCACCTTGCACTGCTGGTCCAGGGTTAATCTACCACTGTGCATGATGTAGGACAAAATGAAAGGTATCAGCTCTCTCCATACTGAATATTGCTCTGACTGGAAAACCACTCAGAAATAAATCCCACTGGGATTTTTCCAGTGGAGAACATTAAAAATTAATGCAGCAGCCAGGGAGGAGGTGATGCTGAAGAATCACCTTCTAGAAAATGGGCATGGATAAGAGCATATCTGCCACTGCCACCTGTGAGATGGGCATTGCTGTTATTGGGCTATCCCAGGAGGTGCTGGTTAGATAATCCTGTTACATTTCTGAGTTGCTAAAATCTGAGTTTTCCAGCCAAACACTGGAGTTTTCCAGTCAAAATAGCCACTGATAGCAAGGAGAAAATTGGAGTAAGCCAAAAGATCTGGTTTTGCTACAGAGACCTTTCACGAACTCCCCATATTTCTCTTTGCTAAATGTGATTATTTGATTTCCTGAGTTTGTAGGGCATTGAGAATTTGTATTGACTTTTTATTTTGAGTAATTTGTATGGTGTAGTGACAGCCTAATGGAAATAGGTGTAAATGGAATAGGATCAGAGAGTCACCGAATGATTTGAGTGGGAAGGGGCCTTGAGGCTCTGGGCTGGTTAGCAGAGATCCAGCTTTGATGAACAAGCCCTTCTATGTTTATGATTTCATGATATAAACCTGCTCAGCTCCAAACAATAAGATTAAATTCTGTGCTGGTTTTGTGTGAGGGAGGATTTCTGCAAAGACTGACTGTGTTTGTACCCAGACATTTGAAATACAAGAATTTCATCAAGGGTTTTTCCCAACTTCTCACCAAACAGACAGATACAGGGGGCTTTGAGGGGAAGAAAAAAAAAAGAGTTTCTGTGCTGGGTATTTGCTGGGAGCCCTTCATTAAACACTTTCAAACCAGCCCATGTCTGTCACTGGCAGCCTGGCTGGGCAAGGGGCTTTGCACAGAACCAGCAGAAGTTCTCCCTCAAATGATGTGAGATGAGATGCTGACAGATGATGTGAATTTCATGCCTCACCCCCAGAAAACAGATTTTTCCTTCAGAACTAAAAAAATAAACAAACCCACACCATAGGGAGCTATTTTTCAGTGACCTTGTCTTCCAGCATCCCCCAGGAAGAACCGGGCAGCTAACACGAGCCAATTAATTCTGGACACATTGCAAAAAAGAAATATCAGCCAACAACCTTTTCCTGGTGACAGATTTCTGCATTTTCAGTGGCAATGAAAAGAACAGCAATGCTGATCTTTGTTTCTCCAAAACAATAGAAGCGGCCAACTCATTAAACATCTTCTCCATCTTCATCCAAAGAGCAGCTGCTTGTCCTGCCCACCCCACGCTCAGCACTGGGTTGTCCATCAGCTGGAGCCCATTTGGAACAAACTCTGCTGTTTAGAGCCAAAGGCACACGTGGAACTTGGACTGATCAGGCAACAAAGGGGCTGGTGCCACAGAAAGGGGAAAAGCAGCACTTATTACTTCTGTCTGTTGTATGAAGGAATTCTGAAAACTTATGAGCAACACGGGTGAGTCTCAGAAACTTTAAAGTTCAAGTCATTATTCATGTTCTTTTACACATTTTGTGGAGGCTCATACATTTTTTTGCAAAGCTGATGAATTTCTGTTCAAGGTTTACCCAGAGGCACAATGATCCTGCCAGGCAGACACACACGAGCTCTCTGATCATCAATAACACTTCCCACATCACTTATGGCTGCAGAAGACAAAGCACTTATTCTAATCTGGATCACAATAAAAACGCAGAGATCATAAAACTTGGTCAAGAAATCTGATCACTGAATAAAGCAGCAGCTCTGAAATATGGAGCTCTGCTCACACACGAGCTGAAAATCACTCCCCAGACACTTCAGGTTGCTAAATTGAAAGTCTCTGGTGAGTCCATAAAGATGAAAGTGTTGAGCCCTGTTAAACACCAGCACATATCGTGGGATGGAGGGAAACAGAGCAGCTGAAATTTGGGTATGAGAGAGAAGGAAAATCGGAGCATGATGGAGATGTGTGGCAATCCTAATTTCAAATTCTGGAAAATAAATTTAAGCTAATTTGCTTAAGACCATTTAATGACACGGGAAATTAGTTTCCCTAAATTAACATATTATTGAATCCTGTTGTTTATGAGTGTGGGAACCTGACAAAGCCCCAGAGCTCAGTGCCTGAGCTTTTGTTTTTCCTTCATACTGCATATTATACACTGTTGTGCATGGCAGGGACTGTAAAGGGCTGGGTATAAACTGGTCTGTGACAGCTTCTCTTTGGGCATCCAAACTGCCCAGAATAGTGCTGTGGGCTCTGGGGGTTGGGATGTGATTCCAGGCAGGGACCTCCCCCCAGTGAGGGCAGGGGCAAAGCTCAGGCTGGGCCTACGCCCAAAGGGAGGGTGGTGGTGGGCACTTCTTTGTAAGCACGACCACGAGGTTCCTCATGGTTGGATTGATGGTCACAGAATCACAGACTGGGTCAGGCTGGAAGGGACCGCAGTGGGGCATCTGGTCCCACCTCCCTGCTCAGGCAGGGCCATCCCAGAGCACAGGGCACAGGATTGTGCCCAGACAGTCCTGGAATATCCCCAGTGAGGGAGACTCCACACCCTCTCTCTGGACAATCTGTTCAGTGCTTGGTCACTGCACAGCAAAGAGGTTCTTCCTCATGTCCAGCTGGAACTTCCTGGGCATCAGTTCCTGTCCATTCCTCCTGTGCCATTGCTGGGCCCCCCTCAGCATAGCCTGGTCAATCCATTGCCCCCTCCCTGCAGACACTGGCACACACTGGCGAGGTCCCCTCTCAATGTCTCCTCTGGAGGATGAACAGCCCCATCTCCCTCACCCTTTCCTGGTCAGGGAGATGCTCCAGTCCCTCCATCCTCCTGGAGGTCTTTTGCAACCTAAAGGATTCTATGATTATCTTCTAGAATTTTCTGGAAAATGCAGTGTTTCCAGCCTGTCTTTTCCCATCTCTAGCCCTGCCAGTTTGTTGCAGTCAGAGCAGAGTTTGAACCAAACTGGTTCTTACCTCACCAGAGAGCAAACTCTCTGGCTGAGACTGGACTCCATGAGATCACCAGGACTGTGTGGGTTACAGAAGCCTGAAACCCTCAGAGATCTGTGCAGAGCCCTCATTTCAGTCACAGGAGTGGAGTGAAGCCAGTAAGAGCCTGCATTGAACTGGGGTCCAGCACCACTGAAATGCCATCGTGGGAGATGTCAGGGACAGCCTTGAAAGTCGAGTGGCCTCATTGCGGGGCAGGGCAAGAGCCAACCTTCCCTTCCACAGCGATAGAAGCCCAAACACAACACCAACAAGGCTGTTACAGGGCACAAAGGAGCTGAAAGGCAGCAGCAGTCCATTCTGAGTATCTGAACATCGTGGCCCTCACCAAGAGAGGTGAAGGATATTGTGTGTGAAGGTTGGGCTTGGTGCACAAGGGGCAGTGGAGCAGAGGGAGAAGGAGGCAGGAGACAGCAGCTAAGCAACAGGGCAGTGGGAGCATCACCTGTGCACAGAAACAGGAAAATAAAAAGGCTGAGAACAATAAAGTGGTGGATGAAAAGGGTTTTGAATGAAGAGCAGAGAACCTCCAAGCACTTGAGTGTGTCTACGTGGAGGGAATCAGTGCCTCATGCATCCCCTATAAACGGACCTACATCCCACATTTCTGGCTCCATCTCCAAATTTCCCTTCTTCAGAAACCTCATTTCAACTCAGTGCTGGAGTGACAAGTGCAATAAAAATAACACCATAAAACACATGAAGAATCTCCTTTCCTAAATATCAGATTTTAAAAGCAAAATACACATTAATTCTCCTCTGTCCTGCCATGACACTGATGTGATTCATGGCCATTCAGCTGCACAAGGCTGAGTTCTGTTCTTTGAGAAACAGAATATAAATCTTCAGATGAGCTATCAAATGGCTGGATGATTAATTCTGTGTTATCCTTGAATGTAATACCAGTGGGTGGGAAGAAAAGGGGAATATCCCACAGAAGAGGAGGAATGGAGCACAGACGAACTCACAAGTGTTCCAAGGTTAATCTGAAAGAGTTTCTTTCTTGTGTCTCCCAGGAAACGTGATGCTCTGGGGCCAGTGCTGGGA
>NW_020955343.1:197686-204135 GCF_003031625.1 Empidonax traillii | reverse complement strand
ATGAGCTATCAAATGGCTGGATGATTAATTCTGTGTTATCCTTGAATGTAATACCAGTGGGTGGGAAGAAAAGGGGAATATCCCACAGAAGAGGAGGAATGGAGCACAGACGAACTCACAAGTGTTCCAAGGTTAATCTGAAAGAGTTTCTTTCTTGTGTCTCCCAGGAAACGTGATGCTCTGGGGCCAATGCTGGGAATGGAGCCCTCCAGAGGAGCTGCCACAGGCTCTGGAAAACACGGAAAACACGCTGGCCTGTGGCTGCTGCCTTTTCCCTGCTATGTCCAAATACATCAGAGCAGCTCCCCTTGGGAAGGCAAACCTCTGCTACTGCCACGTCCTGCAGGAAGGGAGGACAGAGCTGTGAGAGCCCAGGCTGGGGCTGCCTGGATCTTGAAGGGACCTGCAGGTGACTCCTGGAAGGCTGAACAATTCCATCTTTCATTGCCTGCCAAAATCTAGGAAGATTTTCAAAGAATCCCAGAATGGTTTGGGTTGGAAGGGACCTTGAAGACCATCCAGTCTACCCCCTGCCATGGGCAGGGACACCTTCCATTAGCCCAAGTTGCTCCAAGCCCCATCCAACCTGGCCTTGGGCACTTCCAGGGATGGGGCAGCCACAGCTTCTCTGGGCAACCTGTGCCAGGGCCTCACCACCCTCACAGCCAAGAATTCCTTCCCAATATCCCATCCAACCCTGCCCTCTGGCAGTGGGAAGCCATTTTCCCTTGTCCTGCCCCTCCAGGTCCTTGTCCAAAGTCCCTCTCCTGTTCTCCTGAAGCCCCTTTAGTCACTGGAATCAGCTCTAAGGTCACCCTGGAGCCTTCCCTGCTCCAGGTGAACACCCACAGCTCTCACAGTCCAGCTCCATGTGCTGAAATTTTCCTGATTTCCATTTCAACAGATGCAGATTATTGTTTTATATGAGACAAGTTTTAAATATATTAAAATAAAAATGAGACATTGAGTTTAAAATTAAAAGAAAAAATCCAAACAGGTAATTAGGACATGTCTGAGGGTTTGATATAAACCTGGAATTTGACTGAAAGTGATAAAGGATTTTACAGCAGCTCTTGCTTGCCCAGATCCCAAATGAGCCCCTGGCTGCCCTGGACTCTGGAGGTTCCCCATGCTCCGATCATCACATTGTACTGGGTTCAGAAGATGCCTGGCAGGAGAAATGGATAAATAGCACCAATGACATGTGACCCTGCAGTAAAATTCCCTGCTAATTTTTTAAGTCCTTGTGAAGCAGCACGGAAAGGTGCACTGACAGGAACAAGGCACAAAGGGCAGCTCTGTCCCTTGTCCTGTGCCCAGGGCACCTCAGGTAGGGACCCTCCACCTCCAGCTGTGTGTGGGACTCCCTGAGTGGGCTGCTGTGGGCACAGTTCCCCGAAGATGGGATTTGGGTTTTCCTGCTGTCACCTGTGTGTCACAGCTGGCTGGACCTGCCAAGGAGCTGTTGGGCCCTGTTAGGGAGCTCTGGCTGCTGCTGACAGGGTGTGAATGAATATTCACGGCCATTATTCTGCAGTCTGCACCCCATCTAGGCATTAGCTGTTAAAAAATTAATTAGTAAATCTGAACTCATCTCTCAAGCTTGAGTCACAAAATTGAGTCCAAATAAAAAGTGGTTCAAAACAGCCGAGGTGACAGACGGTGTCCTCGGCACAGCTGCTGCTTCCCTGGTCGCCAGCAGTGTGAAACCCCCAGTTCCCCAGGGAGAAGCAGCAGATGGGTGTCACAGACGTGGCTGTGTGTTAAAACCACAGTTCCATGGATATTCGGGTATCCAGAGGAGAGGGAAGGAGTGTTCAGGGCCCTCCTGCTGAGATTCACAGCAGGAGGAGCAGCCACCCCCAGGAGATGCTTCCACAGCTCTCAGCCTCCTGACCCCAGACAGTTTCCGAGACACTGCTGAGAGTTCCTCACAAAGTTCAGGCTTTTTTTTTCTCCTAACTCACAAACCAACAGAAATCAAGGTCAGAGTGTGAACGGCCAAGCTTTTCTACAGTTTAAATTCTCGTCTTTTGCTGTCTGAGGTCTGGAAAGTCTGAGTGATACAACGAGGGGAGTGCTGATGCCACAAATCACTTGAACCAGGCAAAGGTCAAGAAAACAGACTGTGAAGACATTTAGAGGGGACCTAGCAAGTCCAGTTCAATTGGCAGGATGATGGTGGAGGAATCCACATCTTACCAAAAACACATTACTATTAATTTTAGATTCCCTGCAGTCATGCAGAGATCAGACCTGGGAATCGTTTCTGAGCTCATTTTGTCTCTATGTGTGGTATGGCTGATTGCAAGTGAAGTGTTGGGCAGCATAAAACAGAGTAGAAATCAAACAACACAAAGGATTGTTTCCTACCTGCTGCAGATTCTTTGTCCCAACCTACATGTGTATTTTTTAATTTAGAGTGGCCTTACTTGGCAAATGCACCGAGTATTTCTCACCCTCAAAAGAGCTGGGCAGACAAAAGGTTGCTATAATCATTTAAGATATAAAAATCCAAAAGATGGGAGAGTTGGATTCAAGATGAAATAAATCAGAGGGTATCCTGTAGAGATTTATGGAATTACAAAGAGAAGAGCAAGAGACACCAAACCTGACACCTGATCCACCTTGCTGTTATAAAGCACCAGTTTCTAACACAAAATTAATTTTGCTTCTGACTTATTTTGTTTTACTCCAGAACAAATGAATCATTTAATCCTGCAATCAGAGTAGCTGAGATATCCATGGAAAAAGTCCTGACAGAAATCATCCCATGAGCCCACAGGTGGTGGTGTCTCCAGCCTGCAGCCCACTCCCCTTCTGTGGGGATGGTCATGGTCTGGTCCCATGGATGCTTTGGAACAGGGCACCACTGGTGTCATGGGCTCCACAAGATTAAATAAATTAAGAAATTAAATGAAATCCAGCACTTCCAGCAATGTAAATATCCTAACATGCTGTATTAGGTTACAGCAAACAGACAGACCCTCCTGCACCACCGTAAAATTCCACGATTAACTAACTGGGTTTGTAAGAACTAATCCCAACTAAGAGGCTTTTCTCCCCAACAGCTGAGGGGATGATCAGAAGAGATGGACAGAATAATGTACAAATAAGGCTCCTGTAAACTGTATTTCCCAAAAAGAGCCTGTCCGGGCTGTTGTACAATCTAGAAGAGTTAGAAACTCAGTATTTAGGGAAGTCCCAAAGGCATCATAGGACAAGAATAACCAAAAGGAATCACTGAGGTTGGAAAAACTCTCTCAGTCTATTGAGTCCAACCTGTGCCCAATCCCCATCTTGTCACCCAGTCTGGAGCACTGAGTGCCACATCCAGTCATCCCTTGGACACCTCCAAGGATGGGGACTCCACCACCTCCCTGGACAGCCCCTTCCAATGCCTGAACACCCTTTACAGGGAGAAATTCCTCCTGGATTCAGGTCGGTGCAGGAAGGGGGGAAACATCCCTGAGGACACCAGGCAAAATCCTGCCACACACTCCTTAATCCTTTCCTTTGGAAATTACTCGCTTTTAGCCAAAAGAATGGGAAATATAAATTAGTGACTGTGCCCCAAACTGCCAACACAAAAATTAGAATTACTTAAAACATCACTAAATTATGCTCTGGTGTTTATTCCATTTTGCTCATGATCACATTTTTCTCTCCATTATAGTCACAGAAATAAATGATTTAATTCCTCCAGCCTGTGCTGCACATAAAGCACTGCCCTTGGAAGCTATGGAATGTATATGTTAATCAGCTCGGGGGCTGCCTGGGCCATTCCCAGCCCTCTTAATTTGTTTCCTGGTGTCATTCCTGATCACACATCTTTAAAACAGATCACTGTACTCACAGGGGTGGGCAGGCAGCATCCTTGCCGGGGGGTGGGGGGGGGGGGGGGGGGTTGGGCCTTGGATCAATCTTCTCATTGCGTGTGAAATGTATTTTCTGAATAAATTCCAGGTCTGCTTTGTGTTTTCTGTAACTTTTCCATTTTGGGAATTAATTAATATTAGTGATTGCAAAAGCAGGTAGAGCTTTGAATCAACATAAAGAAACGCTATTGACAGCGTAAATGAAATACCAAACTGGTGCTACTGGGAACAGCCAGCTGAGGGATGGGGTGGGTTTTCTAGGCCTCCTAATTCATCACCCTTTGAAAACAAAACTTTGTTCAGTCTCAGATCGAGAGATCTCAAGCAGCATGTTCATAACAGCAGCACTGTCCTGCTGCTTTGCTCTGGGACTGGTGGCTTGTGTTGCTGTTCAGTTTGGTATTGATTTCTTTGTGTTTTAAAATCATCTGGAGAAACTGTCCCTGAGTGAGCCTCTTAACATGAGCTATGCTGTGCCCTGGGTGTCCCTGGGTTCAGACACACGAGGTGCTGAAGTGGCTGCTCCTTTCTGGGTTTCTCTCCAGCAAAACTAAAAGGATGCTGTGCATGGATTGCAAGGCTGATGAATTACAAATATGTGCTCATGTTCTATTCACAGCACAGCACATGTAGCTGCTTTCTTTGAAACAGAGTAATTTGGGGTGTTTGATCACATATACCCTGTCAAAACACTGCAAAAGTCTCACTAGAAGAGCTATAGAATCACAGAATCGTTTAGGTTGGGAAAGACCTGCCAGATTGTTGAGCTCAACTGTTCCCCAGCACTGCCAAGGCCACCACCAACCTCTGTCCCCAAGCTCCACATCCACAGGGCTTTTGAATCTCTCCAGAAGTGGAGACTCTACCAGTTCCTCAGGAAAACATCCAGCATATTGCAAACCAAGGAGCAACTCTTCCACCTGCCCCTGAGGAGCAAGTAGGGACTCCTACATCTCTTAAATTTTATCAGAAAGCCACCAATTAATAAGACCAGGGTCTCATACACACCCCTGCCCAAAAGGCATCTTCACATGTGGAGTTCCCTGTTCCTCCTGACCAGCCTTCCGACCGCTTCTTTCCATCTCCGCAACTGAGCAAATATCCAACTTCCTCCCCTGCAAGCAAGGATTTTGGGACCCCAACTCCACCAGGAGTTTCCCTGGAGCCAGACACCACTTTGCTCCAGTCTCTCCTTGGCTTCCAACACATCCCAGCCCTTCCAGCTGCTCAGGCTGCAGCAGTGAGGGATTTAATAGACACAGGGATGACTCAATGCTTTCCAGCAGCTGAAACAAAATGGGAAGGGAGCCAGGCAGAGCTGATAATTAGGGAATAAATTCACACTCAATAACAGAGCCCAGCAGCAGAAAACCCCAGACAGATCAAGCTGGAATGAGAGAACAGGTTGTTTCATCCTCTCATTTCTTTTATTCACAAAGTAGAAAATTACTCTTCCCCTCAAAACACTCCCTGAAAACTCTGTTCTTGGAGGTGTGGGTGGCGGGAAGAACAGATTTCTTACATCCTCCCTGGGTCCCCTTTCCAGCTGGAGGCTGTTTAAAGGTCTCTCCAGGTGAGCTTTGCAGTGACTCTAATGAATAGGAAAGTATGAAATATTTTCTACTCAAATGTAAAAAATGCAGCCCAATGTCAGCTGTGCAGAGCAGGAGAAACTGCTGGGACAGCTGTGTGCTGGAAGGAGGGCACAGGGGGACACAGAGGTGGAGAAAATGCCCCTCATCCTGCAGCCCCACAACCATCCATTTCCCTCAAGTCCACACACTTTGGTCATCCTGGAGAATGATCCAGAAATATAATCCTAAAATGGCTTGGGTTGTAAGGGACATTAAAGCCCATCCAGTCCCACCCCCTGCTATGGGCAGAGACACCTCCCACTATCCCAGGTTGCTCCAAGCCCCAACCAACCTGGCCTTGGACTCTAATTTTCAAAATTTTAAAATTTTTCAATTTTTTCAAATTTACTATTTTCAAATATTCAGGTGGGACCTGCTCCACCCCCATGACTGACTCCATCCAGTGACTGACTCCCCAGTGAGTTCCTTCATTCCAAACACAACCCAATGACCCACAAGTGTGTGCAAGAACCACTCGGTAGCACATTCAATAACGAGCTTTATTACAATTAATGACTTTCTTTCAATAATTACTTCCCTTATTTTGAATTAGGAACTGTGAATTCACCGATAAATGGACCCACTTGAAAGATTCATTCCCACTGTAGCTCCTGCAGTTTGGTGTTTGTGAAGTGATGCTTTTTGGTGATTTACACCCAGCACTCGGCAGCTCCTGCAGCCCATTCCCCACATCCTCAGACCCCAGGATGCAGCGAAGCCTCTCCTGGTTTCCAAAGACCAGGGTTAATTAATTAATTAATTAATTAATTAAGCTGTGGCTGCCCCATCCCTGGAAATGTCCAAGGCCAGGTTGGAGCAATCTGGGCTAGTGGAAGGGGGTGGGACAGGATGGGCTTTAAGGTCCCTTCCCACCCAAACCATTCCATGATTATGCCACGTGTCACACGCAGTGACATTTGTACATGCAAAGAGTATT
>NW_020955343.1:190390-197472 GCF_003031625.1 Empidonax traillii | reverse complement strand
AATTAATTAATTAAGCTGTGGCTGCCCCATCCCTGGAAATGTCCAAGGCCAGGTTGGAGCAATCTGGGCTAGTGGAAGGGGGTGGGACAGGATGGGCTTTAAGGTCCCTTCCCACCCAAACCATTCCATGATTATGCCACGTGTCACACGCAGTGACATTTGTACATGCAAAGAGTATTTTACAAATCTCTTTTTCAGCTTTTCACAGTTCTCAAGTTATCCCAACCCCTGTCCCATCTACCTCTTGGATGTTCCCTTCCTCCCCACTCCCTGGTGTTTGCAGGTGATTTATTACACCCCAGCTTCCACAACAGGAGGAATAAATTCCTGACACAGAGTGTTTTCACAGTCTTTCCCAAGTTCAGTGTGAGCACATTGGGTGTCAGAAGTTAATCCTTTCAAGGCACATTTCCCCCTGTCCCCAAGGAGAGGATCAAGGGCTCTGTGTTTCAGAGCTCACCAATCACATTAAAAACCATTCCCTTCACTGTGGTTACCTCTGATGCCTCACTGAATGGAATGGGACCTACCCAGGAATTCCAGGCCCTTTCCCCCTTCTCACTGGCATGATGGGGGAGTGAAAGCCAGAGGAGCTGTGGGACAGAACCCTCAGCTCCTGTGGCTTCCCAAAGCCCCCCTGCACACAGGGAGTGGGGCAAGGAAGGCACAATTCTGCCTTGCCTTTGAGACCAATCAATTGTGGGATCAATTAAACAATCTGCTGAGCTGTGGGAGCAACGACCTTGCTGACACTCATTTGCTCCTCCAAGCTAATCAGTTTTATTGCCAAACTGCTTGCAGACCCTTCAGGGAAATACATACATTTTACTTAACTCAGAAATGTTTTGGTTTGGGGGTTCTTTTGTTTGTTAGTTTGGTTTGGGGTCTGTTTGTTTGTTTGTTTTGTTTTTTCTTTTTTTTTCCTGTTATTTAGTTTTGGTTTAAAATCTATTTCATGTTTGCTAATTCAAAGCTTTTTATTTTGTTATATTTCATTTATAACTTATGGCACAGGTTGCCCGGAGAAGCTGTGGCTGCCCCATCCCTAGAAGTGTCCAAGGCCAACCTGGGATAGTGGAAGATGTCCCTCTCCATGGAAGGGAGTAGAACAAGATGATCCTTAAGGTCCCTCCCACTCCAAACCAGTCTGTGATTCCATGTCCGCTTGATCGGTTTACAAAAGAGATACCTGAATGTGGGACCTTCCATCTGAAATCAATTTTAGGGAACAGATATCTGTGTGTTCACAACCACAGACCAAAGCACTGTGTTAATCCATTTATTCAGCATTAGTTAGAGGAGACACAGAAATGCTTCTTACCTTCATTTGGCCCTTTCTGCTGCTTTGCTGAAGGCAGGGGATGAGCTTTGAGCTGCAAGCTTTGAATTCTCACAATGTGCTTCTCTGGGATGGAGCTGGATTTGTTCCTGGAAAACAGTTCTCTGTCTCCTGGAAGTCCTTCACCTCCTCCTGCCTTTCCATCATGGGTGCTTATCAGATTGGATGGAGAGCTTTGGATCTAAATGGAACGACTGTTTTAGTTTTTTAATTTTTCATTTCTCACAAGAATTAGAAGGGAATTGAGGGTTTCTCCACAAATGTTCACTTTTATCGAAGCAAAATGTCCACTACCACAATAAAGTACATGAACCTGCAGCTCTGAGCACCTCCCAGTGCTGACCCTGCACCTCCCACTGCTGCCCTTGGCACCACCAAGGAGCTGGACACCAGGACTCCGAGGTGTTTGTGTTGCTGGGAGCTGAAACAGAGGGTTTTTCCTAATTAAATGCCCTGGAAAACTGATGGAACTCTGCGTGTATTGAGAAGCAGAGCAGAGTAAGGAGCTCAAGCACATCCTCCGTGCTCTGGTGATGCTTTATGGGACTTTGCTGGTACATGGAGAGGGCAAAGAAAGAACTCCCAAATACCCCAGTACAAAAAAAAAGAAAAAAAAAGAAAAAAAAAAAGCCCAGTCTTGTTCTCTTTTCTCGTTGAACCACATTAAAAGATTAATAATGAAGATGTGATCTGCAGGAAAGGGCCCCTGGGATTTCCATTAAGCAGCCTCTAAGCCCAACCAGATCAGCAGTAGCAGCACTACTAAACCAGCTTTCTGTGATCCTCACAACAGAGACTGAAGCCTTCAAGCAGCCCACAAGATTAAAGAAAGTACTTCCATAAAGCATAATCTGCTCCCCTTCCTGGACGTGGCTTAGCCACACAGTCAATCAGGGAAGAATATTTTCTCCTACTGAGAAAAAAAAAGTCTTTACAGTGAAACTTCTTTGCAAAAATGAGAATTTCCAGCGATAACAAAATCCAATTTCCTTTGATCTGGCTTCTGCAGGACATTTGACTACAGGCTGGGTGTTGTAAACCTTTTTGAACCCTCCCAAGCCCAGGGTGAACTCAGGCCCTGCCTTCTGGTTTCTGTGGCAGGGTGAGGAGTCCCTCTTGCAGCACCTGCATCTCAGTGTCCTGCTCATTCCAGTCACACCCCCCTGAGGGTGCATTAGATCACAAACTTGACACTTTCTAACCAGCTACAGAGAAAAACTGTTTTTCTGTTATGAAATAAACTCCATTTCAATTTGTCTGAAGGAACAAGAAATCTACCTGGAAATTACCCCAGGCTGCCACATTCTTGAAGTGTCCAAGGCCAGGTTGGACAGAGCTTGGAGCAATCTGGGACAGTGGAAGGTGTCCCTGTCCATGGCAGGGAGAGGGACTGGATGGGTTTAAGGTCCCTTCCCACCCAAACCATTCCATAATTCCATGATTCTGTGACTTCAAACCGCATTGTGCTTTCCACCTACAGCCACGTGTGTTGGAGGTGTCAAGAACCTTCTCCAGGCCACAGCATTTCAGCCAGATCTGTCCCCAGCACCTGGCACCATCCCTGAGCTGAGCAGCCACCACTGCCCTCACACCACGGCATTCCCAGGGAAAGGGCAGGAGGGAAGAAACCAGGAGACTCCATTACAACCAAAGATTAAACATTCCTTCTGCAGGTTGTGAGAAAGATTAATGTGCACGGAGTTGTTGAATTAGTGCCCGAGTTAACTGGGGACTGGAGAGTTGTACAGTTTCTATATGCACAGTTAGTTAGGTATATATGGTATGCAAATGAATAATAATAGAATGATATTTCTTCCAGTCCTAAACAGCAAAGGCACTGTTAATTGTGTTTGAATGTAAAATGGCCTTTACCAAAGGGTCACCTGAGGAACCCCCCAGAGAGTGGGGCTGTGCCGGCCCGGTGGGTGACTCTTTGATCCCTTCACTGCCACAGCCAGTGGAATGCAGGGAGGGGGAAGTACCACCAGTTAAAATTTAGGTTTTAAATATCCCTTTCATCCCTACCTGGAGCTGGCTGACTTCAGGCTTGATTTTGGTGCAACTCCTTAAAATCTGGTGGCCCAGGGGAGGGTTTGGTGGGAGCAGAGCTCCACAGCCCCAGGCTGGGCAGAGCCGCTTCGCCTCGTCCTTCTTCACCCTCCTGTTTGACCACAACAACGAGGCTTCAAATGTCAGGGTTTGGAGGTTTTTAAATTATTGCAGCCAAGCTGAAAACCAAGCTGCAACCAAGAGAAAAAGAGGGAAGCTGGGCACCTGGATCCTCTAAGCCAAGGGGAGGGAACAGTGGTGTCACTGGGTAGGACCAGGACGTGCCTCTGGCTGGGACATCCCTGGTGCTAAAGGTAAAGTAGGAGCATTTTAGCAGGAATAGCAAGATTTTGGGCAAAGGCTTATGGAGGAGGGATGCAGGAAAAAGAGCTTCACTTAATATACACTTCCAGGTGTTGCAGAGGGATGGAAGCATCACTCTGACAGAACTCTCACCGGAGTTAAGGCTCCAGGGATCCAGCTCAGCTGGGAAGGAGCAGCTTGGACAGGAGCAATGTAGAGGGTGAGGGAGATTTTTGCTTCTCCAAGTGGCACAATGACAATAAAAGTGGGCATTACAGGAGAGGGAGGCAAATCTAACCCCCAAAGTTGGAAAACACTTGTTGCCTGGCCCATGGGGGTTCTTATCCCACGGGGCATGGCAAGAGTTCGGGGCACCAACCTCCACAGCAAGATGGGAAACCTGTGCCAAGGAGAATTTCTACTTGTGGTGGGATAGAAAGAAGGAAAAATAGTAATTCAGGGAGATGAGAGAAGGTGACAGGCAAGGGCTGCACAAAGAGAAGGGTCTTGGCTCAGCCCTTCACTGTGTCAGGCACAGGGGAACTGAAATTTCCAACTGGAAATCACAGTCCAGCCAAAATGAGAAGCAGCACCTCAAAATCAGGGAGTTTTTTCCTGGGATCTGGCACATTTCCATCCCGAGGGAGTGTGAAGAGAAGCACAGGCACCAGCTGTGGGGAGCAGCTCATCTCCATCACCCCCCACTTCACCTCCTGCTTAATTGGCTGTGACAGCAGCGATTCCTTGTCTGGGATAAATGAGGTGTCAGTTTTGGAGGACAAGGCTGTGGCAGCAGCTGTGTGCTCACCCTCCCAGCAGTAGCCCAGGGAAAAACAGCTCTGGAAGCGCTGCAGGAAAGGAGTCTAAAGGCAAAATTTAATTTGCCTTATACCTCCAGTGTTCTCCAGCATCCTCTGGTTTGTCACTTAACCATTTCCAAGGCAGGCAGCCAAAACCCCACCAGTGACTGTAGATGTCCCAGAGGATAACTTTGGAAGGTCCCAGATGTGCATATGGGAAACACAGGCCTGATTAACACAATGAGGAGACACATTTGGCTGGAGCTCTCCGGCTCTCAAAGAGCAAAGGTAGCTTAAATAGCTAGTCTAGAAAGACCTTGCTAATTAAATGGGTTTATTATTTCCTGAGCTCTGGTTAATCACCCTTTTAAAGCCTCTGTTTGCTAATTGAATGCTTCCCTTTCTATCAGGAGATGAAGGGAACAAGGAGCTGTTGAAAATGTTGATTATCCATGTGGATAAGGACACTGGGCTGCCTAATGAATCTGGGAGATGAGAAATTTATATTTACCCTAAATCAATCACCTGTTTTTTTGTCCCTGTTTTATGGGGATTTCCCACAGTTCCCCTGGCAGTAGGTGTTATCTGTGAAATGGGCTCCTCAAGACCATTCTCTGCTCATGGTGGCTGCACCACTGGGCAAACATGGGGCAGAACCCCAGAATGATTGGGGTTGGAGGGGACCTTAAAGCTCATCCAGTCCACCCCCTACCACAGCCAGGGACTCCTTCCACTATCCCAAGTGCTCCAAGCCCCATGGTAAATGGTCTCTCTCCATCCCAACTCTCTCAGTCTTTCCTCCCAGCAGAGCTGCTCCATCCCTCTGATCATCCTGGTGCCTCCTCTGGACTCTCTCCAGCAGCTCCAGGTCCTCCCTGTGCTGGGCCCCAGGGCAGGAGGCAGTTCTGCAGGTGAGGTCTCACCTGAGCAGGTGTGTCCAGGCTGTTCTGCAGGAGCTGTTCCAGTGGTGGAGCCCACGTTGGGAGGAGGTGGTTTTGCTAAATAGCCAGGCAGGTCTGGAACAAAATATCCCTTTTTTGATCCCCCAAGCATAAATTATCAGTTACAACATAATCGTGGTGAGAGGCAGAAAAACAAAAGTTAAACGAGTTAAAGTGTAAACACAGGCAGTTTTTGAAAAAGATAAGTGTGAAACAAATGAACCAAAACTGGCTTAAGCACAGGGGAGAGCAGATAATCGAGTTCAGGAATTAGAGTGAAAAACAGGAGATGGAGTTTGGAAGGACGTCTGCTGACAGCATACAAAGGATCAGGAACAGCATACAAAGGATCAGGAAAGTCGAGTCGAGGATAATCCCATCCCAGCAGGATTTGTGCAAAGGGCTGGACCACAAACACACGGGGCTGTTTCCCCTCTCCCTGTTATTTGCTGTTCAGTGCTGTCACACTCCCTGTGTGGTGATGAGTTTCATCTGAGCTGTGGAACAATGGGAGCTTGGGATGGATCGTGGCAGAGCTACCAGGTGCCTTAGTGCAGTGAGAACAGGTCCCCCCCAGCCTCCAGCAACAGCTGCCCCCACACCAATCAAAAATACAGCTCCAGAGTTTAAATTGAATGACACATTTACTGGGGGTATCTGGTGTTTGGGGCAGTGGGGGCACAGGAGAATGAAAGGTAAAACTGCCCAGCCAGTGCCTTCAGTGAGTTCAGAGCAGCAGGGATCCAAGAATCATTTTGGAAAAGCCACTGAGCCCGTCCAGTCCAACCATTCCCCAGCACTGCAAGGCCACCACTAACCCACACCCCCAAGTGCCCCTTCCACATATTTTAAACCCTTCCAGGGGTGGGGAGTCTGCCCCTGCCCTGTATTCCTGCTACTTTTCCTGCTGCAAGTCCCAGAGCACTGAGAGTGGAGAGGGAGCAGAGGAGGTGGCAGAGGCAATATCATTTTTCCTGCTGATGCCCATAACACGGAATGATTTCCAATTTGTCAGCATTCATTCCCAGTGCTCTGCTCTGAGAGGGCTGTACCAGAGCTAATGTGTTGCAGGTGGACTGCAAAGTGCTTTTACATCAGCAAGGGATCAGACTGAGCTGGGTGATTTCATATCTGCTGTTCCCGAGGATGGGAATGTTGACTTGTGGCTGTAGCTGTTCCCTCACAGCAGCTGGGCCAGCAGAGCCCAGCACAGGCTTTCTCCACCAGCAAGAGCTCGTAACTGTGCTGCTACCTGCTGTGGGGAGATAAACCAGCTCAGGGGGGAGGGCACATGCTGGAGCCCTGCCTGTCACCCCTGCCAGCACCGAGGTTCACATGGAATATGCAATTCCATGGGTAGGGCACAGCCAGCTCCTCACCTGGGGCTGTGCTCCGTGTTATGGGCTCTGTTAGTGGTGCTACCAAATGATCACAGAATCAAAGAATCTCCTCAGTTGGCAGAGATCCACAAGAATCATCCAGTCCAACTCCTGGCCCTGCCCAGGACACCCCAACAATCCCACTTTGTCCCTGAGAACATTGTCCAAATGCTCCTTGAGCTCTGTCAGCCTTGGGGCCATGCCCACTGCCCTGGGGAGCCTGTTCAGTGTCCAGCCACCCTCTGGGGGAAGAACCTTTTCCTGAAATCCA
>NW_020955343.1:187139-189393 GCF_003031625.1 Empidonax traillii | reverse complement strand
AAAAAGAGTCCTTGCTCCCAAGGGCTCAACAGGCAGCACATCCAGCAACTCCAAACTCTGGCAAACTGATCCACAGCCACCCGAGAGGGAAAAGCATCTGTGTGGGCAAAGGGGTTATTTCTTAATGAGTTTGAAATGCCTCCAGCCACTGCCTTTTCAAAGAGGTAGCTCAGGTGGTGCCACTCCCTGCTCCATGTTCCTGTCTGCTGTGGGGAGCAGCAAAGCCAGGGCCAAGCCCTCACACCTTGAGTGGGTGGCTGGGGACCCACAATTCTCCACGACCTTTTCCTTGTTTTTCAGGACTGTTGAGGCCCCACCACCAGCATCTCCCTGTCCCTCAGGCTCAACCAACCCCTCCACTCCAAACCCCTCATTATCTCAGTTTCTGTCTCCATGGAAGAGAAGAGCATCTTCTTTAACCAAAACATTTCCATGGAATGCTGGGAAGATGCAGTGTGAAGGCATATTGTCTTATTTTCTCATTAAAAGAGTCGTGTGAGAAGTCCAAGGAAGAAGTGGAGCTGTTTCATATTTCATTGATTCGACCCTCAGCAGCACAGGAGACACATGGGCCTGCCTTGGGAATTATTCTGGCTGTGGAGCATCAACTAAAAGTGGCTCAATTCGTTATTATTTTTTTAATTTTGGAGTGATGTCACTATATTCATATATTTCTATGATATATCTGTCACATATTCATTTGCTGTAAAGTAGATGCCAGACTCTGGCTGTAAACCCAACACATGGATGGGATAATTACTGCTACTCACAGCAGCAGCAAAGACCATTCAATAAAATATATATATTTAGCATAGCAGGCTGAATAAATGTTTGTTTATAGAAATAAAACCCATGTGCAAAACCATCTGCTTCTGTCATTACTGTCAGAGGGAGCTGAGTTACTACAAGCCACCCAACCATCAGCTTCACCACAGGTTTGCATCTCTGTGATTGGAATTATCAAGGGCATCATCCAGGATGGGTTCTCCAGTTTGTTTTGTTTTACTTGGCTGTCTTTTTATTTAATTGGGAATCAGACTGGAGCTGCCTGGACCGAAAAGCAGTGTTTCTGATTCCCTTGGGCTGAAATCAGCTTCGTGCAGCAGGTTCCCCTGGCAGCCCTTGGGATGCTCATATAGGAGCCCTCGATCCCCATCTGCACTAGGGCTGATCCCACAACACGCCCCAGTCAAGGAATACATTGATTTTTGCCCATTTGTCCCATTGCTGGAAGCCAGACTGCTAAATAAACATCAAAGAGGTACTGGGAGAAAAGAGGTGGGATCGGGAATACAATGCCTTGTCTCCCTGAGTGTTTCAGACAGCCCAGTGCAAAAATGCTCATCATCCTGTCTGCTGCTTCAAAATAAGTATATTAAAGAAAACACTACCAAACTTCAGCTGGGGAACACAAAGGGTTTATCACCATGAAGGTTTATCATGGAAAGACAATCACAAGCTACTTACACAGCCCAAGAAAGAGCGGAAACTCTGCCAGGGGAAATAAACTCCTTCCTTCTCATAGTGCCAGCCCAACAACCAGGATTAAAGGCATTTGGAAATATGGACACAGAGCTAGAAACACGTGTTTTTCCTGCAGAGAGAATTCCTGCCCAAAGCCCTGAGGGATGAGACCAGTTCTGGGAGGATCCCGCCCCTGAGAATGAGCGGGTTTGTGGTGGCTCATGGTATCCAGTACAGGGATGGGTGAGTTGGAGCTGGGATGGAAACCCACCAATCCCCCTCCTGAACTCGTTTTAATATTCTCTTTGTATGCTGCATAATTTGTGTCATAATTCCCAAGGTAAAAAGTAAACAACCTCACAGCTTTTTTTGTTTTGCTTTTCCCCAGGATCTCCCCTGTGGCAAAACTTTTCTCCTGGCAGAGGACAAGCGTGGAATACTTAAAGAGAGCAGCAAAACTGAGAGGAAAATGTTGCCTTTTCACTTCCCAGCCTTCATTTCAGAGAACAACCACCACAAAACTCCCTATTTACAGTGTAGAGGACCCCCATGATGAGCATGGGGGAACACACAGCCCTGCTATAAAGGGCAATCCCATCTCTTAATGGCAATATTCCACAGTGGACTGCCTTAGGGTCAGGCTCAGAGAGCTATGGGAGCAAAAGGTACCTTTGGGAAGAGCTGTGGCCATGCTCCTGGATAAAGCAGATCCCCAGAAAATTTCTTTTTCACTGCGTGGCTCTGGTATCCCACTGGGAGACCTGGAAAATCCACAGGATCAAGAGGCTTC